>NC_045681.1:2814846-3124316 GCF_003331165.1 Xiphophorus hellerii
GTGGCCTGCATTTGTGTTCAATACCCATCAATCACTGATTGAAAACTACAAAGTAAAACTACAATCCCAACGAGCTTCAGAGTTATTAAAATACAAAACATTAAAAATACAAAATATGTTCAAATCTCCTGCAAAGGGTCAAAAAATGAGAGATACGACCTTTAGAGGAGGAGGGAAGGAGGGGAGAAAGGATGGAAGGAAGAAAGAGAGAGAGAGAAATAAAGCTAACATGAAGGTGAATGAAATAACACGTTTAAATTTTTAACTTTCAAAGGATGAAAACCTGATTTAGTGGATGAAAGCAAACCAGTTCAGTTCGTTGGTAAAAATATTTCTCTGGTTTTAGAAAATATTTCCTGCAATCATAATTTCAAACTAATCAATATTTCCAGAACAAACCTGGAAATAATTCAGTGGTCCTGGTGTTTCTTCCCTTTGAACTGGTCTGACCTGAAGGTTCTGACTCGGTTCTGGATCCAGTTCATGTCGACAGAGGAGAACTTTCTGGACTTTCCTCGGTTTTCATTATTCATGCTGGATGCAGATTCTCCAGCTGCTGCAGGCTCACAAACGCTGCGCTCTGATTGGATGTCAAAATGTTTCAGTTTAATCAAATACATTTCTATGATTTAAATCATAAAAACCTAAACTTACAGCTCAAACGTCTTCAGATTAAAGCTGCAATAAGACCAGAGTTGGGAAGTAACTACTTACATTTATTCAACTACATTTACTTTTTTTGCAAAAATGTTCTAGTTCTAGTTCCACGGGCAGATAAATTCAGATAAATTCACTTTTACATGGGAAACATCTTATTATTAGTGAATTTATCTGCCAATGGAACCAGCAACTTTTCCATCAATATTAAAGAAATCATTTACTTAAAATAAGCAGCTACTGTATATCTTGCTGAAAAGCGCTTCTCTTACTCCTGTGGAATAACTGGAAGCTTTTATACGATTAAAAACATCTGAGACATTTTATTAAACAAAACCTGCAGAACAGATTTAATCTGCAATGATCTGACAAGGTCAAAGGTCATATGAGACAACGTACAGATGTTGCTGTGGAACATAAAAGCTGCACCTGCATATAAACACATTTTAATAAACATATTCCATCCATAATGTTTGTTTCTGCCTGCGAGGCACAGAGTGGTTCTGTTACAAAGGCCGCAGCTGAAAACGAGTCCAGACCGAGTCCTGTCCTCTCCGATCCGGAGACGCTCCGTCCTCCTCTCTCCTCCTCCGTCCTCCTCCTCTCTCCTCCGTCCCCCTCCGTCCTCCTCTCTCCTCCGTCCTCCTCCGTCCTCTTCTCTCCTCCGTCCTCCTCCTCTCTCCTCCGTCCTCCTCCATCCTCCTCTCTACCTCGGCTTCCTCTTCTTTTTCTCCTCGGACTCTTTGTTTCTCTTCCTGCTGCTGATCTCGGCTTCCCACTGTTTCTTCACCAGTGTGTAAAGCCTCATGGTGGCCTGAGCGTCCTGCACCTGGAAAACACAGGAAGTGATCTCATTTTAGCTGTTAATCAGTTGATATTCCAGTAAAAGCCTGGATTACTGACGACTTACAGACGAGTGTTCGCCCTGCTGGACTTTTACGTTCAGGACTTCTCTGCAGAGGACTTTGAGCGACGGCCGGCTACTCTAAAGACGGAAAATCAGATCAATACAGCTGGAATTTTATGACTTAGTTTGACATGATTTTAACTTTAAGACATATCATTACTTTATGCTTTTATGTTACCTTGGCGATCCGCCTGAAGGGTTTATACTTCTGTGTGTCTCTGATGAACTTCTTTGGATGATCCAGAAGCAAAATCTGAAAACATTTTCTAAAGTTAACCAACCATTTAAAACTGATTTTTAAGTGTTTATTGTTGTTTTTAGGTAACAAGATGCAGCGATTTACAAAAGTAACACATTTCGTCACACGACTACAGAAAACTTCAGATGTCAAACTTCAATCAGCTGGGATTTATGGAAGAGGAGGAAGGAGAAAGTCACTGTTGAAAGAAAGTCATGAACCACGTAGGAAACACAGCAAACATGTGGCAGGAGGTGATCCGGTCAAAAAAGTTTCAACTTTTTGTTCCACATGCAAATCAGCGTTTGTGTGGAAAAATAACAGACACAGTTGATAAGAAAATGGATGGAACTACAGCCATTTAGTTTAGTCAGCGCAATCCTGGAAGAAAACATGAATGTTTTCTTCTCCATTTGTGGTTATAACACAAGAAAATATGAAAACATTCAATAAAATGTGAAAAATCTGTCGTTTACCATAGAATAAGACCTTAAACAAACTTGAAAAGATTAAATTTTAAAGCCTAAAATGCACATCAAGAAATGTCAGTATATAAGAGAAGCAAAAATGATGTTGTTCTTTTATCTACAGTCGTCAGGGAAACAGAAAATATGAAAGTCAAAAAATTAGAAATTTTGAGATTAAGATCACCATTTTCCTAGAATTTTCTTTTTACAAAATTTGAAAATTTTCCACTTTTGGAAAACTTTTGACTTTTGAAACTCAGAAATGTCCAAGTTTTTTCTCGAAAATTTCACAGATTAATATCAACATTTCTGAGTTTTTTCCAAGCAAATTTTCAACTTTTCAAATTTAGAAACTTCCACATTTTTTTCTCTAGAATATTTCTCAGAACATTCTCAACATTTCTGAGATTTCTTGGGGGGAAATTTCCTCTAATTTCGCTTTGCCAGACAGCGTACCTTTAAGTCGTTGTGGATGGCATGTCCAACCACTATTCTCCCCTTCAAGATGTCGGCGACCTCCCTCTGCACCGTCTGAACGTCCTCTCCTGCAGTGAGACAAACAGAGACAGTAAATCCAGTTATATGGCCAGGAGCTCATGCGGGTGTAGCGGTTTGTCCGCCGGCTCACCGTCCTTGATGTCCTCCGGTCGGATGCCGCTGACGGCTGTCCTGTAGTCCGTCACCTTCTCTGTGGGTTTCACATACTTGTCATAGATGCATTTCCCAAACTTGTTCACGAGGGACACTCGGGCCAGGATGCTCTCTTCGCCATCAGGACCGACTCCCACCATCTCACAGTCGATGGCAACAGTTTGGGTTATTCTGGCAACATAGAAGAGCAACCAGGGTCAGGAAAGGGAATCCAGAAGCATTAATAATCAGCTGTAGATGTTATTTGACAGCCATGATGAAGAGCAGACAGACAAACCATCACTGGGATGAGGTAATTAGCTAAAAGGTTAGTTGCACTAACCCTAAAGCACTAATCATAAACATTGGTTTTGCTAACGCTAACGCCTGACACCAACATGGTATTTAGTGGAGGCTAATGCTAAAGAGCATTAATTTAATTTTGACATTATAATTTACATGACATGTCAACATTGTTCTATAATGCCCTTACATATTGTATTTATGTTTATATCTTATCTACTGTCGGTGGTTTATTTTGAAATGAAAAAGGAAGTGCTGTGTAAACAGTTCCCCCCCTTCAGATTAAGAGCATAGATATAAAAGTCTGACAACTTGAAGAAATATTAATAGTCAATAACCAAAACTTTAACACAGACGTTGAACTTTATCCAACTGGATGTTTACAAAACAGTTACATAAATTGGATCTTTAGAATTTATCCAGAAAAATGAATATAGAGGAAGCTAGGTGTGCTAAATATTATCAAAGTTAGTAAAAAGAGCTAACGCGCTAAACACAAAATGAGCTTTGAGTCCCTCCGAGACCTGCTGGTGTTCTGCCATGTGAAGCAGGAGAGGCTTCGAATGGCTTTATGAGTTATTTATTTTATTATTAAGTGGAAGGAATTTTTCGTTTGTTAATATTAGCTGTTGAAATATTTTCTTCACTGGCATTAATGTAATGACTATAGTACAAAAATCCTCTAAAAATAATGTGGTATTTCTGATTGTTTTAGAAATTTTTATTTAACCTGGATTCTAACCTGGTTTGTCACATAGGAATCACTGTTACTGACAAAAACACACAATACTTTTAAAAAAAACATGCAAAAATGTCTAAAATTCATTAATAATACATTAATGAATACTACATTTCTTCTGAAGTTCAGATTTATGTTTTTGTATTGTTGATAAAATTATTTATAAAAGTGTTTTATGCTTTCATATTGTTCTGTAATACCAACACTTAATGCCACTTTTTCCTGCTATGTTAATAAAAAATATTTAAACATTTTTTAATCCTTCTTCTTCATTATGCTCATATTCAAAGATCTACCAGCAGAGGGCGCTGTGCAACCAGCCACCAGCAGAAGCAATTATCCTACAACCCTAAATAAATACAAATATTGACCATAACATTAATAGATATGCCTTTAAAATGATTTATTTACTAGTAAAGTTATAGTTTAAGTTTAATTAAATTACGGTAAAACAGCAGCAACTTTTCGGCTCTTTACTCTTTCAAGAGTTTCAACAGATTAGTCACAATAACAAATTTTGCCAGATGATAAATTGTCCCAGAACTTATTGCAATAAATGATAATATTGTTGTTCTGAGACAATTTTCCAGTAATAGAATAGTAATAATGGAGGAACACATTATCAAAGATCAATAAACTTTAAATTCTGATGAACATTTAAACTTTGAAACTGGAAGATATTTTAAATATCCAAAATAAATAAACAAAACAACAAATAAAATAAATTCTGAAGTCTCTGTTGACAAAATTGTCTTTCAAAAAAGGGATATTTGAGACCAAAGCAGCAGATTGACGACCAGCTTTGGTAGAAAGAGAGAAAAGAAAAACGATAAATCAAATGAAAATGATTGAGTTTGTTTTAGTTTATCATGCGATTAATTGATTTATTGTTTATTGTGAAAGGCCTAATTGTGATTTTTATTTCATAATATACTACCACTATTATTACCAATAATAATAATAATATCATACAGTAAACAAATTCACATATGAAACCAAAGCAAAGAGTAACAACAAGTATAAAGAATCAATTTTGTGAATCTCCATCACAGTTTCTCATTAATCTGTTTTTGATGGTTTGTTTTTGCATTAATTCCCACTAATGAACCACATCATATACAGCATCATGATTCGGTTTTTCTAACAGGAATGTTTTCCAGAGGCGCCGTCACTCACCCGCTGAAGGCCGACTCCTTCACCAGGGAAGTCTCTGGCTCTCTGCTCTTGCTGCGGACGCCTTGCTTCCTCCTCATGATCTCTGCTGCCTCCGCTCCCATCGTTTCCTCGATAACATCGGGGTCGACGTCGTCGAACCAAAGGTCGTCCCTAGAACAGGAGCTCAGGAGTCAGAGCGCTGCAGTCTGACTGGGACTGGAGTGTTTGGAGTGTGTTGGGAACCGTCGACACAATAAGCATAAACATAAAGTGTTGAACAGAATCTGATTGGGAGAACTAGACATGTTTTCTGACTTTTAGGATTCACTCAAAACTAATTCAAGATTCAGGAAATTTGTCTCAACTTAGAGGCTTCACTAAATTTTATTTAACTTTATAAAGACGTGTAAAAAGCCTGAAAATAACATTTGATTTTATTGGATTAGCCTAATGTGTCTGAACTAATATTTCCCAAAAATCAAAAGTGGAACAACTATTGGCACCCCTGCTGTGAAAACCTTCGGTCTGGAGGAAATGTCCATTTTTTGATGTAAAAAATAGCTAGAAACTAGAGATCAGGCCTGACATCTGGGTGTAGAGATGAAGTCAGACCTGAACCTTCAGAGTCACATAAAGACAGTTACAAAGTCGGCCTTCAATCATCTGAAGAAGATTTCCAGGATTAACGGACTACTGTTCCAGCAAAATATAGAAAAACTCATCCATGTGTTTATTTTTAGTTGAATTAATTCACAGGTTTGTCTAATAAAGTCAAAAATCTGCTGCCTAAAGAAATGCTCACCGGTGTCACATCATATTCATTCCCCCCAGAAACAGAAAGCTATGGATTACTTTCAGGGACTAAAGATGAAAACTAGCCTTTTTGCTAACTGTAGCATGTTGTGTGATGTGGATTATTCCCCTTGAAAATAAACAGCAACAAAAATAACAACTATCTGAAAGTTCTGTAAAACTCTTAGCATTTTACAAATTGAAATAGATAAATACATTTATTTTAGCTTAACCTAGAAATGTGCAATTTATAATTTAGTTAAAATTAAGACTGTTAAAACTGCTGTGAATATTTCCCCATGAAAGCTGAAATTAAAGGTTGAATTTTAAATTTAAAAAATGTTCAGAAATATTCTACTACAAAACCCATTACTTTATTTCAGGGCAGTTTACTCGTCTTTACCAGGAGAGTAAAAACTTTATCTGTCACTGTGTTACTTCCACAGTAACACTTCTTATATACAATCCCAAATTAAAGTGACATTCTTATGTTTTGAATTTTTTCCAATTGTCTTAACAAAAATATTTAAGTTATGAAACACAAACGACTCTTCAGCTTCATCATTTATGTAATTTTAGATGATGTTTTGATCCAGTTCTTTTAAGTTCTCTAAGTCTGAACCCAAATACAAACACGCCGTTTTTACAGTATACATACTCTGTAGGTTTCCTCTCCTCAACCAATGAGATCTTCTTCTTCTTCTTCTTTGGTCCCTCTTCCTCACTAGTTGGTATTTCTTTGTCTTTTTTCCTTTTTGGAGCAGCAGATTGCTGAGAGTCTGAAGCTGCAGGGAGCTTCAGCTTCTCTCCAGCCTCTTTGGGGACAACAGGAACCGTTTTCTGCTTTTCTTTTTCCCCAGAGTCCCTTTCTCTTGGAGCGGCAGTGTTCACAGAGCTCCTCTGAAAAGCATTTTCTTGGTGTTTCTTTGTGGTGAAGCCATTCTGAGGCCTTTTCTCCGACTGACTGCTCTTCAGGATCTGTAGGGAAGTTTGGGAAAGATCAGTATAATCTCCAGTAAACACTTCTGTTTAAAAACATCTGCACTGCAGAGACCAACCTGCTGTAATGATTTCCAGTTGGCAGAGATCTGCTGGGCTTCCTGTGGAGGTCCAGGTTTCTCCTGCTGCTTCTGCGGCGCTGCTTGCTTCTCAAGCTTCTTCTTCTTCTTCTTCAGGTTCTGTTTGATCCAAAACGTCTTCCTCTTATCTTTAGCTGTATGTTTATGGATCTTAGCGTCAGAATGCGCTTTCTTCTCCTTCGCCTTGGACATTGCGATTTAAAACGTACCGGATGGCGACGTCCGATCGAGAACAGTTTACGGAAGTGATTTTACAGTAAACGGAATAGCAACACGAGAAAGTCTTCAAATACGCTCTTTAAAGGCTCATAATTTTGCTCACCCGTGGGATTTCCGAAGCCATGCTGCATTGTAGCTCTCTAGTGTGCAACAGCAAAATGTTTCCGCCGAAGCAACACTTACCGATTTTACACTACTAACTATGTGGCTAAATTATTTTATTTTTTATATAATCGAAAGCAAATAATTATGTGTTAATAAAATTGCACTTTTAATGTTTAGTCGGTCACGTTTTTCCTTATGTTCCGCGTAAATCCAAAGGAGGAACCTTTGTTCTGAAAAATGTTTCGCATCGACCTGATGTACAGTATGGACAAACGTCACTGACGTCACGGGGATTGTCGGAAGTCTTCGTGGTGGATTGGTTATAAACTGTAGGTTATGTTTGCATGTTAGTTAAAATTGTTCTCGTTATATTTATTTATGATATCTCGACTATTATTTAGCTCAGGTAATTTGGCCAAATTGCTTTTTTTCAGGAGTATTTCTTACAGAAATATGAGTGTTTGTCATGTAGCTTGTTGATAAAGGAAGTAAAGACTAGGTTGGTTTTATTAGAGGTTTTTTCTTTCTCTCGTTTGATTTCTTTAGTTTTGTGTTTTGGTTTCAGATCATGGTGGAAAACTCTCCATCTCCGCTGCCTGAGAGAGCCATCTATGGCTTTGTGCTCTTCCTGGGGTCACAGTTTGGTTTCTGTAAGTTTCTCTTTCTCTTAAGGTTTTCTTAGTAGCCACGATGCCAGCCTGTGGAAAAAACACTGCATATGTTTACATTCATTCTATATTATATGTACTTATTGCACATTTTAAGATGATTATATTGGTTATAATTATCTAAACACAATCAACCATTAGCCACAGCAGATGGTAAACCTGTGACACCAGAATTAGGTGAAACCTGTTGGACTTTTTTCTTTTCATACCGATTCAAATTAAAGAAATGTATATTTTTTGTTAAATCTAGTTGTATTCCTTTGTTCTTTTCTGAAAAGAAATAAGCCCCATTTATGACACCAATAAGCCTGAATACTTCAGTAAATATGTGTGATTATTACAAGGAGAGTCATCTTTGTAACAGTACTGTCTCCTCTCTGTAGTTTTGTACTGCCTGTGGGCGTATGTACCAGAGGAATGGCTTCATTCAGTAGGACTCACCTACTGGCCTCAGAAGTAAGTTACCTCCCTTATAATAATAGATAATATCTCCGGCTGTCTTTGTTATTGTATTATGAAATGCTTTGTGTTGTTTAGGTATTGGGCTCTTGCGATGCCAATCTACCTCCTGGTTGCACTAATGGTGTCTTTGGTTGTGTTGTTCGGCATTAACATGAACAACACAGCTCCACTGGACTCTGTGGACAACGTCACAGGTGAGACTCCATCCCATCATTTACAATAACTTCTACTGAACTGCAGGAAATAAAGCTATACATATTTTATTTAGAAAAGAAAATTATTTCAAAGCTTGAGAGCTCTTCAGGCACAACATGTTCTCATCCAGATATTGCTAAACTTCATCTTTCTGTCACAGATGGATTTGCACAAGGTCAGAGGTCAGACTGCCACAGGAAGGGTGGAATACCCCGACTGGAGGACGTCTCCATCAGTGAAGTCAACAAAATGTTCTATTTATCCTCTGAGACGTGACAAACAGAGTAACTGAGCAGTGGGCGGGTTAAGATTCACCGCGCCGTCGCTGTTTAGTTTGATTGTAGTTTTCTTGACTCAGTGTTACGTAACAACAGTTATGTAATTGTTACGATATTAAATCCTCAGGTTTTTATTTGTTTTTCTTTCTTTACTGGTCTACGTGTCTCTTAAATGCAAAGTTTTGTGCAGCAATTATTGTTTTTATAAAGCTCTTAAGTAAAGTATGGCTGTAAATCTGTAATAAATATAATTCTTTTAAAGCAATTCTAACATGAAAATGCATCAATTCGTGTTGGAGATGTTAACTAGGTAACAAGTAAATAATACTTTAGTAAATGATTAATTTGTTAAATTGATGGAATCAATCCTAATGGAAGTGTCAATGGTAATGGATATTATATTGGAATCCTACATAAATGTTACATTTGTCTTAAAACAATAAAGGATAATAACTGTTGTGTTTGTGCAGAAGGAAGAAAGATCATTCTCAGTTTATGTCAAATTTTATTTAGTTTGTAACAACTGATTTATGAGTCACTGAAAGTCTCCATTGTTGTATGTTGCAGTCTTTTATATATTTTATTGTTATCAATATCTGGATTTTGATTAAATGTTAATACCAGTTTCCTAGATCAGAAAAAAAGCCTTTAAATACAGGATAAAATATTTATTAAATAGTTTGGGGGGGTTTCCAGAATGGAATGAGCTGGGTTTTGTTTTATTGAATATTCTTGTTTTTATGAAGTAAATTCCGTGTAAAATTATCCACAACTACTGAACTTACTGGAAAGATTTGATTTTTTTAATTAACTTTTATTTATACAGATTGTCTCATTGAAATTTAAGATCTTATTTACTAGAAAGTATTTTTTTTGTGTAAAAAGCCTAAAAATAAATGGATCTTTATTACAGTGGCAAGATTCTATTATATGATGCTTACTTTATTTTTCACCTATTGCAATGATTTCATAGTGAAATAGAGACTGTACTGACTGCTGCAGCACCCAGTCTGCCTCTGCCATGTCATGTGACCTGCTTAGCATGCTATGCTAGCATGGTGTTTGTATTTAAATGTACTGCATTTTTGGATTTACATATTTTGATTTCTATCACCGTAGTTTATTTTTAAGTTTTGTAAAGATCAACTTGAAAATGAGATGATTCGTGTATCCCTCAAACAAATAAATAAATACACTGAAACTTGTTATGAGTTTCATTATTAACAAGTCATATCAAAACATGCTAGCTTAAGTTTAGTAAACTGTTAGCATAAAAGCATCGCTAGCAAGAGCGATGTCAGTTTATTAAAGAAGTTTAGATAAAGTTATGATAAACTATTTGGTGATGGGTTGTTGTAACATAATGAGAGCTTTCTTAACTGTGTTGGAGTTGAAAATGTTTGCCGCTGTGTTAATGTAGACCATAAAACTAATTAATTTTACTGTTTTTCGTCTTTATGCTGTTGATTTTAGTTGATTATTGGATCGATATTTTGGCCAAAGAAAAGTCCAGAAAATAAAATAACCCATTTTGCTGCTTCCTTGGAGGAAATGACAAAAAAATGGAAACTGCTGAATTTCAAAACAAAAATACAAAAAATATATATATGACCACTAGAGGGCGATAAAGTGCCATTGTTGGATATTCTAAGTACTAAAATTGTTAGAAGAAGAATCTTTTGTTTAGCTTTGAGCGCAGCAGCTGTTGTTTAGCATAGCTTGTATTACTTTATTTCTGAGTTTGTTAGACCCGCAGCTGGTTGCCGCGTCCCGGCTGCATTCTGAACCGCATGGCCTTCCCGGCGCCAGTGTGGCTCGCTGTCCAGGAGGAGCTGCTGGAAAGCGGCGAACCAGAGGAGGACTGCGGCTCCCAGAGCTGTTTCAACGACTTTACCGACGAGGCTTTGTTTGAGACCTTCCACCTCTCCAGACCCTGCATAGCCTTCATCGCAGACGCCGTCCGCATGCGCGTTAAGTCGGCCGCCTTTAAGAAGAGCCAGCCGCCGGTGGACGTGATGCTCATGACCGCGCTGAGCTACTACGCCCACGGCGTGTTCACCTCGTCCGTGCAGGCGAAGGCAGGGATCAACCAGCCGGCCGGCCTGGTCAATGCGGTCAACATCATCTCCGGGGTTATCGCGGGAATGTCGGACGTGTTCATCTCCTTCCCTCTGACCGCCGAAGCCAGAGGCAGGATCGCGTCCAGGATGGAGGAGCTCTGCGGGATCCCCGCCGTCCTGGGCGTCCTGGCCCCGGCGCACTTCAAGATCAGAGCCTCCCCCTACGACAAGAAGTCCTTCAAGTCGTTCATCAACACGCTGGGGTACACGTCGGTGGTGAGCCAGTTCATATGCGACTCCGAGGGAAACATCCTGAGCGTGGAGAAGTGCTGCGTGGGCAGCGCGTATGAGCAGGAGCTGTGGGACTCCTCGTTCAAAGGGAGGGAGGTGGAGGACGGTCTGCACGGACCTTTCTGGTTTATTGGTGAGACATGAAAACGATGCACTTAAAAACAAGAACAGAGCAGTGGTGGTTTTTGCAGAAATGGCTTGTGCAACCTCCGCTTGTGCCCCCCCCCCCCCCCCTTCCCCACAGCAAACCAGAACATGTGAAAAAAACACATTTTATTTTTTTGCTTACCTAAGTGCAGCTCAGATATCATCTAACTCTTGTGCATGTGTGCATGAAACAAACCGGAACCTGGTCAGATAAAGAGCTTATTTTGTTAAACATAATGCTTGTGCATCTCTTTTCCAAAGCTGAACTGGGCAGAAACTAGAATCCCGTTAATTCCAAGGTCCTCGGTTCAAATCCCAGTGTGGGGTCGTTTAAAAATATCACTGCAGTCATCTGTTCCACTAAAAAAAAATTAACCATAATATGAGTTTAAAACAGACAATTAGTGACAACTACTATTATCGTGCATGGTCATCCTATAAAGCAGTTTGTTACTTTTTATCAGAGCTGTTCATCAGCTAGAAAATAGAATAGAATAAAGATAAAACTGTTGATGTTTCTTATTCCATACATTAGTCACCAATGTATGGAATAGGATTAGAGCTGAAAAAAGAAAATTCTGACTTTTTTTTCTCAGAACTCTTAAAAGAAGAAGTCAGGGTGAATTTTCGTAGAAAGATTAGCAGCTGTTAGCAGCGCGCCAGTAAATCAGCAGAGGAAGCAGAGAACCCAAAGATTATACTGAAGTAAGAGTAGAACTACTTCAACATATTTCTGCTCAAGTAAAAGTACAAAGCAGCTACAGAAGAAATTAAAGAGTAAAAACGTAATTAGTTTACTGATCCTCATGATCAGTAAACTAATTACTTCTCTAGCAGCAGCTGCTGCTTTTTCTCCCAAATCCTGTTGAAACAACAAGAATCCATTAGTTTTTCCATCTACATCAAGTCCTTTGATTAAACAGCTTTATTACAAGATAGATGTAATTAGGCCAAATCAATTAAACACATGATGATAAATTAAAACAAACTCAATCATTTCTATTGGTATGATTTATCGTTTTTCTTTTTTTTTTTTTTTTTGTCTCTTTCTACCAAAAACTGGATGATAAAAGTTTTCAGTTTGGTGTTTTGGTTTCAACCAGCCCTTATTTTGAAGAACAATTTTGTTCACAAAGACTTCAAAATTCATTTTCTTTGTTGTTTTATTTATTTTGATATTTAAAATATCTTCCAGTGCCAGTGCAACTGATCTTTTAGAATGTATTCTTGGATTATTTTACCATTACTGTTATATTACTTAAAAATGGTCTCAAAACAACAATATTATTTTTTATCGCAATAACTTCTGGAACAATTTATCGTCCAGCAAAATTTGCTGTCATGACCGGCCTATATGTGACATTTCTATGCTTCGTTTTTGTCTAACTGAACTCATTTTCTCTCGTTTCCTGTGAAGGAGGGAAAGGCTACCGGTTGAGCAAACACATCCTGACCCCCGTGTCCAACCCGGTGTCTGACCGCGAGGTCCGCTTCAACGAGGCGCACGCCAAGGTGCACCGCGTCATGCAGAGCATGCTCGGCGCCATGAAGAGGCGCTTCAGGTGTCTGCAGCAGCTCGGCTTTGCAGAAGAAGCCTCTCTGAACAAAAAGTCCAACATCATCAAGTCGTGCAGCGTTCTGCACAACATCGCCAAAAAGTTCTCCGTCCCTCTGCCGCCGCGGGCCGGGATGGGTGAACCGTCGTACCCGGGCAAGCTGTATACGTCTCCGATGGAGATCAGCCCCGAGGCACTGAAAGCCCGACAGGAACTCATCGACAGGAACTTCTCTGCCTCCGTCGGCAGCCGGGACTCACCGTGAAGCAAGGAGGATCTGTGAAATTCATTCTGTTACCTTTGATGCAATTAAAGAAGAAAACATTCAACGTTTTTTTTTCTTCCAGTCAGGAAACTGGATTGTTTTGAATATAAAATGTTTTATTTCTCTGTACAGATTACATTTTTTCTACTTGAACAATTTTATAATTCTAATAAAATTTATAACATTCTCTGGTCATTTGAAGGTTAATAATATTTAATAATAATAACATAAGGCAGCATAATCACACAACCGGCAGATGTAAACTACAAAAGCATTTCTATACAGTATAAACATCATGTATAACTGCTTCACGTTCAGTGTATAATGACACTATCAGTTAGCTCGTCATTATGTGCATCAAGTCTTAGTGCTGGGCTGAACCCGGTTCTGTCGGGTCAGCGGAGCTGTCGGAGCGCCGTGGCGTTGACGTATATCAAGTCGTCGTTCTCGTAAACGTTCTCCTCCTGGCCGCCGGGCGGCTGCAGGCTGTCCATGATGCACTGGTGCAGGAACACGTACTGGGACTGACGAGGGACATTTAGGAAAAAGATTTTTAATAGAGATGTTCGATAACGATTTCCTTCCCGAGTAAAATTCAAGCTGGCATCGGCAATACCGATCCGATACAAATACTTTGTGCGAAAAACATTTGATATGTCTGATAAATCTAAAAAATGTTAAGTAATTAAACTCTTCACTGCAAAAGAACACAAAACATTATTTTAAGTCTGAAGTACTTTGGGGTAGCAGCATATTTACTGTTTTTCCTTCATTGTAGGCTCAGAATTTTTCCTGCCTCTGAAAAGATTCTTATTTAGGAAAGATCTCAATAACTTGGTTACTTTCTAGAGCTTTTGTTAAGACTTATTATCTCAAGTGGCGGAAGTACTGGAGTTTGTTTTACTCGCAAATTTACAGAAATCTTAACATCCAAACAGTCATGCGGATAATAAGTCTATAAATAAACACCAATAGCAGTTTTGTTCAATTTTATGGGTGTTTGATGTGGAGATAAGCCTCAGTAATAAACCTGCGGTGTTAGTTTTACCTCCGTCTGCACCATGTGAGATCGATGCTGCCTCATCTTGTAGACAAAGCTGTTGATGCCGACGGCCTGCTCCTGTTGCAGCTGCTGCAGCAGGACGTCCAGGGCGATGATGGTGCCCGTCCGGCCCACCCCAGCACTGACAGCAAAACAACAAATATAAGCACCAACACTTTCTGGGTTAAAATATGAACATCAACAACAGGAAACTACATGCAAATACTTCCGTATTATCATATTTTATTATACAGAAACCATTAAAAATATGTTATCTCTTCCATGTACCCTACACTACACTGTTTGTGTGATTACTTCCTCTATTAACCCTTTGCAACTACGTCACTAAATCATTGGAGGCGCCATGATGGACGTAGGAAGTGAGGGACGAGAGTATTGAACAGAGAGACTGAAATTGTTTTCCCAATTTGTTTTTGCCAGTTTATTCATGGCGTCTACTTGTTCGAGTCAAGATAATTTGTCTGTGAACGTAACACACTTGATTGGGCTTATAGACGGCGGTTTTTGTTGTTTTTTTTAACAAAAGTTGTAAACAGCTAGCTTAGAAACCGACCCGTACCTCCTCCCTCCTGACGTTTTGATCAAATTACCGACTTTGTCTGAATTCACACCACATGATTTATATCACTATGTCATAAACAGCATCTGCCTTTACACTGGAGAAAACTTATAAACGTCCAAAAGAGCAGATGCTAACCAGTTGTTTTCATACATGCTAGGCTGCATGATGGCGCAGCATTGTCTCCATGGTTACTAATGATTAGACCCACACCTTCTCTTTAATGCCATATTTTCTATCTTTCTACTCATACTTACTTATAAACTATATCAACGTTAATCTTTTTACCTTTTAAAAAGTGTTCGCTGCAAATCCCCGATTACACCGAGGCTGCCAGTCATTATTATTATTGACAATTGCCAGACATTGTTCACGTTTGCTATCTATCGCTGCTGTATCTTTCTTCATTAAAAGTTGTACCACAAAATCACAAGCTTGGTTTCTATCCTTGTCTGTTTGTGCAGCCTATCGCTTAGCACACTGTGACCATTTTAAAGTGAAATCAACCAAACAGAAACGATATCAGGTTACATATGTCTGTTTTTTTGACTAGCTTTAAACGAGGCGTTGGTTGTTTTGACGTCCATCATGGCGGAGTTCTGGAGAGCGTGATGCCACGTGCAAAGGGTCAATACTGAAGTTTACTTGACTCTTAAAGTAAGATTATAAAAACGTAGCTTACTAGCAACTCACTGGTGCCAACATATATCAGCAAACAGTTAATAAAATGTGTGTGCTAAGGAAACTGCAAAATATCTAAATCTAGAGAAAGTATTTTGTACATTTGCTCTTTTTAGAAACCTCTGCAGTGAGACTCAGAATGTGTTTACTTCCTAGTTCTGTTTTCTGAAAATCAGTCAAATTAAAACTGCAACCACTGCAGTTTTCAGGTTGATACTATTTCTCCTTTATTTGCTCAAAGTTTATATCTTAAAAACTCAACTTTCATAACTAGAAATGGGAAAGTTGTCAGCATTAATATGTACGAATCAGCCCTGCAGCTAGCTGGTGGGTATTTGAGTCTCCTTTTCGTTTTGTTTACCTGCAGTGAACCACGGTTGGTGCTTTGCTCCCTTCACTCTCTATGTGTTTCCTCACAAGTCCTCTGAAACGGATCAGGACTTCTGTGCCCTGAGGTACTCCATGGTCAGGCCAAGCAGTGAAGTGGAAATGATTCACTGTCCGTTCCTCTGAATCCTTCAGCTGCATAAAATAAGTTATATTTATGCTTTAGAGAGGTTGTAACGGCTCAATGTTTAACTATAACCAATAAAAATCCATATTTAATGTAAGCAGCAAAAACGACCAAAGAAACAGTAGGAGGTGGGGTTCTGTGGAGAGGTATTGAGTAGTCAGCATCTTACCTGGAGTAAGAAGCAGTTTAAACAGTTTGCAGAAAAGGTAATAAAACCTGCATTAGTAAGGGTTTACTAATTTGAACTGTTTGAAATTGAACAATTAGAAATTTTCAACAACAAAAAAATCTAGAAAATGACCTGATGGCAAAAATAATTTCTTTTTGAATATAAGTGGATAGTTTTGAATTTTTAAACTGAGTTTTAAGTCAATGATTTGTTGGTGCGTCATCAAAGAGCTTCCTGTGTGAAACACGTACTCTTCAAACCAATATTCAGTATTTACTCTTTTTATGCCTCTACATGTTTCACACAGGAAAATCAATCATTGATGTTTACATGGAAATATATACAAATCCAATGCAAACTGTTGACAGTTTAAAGGTTCAATAAAGGGAATATTTACATAAACAGCAGTAAAATTTTTGAGACTGGAGTTATTATAATTTGCATCATTTTGGCCGCTAACTAGCCGTTAGCTTCTACCTCTTATGTAAACTTACAACCTGTTAACAGAACCTCATCTCAGAAATTTCAAAGTATCCCTTGATGTGAAAGCTGTTTTGTTCATTTTTATTCTGTATTTTCATTAAGTAATTGCTCTGACTGGGTTGCTAAACTTAACTGTTTATGTGTTTTACATGAAGGGCTATTGCTAGCAGATAATGTGCTAACACAATCTTAATTTTAAATAGGTCAGACTACTTAAATTACTATTTAAATGAAAAATTAACCATAGTATTAAAATCTGAAGTAAAGGATTTGTGTGATGTTTTTAAAACAGATCTGCTTTAGGATTTGAACAAATCCTAAACATGAGCTAGCTTTGCTAACGTTAGTCTCTTCGGGAGAATCTGTTTTTCTCCAGACTGAGATCCAGCAGGTAAGACACTGACTTAATTTTATTTTTCTTTAGGTTTTGAAATGTAGGAGATTTTATTTACATGTTTCACTTTAAACTCCCTCAGGACCCAGTTGGACTCTCTCTCTTCAAACGTTTTGGAGACAATCAGTTCTCCATGAGAGCCAAGGCTCCTGTCTTCAGGCCAGTATTGTTCACATTTAGTCTACAACAAGAAAACACACACAAAAAAATGACCATTGTGCTTTTTCTGATACAGCATTGGTTTGCTTCTTACTCACATATCAATATAATCACCAAATATCAAGAGAACCAAAAGATTTCCACACTGTAAAACATCTGAGTTGTATCTACTCTCTTCTACTCTTTAAGTCAAATAAATTTAGTGAGTTTCAGACTTTGAATCTAATTGTGTGAGTTTGTGAAAGATAAACTTGCTGTAGTAAGTTGTGTTAAATTTTTAAGAGTTGAATAAACTAGAGTTTTTAGGTCAGCACTTAAAAAACTGAAAGAAGAAAAAGACAGGAGTGGGAACTATTTCCCAGAATGCTTAGCGGCGTGTTTTTGTATCCTGAGATGAAGCGTTACATTGATCTGACTCTTGTGTTATTAAGGCAAATGTTTATTTTAATGCAGCTGACAGTTTGCAAAGCTTGAGGATAATGTCCTGATCACACTAAATGTTTCTGAGCTGAATTCATTGAGATGTTTCATCAAATTCATCATCAGATCAGAAATTTGGTTCATGTGATTTGAAACAAGAATTTAAATTATTCTAAAGTAAAATAAGTTGTTATTTTAACTTGATATTGTGAGTAAAATAATAGAGAAATGTGTCTCTTTAACTGGGTGAGGGCAGTTTTTTTTTGTGCATATTGTGAAATAATTATTTGGTTTAAATTGCAGCATTAAGTTAAAACTCACAATTGAAGATTAATGAACTTAAAAAACAACGTTTAAACAACTTGTCTCTTGTTCTTAAATCAATTTCATAAACTTTAATTTATGAGTTAAAAACAAAATAATTTTCTTGTCGACTTAAATTTAATTTTCAAGGCAGCAGGTGGACTTTCATTTTCACGTTTAACCAACTTCTAATGTTTTACAGTGCATCTTGTTCTTTCGTTTCAGGTTTAAACTTCCCTAAAATCTGTCTGTAGAACATTTTCCAGAAAACGTACCCGCCCTGCTTCAACGCAGTTGGTAACCATGACGATTCTCTTCACTTTTTGCTCCCAAACCATCCTCCAGAAATCACCCACCGTGTTGGGCAGAGGACCCTGACAGGCGATGTACTCTTTGCTGCTGCTGTAGCCCTGAAAAAGAAGATCTTTATAAAGCTTTTATACAACCTAAAACCTTCAGCAGTGACATTAACGTTGATGTCAGCAGGAACACACAGAAAACAATTCATTCCTACTGAATACCAGACTCTTCTCTGTAAACCCATCAAGCTTATCAAACTTCTGCTTTCTGATTTAAGCACATGAATAATCAATTTTATATCAACATCCTTAGTAACTATTTACTATAAGCAAGGCATAACACCTAGATAAGATTTATAAATGATCATGTGTAATCTGGTCCTGATTCAAACACAGAACACAATGATTAAGAGAACTAAAGCTTATAAATAGAGAAGAAGTCATTAGGAAAGTAAAGGTCATGACCACACCTGTAGATGCAATAAAATGCCCAGGAAAGACTCTGTAAAAAATGCTATAAATAAATCAAAGACATATTTGTACACAAGGGGCGTAATAAGATTTTAGCTTGCAGGTGACTGAATTATTTTATGACCATATCTGCAGAGAGACCTTGAGAACAACGCTACGGCGATGAGGAAGGCGACTGCTAAGACGCCGTAAAAAGAATAAAAGGAAGTTACCAGAAAAGCTCCATGATTAACAGTTCACCACAGTTCAAAGTCTAATATATAACCAACCGCAAACTGTAACTGCTGCCTTAGTTTGGACTTTGGACTTAATAAGTTTTTGTCTCATCTACCAAGATTAAAATATGCTGTGAAAAATGAAATCGAGATTATTTTATTAAACCGTTTAAAGCTTTCAACGGAAAAATGATCTCTTATGATTTGATTCCTCAGTTATCTTGTTCTGTTTATTCTGTCAACTTCCTCCTTTTAGATTTTTCTACAGCTTTATGACTTATTATCACGCCACTCTGGGTTTGGTGAAGCTTTTCTCTTCAGTCCTGTGAAGCAACCTTTGCTATTCAATGCTAAGTATCAAATTTAACACTAACAGCAATGGAATGAAAGTTTAACCACAGATTAAATAACTTTATTTGTTCCCTTGTGTAAATATGTAGAGTCTAGCAGGTGAGTCGCTGTCTTGCTCTGCAGACTTTGTACAGTTTACTACAAAGTGATCAGAATGCAAGGCAACATAAAATAGGAATAAAATATTACAAAAGTGACCAAAACCCAACTAATAAATGCTTCTGCTTTATGAAAGCAAATTTGAAATCAAGAACTGTGGCAATAGGATTTACGGTTCGGTTATCAAAGTGTAAAGCTGCTTCCTCTTACAAGATTCACTCATAATAAGATGAATAGAGCTATTTTTGCACATCTACTTATTCTCTCTCTGCTCTTTGTTCTTCTACTGCGAGGGGATTTTTGTGCATTTTATAAAGCAGATTTATATCTCTGTTTTGCATTCCTGATGCAGTGATAACCCTTCACCTTTTCCACATTTTGTCACATTGCAACGATTAAACTGAATGTTTTTTTGTTCAGATTTAAGATGATGGACCAACGCAAAGCAGAACATAATTCTGAAGTGGGAGGAAAAGGACACCAAAGTTTTAACATTTGTTTAAAAAAAAACCCCAGATGAAAAGCATTTTATGATCTGTTTTTAGCAGAACATTAGTGAACAAACTGCACCATGAAGACAAACACGGCAGACAGGGCTACACACAACTCTGGCAGATTTAGATTAAATGGTGAAATAACTGGTTTTATTTGCATTTATTTAAAAATGGCATTTAAAAATGATTAATATCATCCTAAGGATGAAACAATCTTGTAATATTCCATAAAATCAGAAGAAACATGTTAGATTTAACCTTCTTAAAATAAAAAAACATGCATTTTTTTTCCCTGATTTGACAGAAAACACTTTATTCAGCCAATATTTGTAATGATTTACTGGATTTAATGGAGCTGCCTACATTCAGATGCAATAACACCAAGGTTTCTGACCTTCGCTGTAATCGTTAACATCACTGAGTCGAGCTAAATTTTGATCTCTAACTCGGCCGGTCAAATTTTGCCGGACGATAAATTGTTCCAGAAGTTATTGCGATAAACGATAATATTGTTGTTTTGAGACCATTTTAACTGATGTAACGATAGTGACAAAATAATAATGCAAGAGCACATTCTGAAAGATCAGTAAACTTTAAATTCTAATGAACATTTAACACTGGAACTGGGAGACATTTTAAATATTCAAAATAAATAAAACAACAAATAAAATGAATTTTGAAGTCTTTGTAAACAAAATTGTCCTTCAAAATAAGAGCTAGTTGAGACCAAAACTCCAAACTGGAAACTTTTATCATCCAGTTTTTGGTAGAAAGAGAGAAAAAAATATAAAAGTTAAATCCTACCAATGGAAATTATTGAGTTTGTTTTCATTTATCATGCGATTAATTGATTTATTGATTATTGTGACAGGCCTTTCTATAACCTTCACTTCTGTCTTTTCTGAATTATGTTGGACATTCTGACTCGTCCTCTAATGATGACACAGAAATAAAAAGTTTTGTGTCATCATCATGTTGTTGTGCTCCATAGAAGTAAATAGATGCCAAATAAAAGTGTACCAAGAATGGAGCCCTGAGGAACCCCACATGTGATTCTTATGAGCTGAGATTACAAAACATAGTTCAGTTACCATGGCAACATGGTTACAGAGTCATACTTACTGGTAAGTAATTAGCATTTATGTAGTCCATGGTGTTGTTTGGATTTGATGTATTTAGTTTCACTCGACTCCAATCGTCTGGCAGGAGAATGAAAACACGATTTTTAAGAAAACGCTAAAATACCACAGAAACACCAACAGGAACACGATGGACTCACAGGGAAGGATGTTGGTGAAGCGGTTCTTCCCTTTGTTTTCTGGCAGAGTCGCAGCTTTTTGGGTTTGGTTTGTGCCAGCGGGAGCGAGGGACTAAGTGGAAGCAGAAAACAACACACCATGAAATGAAACAAGGGCGAAATGATCAACTCCAGCTTCACAGAACGACAGAAACTTCATCTGGAAACGTAACGGAGGAGAGGGGAAGTGTTAAAGATCTAGATGGACCTCATATTCCTGACTGAAACCTCGGTTTTCATCCAAACTCAGCTGGCGGTAGTGGTCTGGGAATTTGGTTACAGGGACGATTCTGAAACAGAAACAGTAGAAATGTTAGATAAATGATTATTTTTAGGCTGTGATTTCCATTGAGGGTTAAGTTTGCAGATAAGGAAGCTCAGACTCACTTCCCCTTTGAATCTGACGTTCTGGATCCAGAGAGGAAAGACTTTTTTCTGCTATGGGAAGAGAAACCAAACATTAATTGATTTGATTATTAACTTGATAGAGGTAATTAGTGGTATGACAGAGGAAGCACTAACCGGATAATATCTGGCTTTTTAAGGAAAAGAAACACAACGACACAGATGAGAACAGCAAAAAGCAGAACACCGAACAGAGATCCTCCAATGACTCCTGGAAGGATTCATTTAATAGATTAGAGAAATTATTACTTAATAAAGCAAAACAGAAAATGTGTGCAGCTTTGCTCACCTCTGTTATCAGTCAAACAGAAAAAAATTGATGGTTCAGATATTAAGGGATCAGCTTTAGTTTCCAGCCTTGAAATCACAGAGACTTTATACTTTTTGGCCGGTTGAAGTCCGTCCACAATGAGACGATTCTCATTTGGATTTAAAGTGAAAGTTTTCCCGCTTATGCTGAGTTCAGCTGTCGTCCACACACCATCCGGTTCGTCCCATTTAATCTGAGCGCTGTAGCCAGAACCCCAGTAGCTGCAGAGAGGAGCTAAAGAAGGAGGAACTGGGAGGAAAGAACCAGAAAATTAATCAGAAAGAATAAATAATATAAACTGATGTAAATACTGGTTTATATCAGCTTTATATCATAAACTTCTGATACTAGTATTCCTATCTAGAACTAAACTACTGCATTTTTGAACTAAATATTTTCATGCATAAATGTATTTCTATGCTCCTTTAATTTACTTATACAAAAAATAAAACAGTAATAATACCAGTAAGTTGGAATCCACTTTATTCTTCCAACACAGTTAAATAAATTTATTATTTGCAAGGATATAATTTGGAGGCAAAAATTAGACGCGTAAATAATGTATAATGTCAAACATAATTAGATGAAGCGATTGGGGGAAAAATTTAAAAGCTTTCTCTTTTTACTACTCCATTTTGAACTGAATATGGAAGTTTTATTTTTGTTTTTATGTTTAATTACTATTATGTATATTTTTTTGGTTTTCTTATTATTTTTTTCTCTGTCATTTTACTCGTTCAAATTAAAGATTTCATTTCAAATATACTCAGTCTAAGACTTATTATAAGTTTAATATAACGTCTGTAATGCATATAAAGTTATAATGAGTGGTTTGTACTTACTGATGGGTATTTCAATGCTACACTGTGAATAACGTTCAGACGATGTTTCATACAGTAGAGAAATCTCATAGGTTGCTCCAGGAAGCAGGTCAGAAAATTTCACGTTTTTCCCTTCAGGGCTGATCAGAGGTTCAGATCCATTAGAGGCCGTAGCTTTGGAGAACAAGCCTTCAACTGTTCCCTGGATCGATGAGTTGGTGACGCTCCAGGATACGGCACTGCAGTCGATCTCTGAAATATAAAAAGGAACAATTATTTTACCTTCTTTGTTTCTTTAACTCAACACAATAATGCAGAAAAAGGTTTTATTTGTCTTCTGCCGAGCCCTGTGTACCTACGTGTTACTGTGTGATCGACGTAAGCAGAACTGTTCAGTCCAGAGAACACTGTGATCACACTGAACTCATACATCGTCCCAGGCTTCAGGTTGGAGATGAAATATGACACAACATTTGTCGTCTCCTCCTGGGTTATAGATGCGTTTGTGTCGTTGATACTCAGGTTGTGTTTCCAGGCTTTATTTGGATTCTCCCACTGTAAAGTTACTCTGTCCACTAAACGCTCCGAAACACGAACCGACGTCACACTCAGAGGAACTGAGGAAACAAAACAGGACAATCATGACCTGTCATTACTTTAACATAAATGATTTATAAAATCTTTGTATGAAAATGTTCTCATCTTTTTATGTCCGACTAATTTGATGATAAATTTTAAATCTGAGAAAATAATCATAATCTGCAACCAAATCACAACATAGTGAAGCTGAAGCTTTATTTGTGGTTTTCTTTTATCCAGATGTAACCAGGGAACTTTTTAAGTGTAAAAGCACAAAAATATGTTTCTGTTTATGAAACCTTTTTCTATATTTCTTTTTTAACGAGGTTAATTACTCTCTTTGCTAATATTTTAAAATAAAATATGTCACAAAAAGCTTCAAATAACTAACAGAGATATATTGAAATTTGATTTCTAAACAAAACAACAGATTGCAAACTGTTATAAATCACTAAATATCGAATCTTCCAGTCGGGGAGGATTCTGAAAAGCTCCAATACAGGCGACCCTGTTATTCACATTTGTTCTGTAGAATTTTTCACAGAAAATTCTGTGATTTGTACATTTATTCATAGAGCATATCTAAAATATCTTTTAAAATGCAGCTTTGGAATTGAGACAACTTTGCTCAATGCTATCTGATATATTATTGGGTGGCGTTAGCAAAGCAGCCAATCACAGAACCCTATTTATATTCATTAGCACTGATTGTAATAAATCGCCGACATCTGAACAATTGTACTAGGCAGTTATGTTTTTTAATTGGTGGTGGAGGATTTCAGTTATTTCCACACATTTGTTGTTCCTAATGCCTGAGAATTCAAGCGTTAAAGATATGAATTTGAATGATCAAGTGTGCTGGTTGGTTGTCAATGCAGTTTATATCCAAAGTTACAACATCATCACCAACCTGTAGCAGCAGAGAGTAATAATCCAGAGCTCTTGACTCCATGGGCCTCAGTGAAAAGAGTGAAATTATATTCTGTCCCAGCAGTCAGATCAGAGACCACATGTTGTACAAATGTTTGTCCAGAAGTATCACTGATGTTCTTTGTGACAGAATCATATTGCAGTTTGTATGTTGAGATGTTGCTAACTTTGTCCCACTTTATTGTTATACTGCTGGTGTTCTGAGTTTCCACTGATACATTTTTGACATTTTCTGGAGCTAAAAACAAAGACAGAGTTTACTGTTGCAGTCAATTATCAGTTAGTAAATTCAGCTATTTCAAAATTTGTTGATGTTAATAGTAAAAAAATCACCAACCTGTAGCAGCAGAGAATAATAATCCAGAGCTGCTGACTCCATTGGCCTCAGTGAAAAGAGTGAAATTATATTCTGTCCCAGCAGTCAGATTAGAGACCACATGTTGTACAACATCATCAGCATTACTGATGTTATTAATGACAGTATCATCATTTTCTTCATATTCCAGTTTGTATGTTGAGATGTTGTTAACTTTGTTCCACTGCAGAGTTATACTGCTGGTGTTCTGAGTTTCCACTGATACATTTTCTACATTTTCAGGAGCTGAAAGCAGAGAGGAAACAGAGACATCTGATGAAAAGCTGAATGTAGTTTGTAACAGAAAATCATATTAATATCAAAAACCAAAGTGAACATTAAAACAACAAATAAAATCAAATGTTCATGGTCTTGATGTTTTTGACCATGGATAGTTTCCACTTTTATTGTGGAATATATTTTACTTATTATACAGTTAATTGATATTTCCAGGTGGCTACTAATTTCAATCCACTTTTTCTCACATTAATATTTACTGATCACCAACCTGTAGCTTCAGTAAACATAAATCCAGAGCTGCTGACTTCATTCAACACAGTGAAGAGAGTAAAATTATATTCTGTCCCAGCAGTCAGATCAGGAACCACATGTACAAATATTTCTCCAGATGTATCACTGATGTTCTTTGTGACAGAATCATATTGCAGTTTATATGTTGAGATGTTGTTAACTTTCTCCCACTTCAGAGTTAAACTGCTGGTGTTTCTTGCCTCCACTTCTACTTTTTCTACATTTTCAGGAGCTGAAAAACAAAGAGGAGAAAGAAACATCTGAATTAATTAGTTAATTTGAGGTTATTTATACAATCTGCAGGATTAGATTTAAAGTGATTTTTTATTTATTTTACCAATATGTTTCTTCTGAGTTGAAGCAAAATTGATATTTTAAAATGACATGAATTCATGAGGGTGATGGCAAGGAGGCCTTCCATCCTCAACAATATGGAGATCATAACCACAGATAGACTGGTGAAATATAACAGAAAGCATTCATTGCTATTACGCTGATAAAGTTTGCTTAATTGATTATTGATTTTTTTTAATCAAATGCAAAGAAAAAGGTTTTAATTTAGTAATCTACATGTTTTTGATATATTTCTATGATCTGATAAGCTGCCTGCCCCATTTCTTATCAGAAATAAAATTCTAGGTTGAATGAAAAACATTTTAAATCTAAATCTACCGGAATAATTATGTCTAAACTGTGTAACCGACCGATTCATCATAATCATATATGTGTTGATGTCATCTGATTCCTGAGGTTTGATGTCAATTATCTTTAACTTGTGAGGAAGTTAGTAACTGTTGTTTTTGTGCGTAAATAATTTCTGTAAACTCATCCAACTTTTCTCTCATTAACTATCAGAAATCACCAACCTGTAGCAGCAGAGAATAATAATCCAGAGCTGCTGACTCCATTGGCCTCAGTGAAAAGAGTGAAATTATATTCTGTCCCAGCAGTCAGATTAGAGACCACATGTTGTACAACATCATCAGCATTACTGATGTTATTAGTGACATTATCACCATTTTCTTCATATTCCAGTTTGTATGTTGAGATGTTGTAAACTTTGTTCCACTGCAGAGTTATACTGCTGGTGTTTCTTGCCACCACTTCTACTTTTACTACATTTTCAGGAGCTGAAAAACAAAGAACAGACAGAGACATATTAAAAATGTTAATTACACAGACAAAAATGATGCAATTCAGGCAAAGAATATGAATTATTTAATTTATATCAATTTTGGAGTTGATATAAAAGGAGTTGATGCTCCAGACTGTTATCAACTTATAATGAGAGAAAATTCACAAATCACCAACCTGTAGCATTAATAAATATAAATCCAGAGCTGCTGACTCCATTGGCCTCAGTGAAAAGAGTGAAACTATATTCTGTCCCAGCAGTCAGATCAGAGACCACATGTTGTACAACTGTATCAGTATTATTGACGTTATTAGTGACAGTTTCACCATTTTCTTCATATTCCAGTTTGTATGTTGAGATATTGTTAACTTTGTCCCACTGCAGAGTTATACTGCTGGTGTTCTGAGTTATGACTGACACACTTTCTACATTTTCAGGAGCTGAAAAACAAAGAGGAGACACTTGACAAAAGTTAAGCAGACAGATATGCAAAAAGTAATTGCATTGAAAAAAAATATTATTTAATCTAATTTGTGGACCAAAAAGACATGATGCTCCAGGTACACTGAGTGTGATCATCTTGGAATGATATAAGATTCACAAATCACCAACCTGTAGCAGCAGAGAATATAAATCCAGAGCTGCTGACTCCATTTTCCTCAGTGAAAAGAGTGAAATTATATTCTGTCCCAGCAGTCAGATTAGAGACCACATGTTGTACAAATGCTTCTTCAGAAGTATCATTGATGTTATTTGGGTCAATGATTGGCTCAACACACAAACTGCAATCATATTGCAGTTTATATGTTGAGATGCTGTTAACTTTGTCCCACTGCAGAGTTATACTGCTGGTGTTCTGGGTCACCACTGATACATTATTTACATTTCCAGGAGCTGAAAAGAGGAAACAATCGATAAAAGCTAAGAGTAACTTATAAAAGATGAACAATAATAATACTTTCTATACTAACCAGGTACTGTGGATTGTCCTGCTGTTGTAGGTTCAGATGTTCTCATTGGTTCTAATGTAGTGGAGTTCACTGTTACAGTCTGAAAACATGAAGATAAATTAATAAAAAACACATTAAAGATGCTGAAGAACTATCTGACTATCAACAGTAGATGCATAAATACTTTTTCCAAAGAACAAATTGTTTCCTTGCCCCTCCTGACTTCTTATTATTTGCATGTTTGTCACACTTCAGTGTTTCTGAACATCAAACCAATTTAAATGTTAATCAAAGTAAACACAAGTGCAGTTTTTAAATGAAGATGTTTATTATTGAGGGAGAAAATAAATCTGAACCTATACAGCCCTGTGTGAAATATTGATTGTTATCTGACCATTAGTAGCAACAACTGCAGGCAGGTATTTGTGATTACTTTCATTTAGCAGAATTATTGTAGTTCAGCTCCATTGGACGTTCCTCCAGCATAAATGTAATTTTTAAAGTCCTGCCACAGCATCTTAATAGGTTTCATGTCAGTACTTTGACTAGGCCACTCCAAAGTTCTTATTTTGTTTGTCTTCAGCCTTTCAGAGGTGGACCTGCTGCTGTGTTTTGGGTCATTGTCCTGCTGCAGAACCCAAACTGGTTTCAGCTCCAGCCGTTTTCCTCCAGGATGTTTTGGTGTAGAGATGAATTCATGGTTCCACTGATCACAGCAAAGCTTCCAGGTCCAGAAGCAGCCAAACAGCCCCAGACCATCACACCACCTGGTTTTACCATCAGTGTGATGACATGGTGTTACTTTTACCCCAGATGTAATGAGACACACTCCTTCCAAAGAGTCCAGCTTTTGTCCCGTCAGTAAACAGAATGTTTTCATAAAGGTCTTGGGGATCATCAGGATACGCTCTGGAAAAATGGCCTCAATGCTACTTTTACTCAGGAGTGGCTTTGGAAACCTGCCATGCAGGTCATGTGTTTCTTATGTTGGAGGCATAATGTTGCTAAAACGAGACCCGATCAACTGCAACAACCCCAGATCATAGTGCTGCCCCCACTAGGCATGATGGGTGCATCATTTCATCTGCCTCCCTTCTTAACCTGATGCCCCAATCAGTCTGGAAGAGGGTAAATCTGAAGTCATGAGATCACATGACCTTCTTCTGCTGCTCTGGACTCTTGTCTATTCTGCTTTCTTACAATTTAAAGTCTTTTTCTCCAATTACCTTCACTGATACGTTTCTACACAGCTGTTCTGTCCCAATCAGCACACTGTAAAACATTAGAAGGTGGTTTAACTAGAAAATGAAAGCCCACCTGCTGCCTGGAAAATGCAATTTAAGTCAACAAGAAAATAATTTTGGTTTTAACTCAGAAATTAAAGTTCATGAAGTTGATTTAACACCAATAGACAAGTTGTCTAAACGTTTTTTAAGTTCATTAATCTTGAATTGAGAGTTTTAACTTAATCCTGCAATTTAAACCAAATTAAATCACAATATGCAATAAAATCTGACCTGATTTCTCTATTATTTTACTCACAATATCAAGTTAAAATAGCGTCTTATTTTACTGTAGAATAATTTAAATTCCTGTTTCTAATCACATGAACCAAATTTCTGATCTGATGATGAATTTTATGAAACATCTCAATGAATTCAGCTCAGAAACATTTAGTGTGATCAGGACTTTATCCTCAAGCTTTGCAAACTGTCAACTGCATTAAAATAAACATTTGCCTTAATAACACAAGAGTCAGATCAATGTAACGCTTCATCTCAGGATACAAAAACACGCCGCTAAGCATTCTGGGAAATAGTTCCCACTCCTGTCTTTTTCTTCTTCCAGTTTTTTTAGTGTTAACCTAAAAACTCTAGTTTATTCAACTCTTAATAAAAAGTTAACAAGTTACTGCTGTAAGTTTATCTTTCACAAACTCAAACATTTAGGTTCAAAATCTAAAACTCGACAAATTTATTTGACTTAAAGAAAAGAGAGTAGACACAACTGAATGCGTCTCAAATGTTTTAGTGTCGAGTTCCCTTTACATTGTGGAAATGTTCTTACTTTCACTATTGAACAAATTACACTGCATGTTCTGTTGAAGCTCGTTTGTCTCATTATAAATACTTTTTGAAAAATCCTTCAAGCATATTTTTTATTAAACCGATATTCCTGTAGAAATATGTTTTTCTTATTGTCCTGAGGAAATATTTTAATCTTTGATGTTGTGTTTTTGTTTGCTGGGAATTAAAAATCATCGTATTTATGAGAAATGAAGCCTCGACAACATCAGTCTTTGTGAATTGAGTTACTGAAATAAACATTTTATTATATAACAACTTACTGAATGTGTTTGTAGTCCTATTTTATTTGTTTGACTTAATTTCAACAGAAGTTGCGCCGGCTGCTGATTATGACCATTTCCTCCACGGCAACAATAGTTCCTCACATTTCTCCCAGTTTTTAATACTGTGCTGGAAACTTCTTTAGTTAATTTTAGTAGCTCCAACGTTTTCTTTGCTTGATTTCTGTCCGTATTTTGACTCGTCTTCAACAGACCAATATCTTCTCTGGATCTTTTTAGACGGTTGTTTAAGAAATGAGAAGCTGTTATTTAACTCCAACTGCATCTTTGACAGCTGAAAGATAATCATCCATGTATTTATTATCTAATTTGCTTCTTAAATTCAACCAGTGACTTTTTTTTTGTTTTTTTGGACAGGCAAAGTAAACTTTTGCTTCTTGAGCTGAACTACAGCGATGACTATCATGAGCCCCTCTGTGGTTAACACAGTTTCCTTTTGTTGAGGTTCAGCGTTTTTTATGTACAGTAAATCTGATCCAGTAAATGTAAAGATGATACAGAACTTACCAAAAGCAGACTGAAGAAGCCGTAGAGTAACAGGAGGTCTGATGTGGATTTGACTGATAAAAGCTCCATCTTTGTCATTGATTATTCACCTAAAGTCATGAAGATGCAGAGGCTCTTCTCCGCTGTCAGATAAACCTCAGCTCTTCCAGTGTGGCCACCTCATGTGTTGACTGAAACAGCAAATTTCCCCCTGCTTGCTGCTGATTCAGTGCCGTAATAAATCCAGTGTTGACTTTTAATTCCTAACCAGGTCCTCCTTTTGTAACCTCTGGTCCCTTCTCTTACTCACAAGTGACACAGTAAATAACTGCTTCTCCTTTTTAGACTTGTGTTGCTCGGGGACCTTTGCCCCGCCTGGCACTTCCTTATTAACGGTTATAGTTTGCTGCTTTCAAGGGGACATCGATCAAGCAGATTTGCCTGCTTTAAAAGTTTATTAACGTTGATTGCTTTATATCAGCTGGAACTGTGCGCTTCAGGGTTATGACCGGCTGAATCCGTAAATCATCAGTAAGTAAAGGTAAACCTCTATAGACGTCTTGTAACGTCGACATTTACATTTTTACTTCTTTAAAATATTCCTCTGAGCTAATTTTGTGAAAGATTTTGTCTGCCTTCTTGTCTGTTCACAGTTTCAGGGAGTTGTGATATTTATGGCTTCCTTGCGGTTTGGACCTATAAGGAACTGCAAACTGAACATGTGAAAGGCAGAGCCAAAGTCCAACCCCTGTTTATTGAACTAACACATTTAGTTGGCCTCAATAAAAGCTTCACAAAGAGCAAAGAGCCTTTTTAAAAAACATCTAACCTCTGGGGAAACATGTGAAGGAAGTATTCTTCCTAAATGATAATTTTCCACAACCATTAATGATAAACTTTACAAAAGAACTTTAATTATCTTCCGTGTTTCAAACAGAGCACACCTTGTTTCAGATGCTTTTATAAAGATTATTTATTCAACATTCATGCTGGATTATAGGGTTTATTGATAGGAATGTTTATTAGTTGGTTATCATAAAATTTCAATAATATGGTAGAGACTGTCATGTTCAGGAATTCAGCGCCAATGAACAAGTGAAGCAGTCAAAATAAACAATATTTAATAACTGTATTCATTTAAACACTGCTTAAGTTCCAACTTATGCCAAAAAAGTATTTCTGATGAAGTCTATAATTAAAATAATCTTCTCACAACCATTCCTATGACTACAGCAAAAAAAGGTGAGTTTTTAGTCCTATTTCCATGTAGACGTGGAATAAACAAGCAGATTACTGTGAAGAAGGAAATAAATTACTTTGGGGAAAAACGTCCAGCATTGCTAAATCAAGAAAGTCCAGAATTTCCTGAAAACGTGTAGAAATATAATTTACTTAATCTTGTTAACTAACAACTTGTTGTATAAGGAAGAAATGAGTAAGAACGATAACGTTGGACGTCGGCTGCTGCCTTTCATTTACTAGTTAACATTTCACTGAGTAGAAAATGACTTTTGTTTTATTTGTCTTTCTTTTTAAGACTATGAGCTAAAAGAATGTAGCCTTTTCAAGCTAATCCTAAATAATCTAAATGAAAAGATTTAAAGAGTCAATAACTATAGACACACCTCCAAAAATTTGAATATTGTAAAATAGTTATATTTTATTCCTTTGTTTAGAAAGTGAAACTTATATATAGATTCATCACACATGGAGTGGAAGGTTCTAAACTCTTATTATGATCTGATTCTCTCTAAGATCATAAAAAAAAGATTTTCTTTTCACACCATAAAATTCATATCATGGCCAACATAACTGCTTGGACGCCTGCTGACTTCCCAGCTGTCATTACCAGCTGGTAATGACAGCTGGGCAAAGGGCAAAGGTCATTGTTAAAGAAGTGAGTTGTTCAGAGGATCCAAGCGTATCAGTGGAAAGTTGAGTCAAAGGAAAAAGTGTGGCAGCATGGAATTAAACTGTGCTAATAAATAATATTTATATAGAGAAAATTGTTTCAGACTGCACAAAATGTGAAGTATAATAAATTAAATGTAATAAACATGAAAATATATATTAGAAAACATAACAAACACTAGAGGGCAGCATTCCACTGTATAGTTGAATCCTCTCTCCACACTAAAAAAACAGGTGATCCAACTTAAAAAGTCAATTTGTTATAAGTAATAAAATTAAGTTTATCCAAATAAATATATTAAGTTTATTAGATTGTCATGTTAAATAAATGTAAGTAAAACAAGTTTGATAAACTTAATTTGATTACATTTAGCAAATTAAGTCAATCTTTTTAAGATAGAGCTCCATTTTTTTAGTGCAACATTAAAAAAAAGTAATCTGGCTTTTAAAAAATAATTGTAAAGTATTTTAATTTAAATAGAAAGCAAGTAAACTGCCAGCAGACTGACAAAGTGAAACATCTAAGACTGAAAATAACTCATATTTCCTCAAATGCTTTTATCATAGTTAAATGTTTATCTTCTATCGGATTATTTTGTCCTTCATATAACCTAAGTTTGCTTCAAGATAGGAATTTTTTACTTTTCAATGGTTTGGAAAAACTTTTCTTTTTTTTATTTTGCTACATTTTATTGTGCTACAAAACCAATACTGAGAATATTCAAGAGCAAATTTGGACACGAGAAAATACATTTTAGCACAAAGAAACAACCTATATGACAATGGCTGAAACCTAAAAACAATGATCTAAATGATACAGATATGCACATATTCTAAAAAAACATTTCTGGGGCTGCGTTCACACTGCAGCCGGAAGTGACCCAATTCCGACTTTTTGTCAAATCGGATTTATTTTATCTTATTGTGGTCGTTCACACTTCCATAAGCGACTTGTATGAGATCTCCAGTGTGAACCGCAAATGACCAGAAAGTGTCCCACATGTGCAGCAGAGGGCGCAATAACGTAACAAATAGAGAGCGTGTTCACTGAGTGTTTGCGGAAGTAAACATGGATGCTAACGGTGTAGCATAGCTTACGATTTTGAAGTTGTTGTCCAACCGGAACCAGAACACTGAGCACAACTTTATCCTCGTTACCGTCCGCCATGGTTGTTGTCTTTCTTCCCTCTTGCGCATATCAGGACGCAGAATAGTGACGTTTGTCGATTATCAATGACGTTCCGGGTGATGAATGAGACCCAACTGTACAGACTTGGGCCATATTTGAGAAGCTCGGATACGAATCGGATGTCCAATTGGCCTGTGTCACATTCAAGATTAGATTCAAGTCGCATTAAGGAAGAAATTGGTATTAGGTGAATTCAGTCTGCTGTGTGAACGCAGCCTAAATGTGATGAATGCATCTTGTGAAATGTAAATAACATTTAAGTTATACATCCATCAACCACTAGGGTCCGCTCCTGCTCTTCCTCTCCAGACCTCCACAGCTGGAATCACTTCTTCTTCACTAGTGGCATAAAACCTACAAACACCCAACGCTGCACCACTTCCCCGCTGAGCCTCTGTGATGTTTTCAAGCTGTGGTTTTGATTTCCTGTAAAATCTAATACTGTACTGAGAGTAAGTCTGTGGTTAGTTTTGCTTTAATGTTCTGTTTTACTTATTTTGTATTAGCTTGGTTAATGTTCTGACATTTACTTCTATTAAATATCACATTTTTATGCTGGTCAAGGAGCATTGTTCTTGTGTGTTAAAGACAATATTTCCAGTTAAAGACAATATTTCCAGTTAAAGATAATATTTCCAGTTAAAGATAATATTTTGTTGTATTTTGGCCCTTGGAGACTCTGAAGTTTATTGCTTGGTAATTTGAATATAAAATCACTTTTACACTGAACTGAGTTTTATTGTACTGAGTAACGTTTCTTACATTCATATTTTGAGATTTTTGATCAAATTTAAGTCTTTTTTTTTGGCCACCTGAGGAGGAATTTTCCTAAATTGGCTCCATAATTATTAAACTTGGGAGGAAGGAAATGTACAATTTCACAAGAAATTTTTTTTCAGTACAACATTTATTAAACATTCAGTATAAAACAATCACATCTAGAGGTGTGCAATGCTAGATATTTTGGTATCGATCTGATAGCACAACCAGTATCGCCAATACCGATACCGATACTGATACTTTTTACTATTTAAGTTTGTTACAATAAACTTCTGACCTGTTTTGTAGTTTTTTCTTTGAATTATTTTGTTAAAAGCTAAGACAGAATTTGGAAAAAGTTGATAGGCGTCTACAAAATACTTTAACATCAACACAATAAACTGAAAAAAAGCAAACAAATTTGAGTATGTTTTTTCCTAAATAAAGTGCAAAAACATTTCAGAGCAAATCTCACAACATCTTCTTTTAAGGTAGAGATAAAAAATACAAAAATAAAATAAATCTCAACAGAAAATGTGAAACCAAAGTGTCAATTTTAATATCTATCCAATACCAATGCCGACTTGGTATTGATATTATCAATATTTTTATCAATCAGTCCACCTTTAATCTATCCACAGAGTTGGTTTGCCATTATCTACAGTTATTCCAGGAATGAAACTAGTTTTGTGTTAAATAATTTCTTTAAGATAGATGGTGTTTGCGTACAACGTGTCGTCGTTCTCATAAACGTGTTCATCCTGGGTCGCGCATCGCTGCAGCCTGTCCATGATGCACTGGTGCAGGAAAATGTACTGCGACTGGAAAGGAAATGAACAAAATGTCTCATTATTTAAACACAACCTCTTGCACTCTGTCAATTTGAACATTGATTGGCCATTGATTATAAAAAGAACAGCTAAGAATTACTGTAAGGCAAACTGACATTTGTAGTTTATAGGTAAATAATAAAAGTAAACAGCTTTAAGGTCGTACTGTTCTCTTGTTATTCTTAAATTTTTAAATTGTTGATTAAAAAACAGTTAATAAGACATTGTTCTGTATTTCTTCTATAATGATGTAATACATTCAGTCATAAAAAGAAACTAAATTCAACTCAGCAGCAGCAGCTGGATCAAGACGGAAACAGATATTTACAACAGGCTCATTTATTTATTTACTTCTTTTTCAGATTATCTGTTTGTGTGAGCCTGAGTTTGTTCAAAATAAATAAAGAACAGCCATTTAAAACCATCAGTATTAAGGACAAGATATTAATGTCTTCATTTCAAATTCAGCACATTTAAAAGTTCTAGATGGACAATTCAGCTCTACAGTTCAGATTTGTCACCAGAAAAGTCTTAATTTGACACAAAAGGGTAGAATAGGCAAACATATTTTTTTCCACAACTTATCTTTTTGGTTTATATTGCTTCAATAATTATCCTGAAGCAGCATAAAGCAGTTTTACCTCCGTCTGCACCATGTGTGACCGATGTCGCCTCATCCTGTGTAAAAAGTCCTTGATGCCGACAGCTTGTTGTTTCTCCAGCTGCTGCAGCAGGAAGTCCAGAGCGATGAAAGTTCCCGTTCTTCCCACTCCATCACTGCACAGAAACACAAGCAGCTCTGGTGTGTTGAACTGCAAATAATCCACTTTTTTATTCCAACCTAAACAGGTTAGTCATGTTTCATATGGGAAATTTACCTGCAAATGTTTTCTCCATCTACACAACAGAGTATTAGGGTTTGGAAAAAAACCTTGCGGTTTTTTGATTAATCTAATTAATTTCTGAGCTCAAATGTCCAAAAATTTTAACTTTTCAAACACAGAAATTATCTTAACTCTATGTAGATTTTATTCTTTGTCAGGAATTTTCTTTTAAATGCATGGATATTTACATCTTTTGACTACATTACCAAAATCCCAAAGGTTGGATTGCACATGTGTAAAAAACTAAAAATAAGGTGCAATAATATAGTGACATATTTGCAGATATATATTTAGAAAAATAATCATTTAATCTGAAGTGTTTTCATATGTTTAGGACAGCAAAACTAAATTAAATATTTGGGTTTATATAAGTCCATCAGAACCACAACCTTGAAATCTTTGGAGTAACGACAGACCATACTGGGTAAACTGGGTAAACTGGTGTGTACCTGCAGTGAACCACGGTTGGTGACTCTGATCCGTCACTCTCTGTGTCCTGCCTCACAATCCTTCTGAACTGGATCAGGACCTCTGTGCCCTGAGGGACGCCGCGATCAGGCCAGACAGTGAAGTGGAAATGTTTGACTGATCGTTCCTCTGAGCTTCTTTTCTGCGTGAAAACATTAATATTCAATAAAACATTCAGTGTAACTTCATAAAAACACTGGAACTCCTTAAAAAAAAAGGAATTTTTAAGAGCAACTACGTGGCAAAACCAAAAGAGTTTAGAGTTTTATTAGACTCAATATTATGTCTTAACCTGAAGTCTTGTACCTGTTTGACGGTAAACTGCCTCAGTGTCCAGTTTTGCTCCTTCAGTTCAGATGTTACAGAGACCAACACGTCTCCATACTGTCTCTGCTTCATGCCTTCAGGCCAGTACTGTGCACATTTGGTCTACATATAAAAAAAACCCATAAAATTTCCATTATTCATGTTCTGATTAAACAACAGTTTGACTATCTGCTATAATTCATTTCCCTTGTGATTACAGTTTAACAAGGAACGTTACCTATTAACTTTTATTTTGTAATTCAACTTCCTTTAAAATTTGACTCTTGAATAACTTTGTTTTTTAAAAACGTACCCGTTCTGCTTCGATGTGGTTGGTAACCATGACAACTCTCTTCACTTTTTGTTCCCAAATCATCCGCCAGAAATCAACAACTGTGTTGGGCAGAGGATCCTGCGTGGCGATGTACTCTCTGCTGCTGCTGTAGCCCTGCAGAGGAAACGGCTGCGGTCACTCTGCGGCCGGAAGTGACCCAATTATTCCGATTTTTTTTTCTTACTGCGACCTGTATCTGATCGTTTTATGACACTATGAACAACACAGATCGGATTTTTTCGAATGCGACCCAGGCCACTTGGATATCCGATACGCATCCGATCTTTTCGAATACAGCCGGAGTCTGTACAGACATGTCGCGTTGAGCCGACCGGAACGTCATTGATACTCGACAGACGTCACTATTCTGCGCCCTGAAACGCAAGCGGGAAGAAAAACAACAACCATGGCGGAAGATAACGAGGATTAAGTTGTTGCTGTGTTAGCTCCGGTTGGATAACAACTTCAAAATCGTAAGATATGTTACACCGTTAGCATCCATGTTTACTTCCGCAAACACTGAGTTCTTCTTCTACGTTTTTTATGGCGGTTGGCAAGAACTGAGCACTATGTATGACCTTATTGCGCCCTCTACTGCGCATGCGGGACACTTTCAGGTGTTTGCAGTTCACACTGGAGATTACAGAAAAGTCGCTTAAATTTGGAAATGTGAACAACCAGGCAAAAAAAAAAAAATTAAAATAAAAAAAGTCAGAATTGGGTCATTTCAGGCTGCATTGTGAACGCAGCCAAAGTTTTTGTGTTTTGTTTTTTGTTAGGCTCTTTGCAGTTCGTCGGCAAAATAAAAACCGATGTTAGTTCCAGTTGCTGGTACCCAGCTAAATGTGAATGCACAGGAAGTTCAACAAATATTTTAAAATAAGGTGCAGAAGATCCTTCTGTCAGAAATATTTTCAAAGCCGCTGTCGTACAGACTGCTGCAGCAGATACATTCGCTTCGCACCAAGAAAACAATGAAATAAGAAAGTTGCCATAACTGTGCCAAGATATTTCCTTAAATATAAATAAAGAAGAAAAAAAAGACCAATAGAGAAGTTGTACCTAAAAATTTAGACAGAGGAGAAAAAACTCAACAAAACCATTACTACTGATTTATTTTTGAAACAATAAACAACTCTGGACTTTACTTCATGTCCTGGAGAAAAAAGAACATTCTTCTCTAAGCAAATACGTTATTGATATGGACACTTACTGGTATGTAACTGGCATTTATATAGCCCGTCTCATTGGGGGCTGATGTATTAAGCTTGACCCGACACCAGTCATCTGTTGAGGAAACACAGAAACTCTCAGATGAGAAAAGAAAAGGTGAACATTTCCTAAAACATCTTCAGCTGGTGTTTCAATGTAAACATGGAGCAACAATAAGACCTGAACCCACAAGGCAGAATGTTGAAACGGTTCTTCTCGCTGTTTTCTGGCAGAATCGCTGCCTTACATGTCTGGTCTGTGCCAACAGGAACGAGAGCCTAAAATTAAATATGACACCATAAAATTAAACAACTGATACCTGAAATACATGCATTGTATGAGACAAACTGTTTTAAAAGCAGAGTAGAGAAAGAGAAGATTTAATTGTGGGTATTTTTATTTTGTGAACCTCGTATTCCTGACTGAATCCTCTGTTTTCATCCAAACTCAGCTGCTGGAAGTGGTCTGGAAATTTGGCTGCAGAAACAGTCCTGGAAGAAAACAGATTATTATTATTATTTCATCAATATGTAAACTTGAAAAAACAAATCTTAAAGCAAAGAAAATATGTTGTGTTTACTTAAATCCATGCAAACTAATTGCCTAAAAAAAAACTCAATTACTGCAACATGTGGAAACACATGAAGTTTTGTTGTGCACAATAGTATTACAAACCTAAAATAACTTAACAAATTTGGTTTAGTTGTACGTAAACTACAGTAGGTAGACATCTTGACATTAAAAGTAATATATGAATAAGCTGGATGGTCAAGACTTTTCCACGGTAAACAATATTCTTAAACTGATCAGAAGTTTTATTCTCAGCTATTTCAGTTTTTCTGCCCAGTTGCATGAATTCTGAACATTAATATTGAACAGGATGTTTTGTTTTACAGTGTACTCACCTCTCATTTCTTTCTGTTGTTTTGGATTCAAGGATGAAAGGTACTTTTCTGATATTTAAACAAATATAAAGATTGAAATGGTAAATTTCATACAATCGATCAGATTTAGTGATAGTTCTGTCATTGAGGAAGCACTAACCGGATAATATCTGGCTTTTTGCGGAGAAGAAACACAACGACACAGATGAGAACAGCAAAAAGCAGAACACCGACCACAGATCCTCCAATGACTCCTGGAAGGATTCATTTAATAGATTAGAGAAATTATTACTTAATAAAGCAAAACAGAAAATGTGTGCAGCTTTGCTCACCTCTGTTATCAGTCGAACAGAAAAAAATTGATGGTTCAGATATTAAGGGATCAGCTTTAGTTTCCAGCCTTGAAATCACAGAGACTTTATACTTTTTGGCCGGTTGAAGTCCGTCCACAATGAGACGATTCTCATTTGGATTTAAAGTGAAAGTTTTCCCGCTTATGCTGAGTTCAGCTGTCGTCCACACACCATCCGGTTCGTCCCATTTAATCTGAGCGCTGTAGCCAGAACCCCAGTAGCTGCAGAGAGGAGCTAAAGAAGGAGGAACTGGGAGGAAAGAACCAGAAAATAAATCATAAAGAATAAATAATATAAACTGATGTAAGTACTGGTTTATATCAGCTTTATATCATAAACTTCTGATACTAGTATTCCTATCTAGAACTAAACTACTGCATTTTTAAACTAAATATTTTCATGCATAAATGTATTTCTATGCTCCTTTAATTTACTTATACAAAAAATAAAACAGTAATAATACCAGTAAGTTGGAATCCACTTTATTCTTCCAACACAGTTAAATAAATTGATTTTTTGCAAGGATATAATTTGGAGGCAAAAATTAGACGTGTAAATAATGTATAATGTCAAACATATTTAGATGAAGCGTTTGGGGGAAGAATTTAAAAGCTTTCTCTTTTTACTACTCCATTTTGAACTGAATATGGAAGTTTTATTTTTGTTTTTATGTTTAATTACTATTATGTATATTTTTTTGGTTTTCTTATTATTTTTTTCTCTGTCATTTTACTCGTTCGAATTAAAGATTTCATTTCAAATATACTCAGTCTAAGACTTATTATAAGTTTAATATAACGTCTGTAATGCATATAAAGTTATAATGAGTGGTTTGTACTTACTGATGGGTATTTCGATGCTACACTGTGAATAACGTTCAGACGATGTTTCATACAGTAGAGAAATCTCATAGGTTGCTCCAGGAAGGAGGTCAGAAAATGTCACGTTTTTCCCTTCAGGACTGATCAGAGGTTCAGATCCATTAGAGGCCGTAGCTTTGGAGAACAAGCCTTCAACTGTTCCCTGGATCGATGAGTTGGTGACGCTCCAGGATACGGCACTGCAGTCGATCTCTGAAATATAAAAAGGAACAATTATTTTACCTTCTTTGTTTCTTTAACTCAACACAATAATGCAGAAAAAGGTTTTATTTGTCTTCTGCCGAGCCCTGTGTACCTACGTGTTACTGTGTGATCGACGTAAGCAGAACTGTTCAGTCCAGAGAACACTGTGATCACACTGAACTCATACATCGTCCCAGGCTTCAGGTTGGAGATTAAATATGACACATTTGTCGTCTCCTCCTGGGTTATTGATGCGTTTGTGTCGTTGATACTCAGGTTGTGTTTCCAGGCTGGATTTGGATTCTCCCACTGTAAAGTTACTCTGTCCACTAAACGCTCCGAAACACGAACCGACGTCACACTCAGAGGAACTGAGGAAACAAAACAGGACAATCATGACCTGTCATTACTTTAACATAAATGATTTATAAAATCTTTGTATGGAAATGTTCTCATCTTTTTATGTCCGACTAATTTGATGATAAATTTTAAATCTGAGAAAATAATCATAATCTGCAACCAAATCACAACATAATGAAGCTGAAGCTTTATTTGTGGTTTTCTTTTATCCAGATGTAACCAGGGAACTTTTTAAGTGTAAAAGCACAAAAATATGTTTCTGTTTATGAAACCTTTTTCTATATTTGTTAGAATTGTAAATAATATCCCAGATATATATATACAGTATATCCTCGTCATTATCTAAAAAGACTGTGGCATTCTTTCTGTGTTTCTCTGGAAGTTGAGTTGTGTGACAAATGTCTGCAGGAAGCAGAAACCAGCCACTCTGGGACTAAAACTGAGACCTGATAAGAAAAACATCCAAAGGCTAAATGTCGAAGCTTGTGATCCAGAGACACGGAAACTGCGTTTGAGACCTCACATGCACAAAGACAGGAGATTCCATTGTATTGAAAAGATTTACGAGTGTGTGTTAGCGGCTGGGTTTTTGTTTGCCCCTCCTTCCAGCAGCTGCTAACTTCTGTAACCAGGAATCCCTTATCCTAATAAAACAGGAGTAGCAAGAGAGGAACCTCAGAGTGAATTTGGAGACTGTAAAAATCACACTCTCCTCTTTTTCTCTCCTCGAGTAGAACATTTAATCACTTGTCTCTCTCTTGTTTTTTGTCTGTTTGAAAGCGTTCAGGTTGAATAGAGCGGACAATATTCTTTTTTAATGAGGCTAATTACTCTCTTTGCTAATATTTTAAAATAAAATATGTCACAAAAAGCTTCAAATAACTAACAGAGATATATTGAAATTTAATTTCTAAACAAAACAACAGATTGCAAACTGTTATAAATCACTAAATGTCAAATCATCCACTGGGGGAGGATTCTGAAAAGCTCCAATACAGGTGACCCAGTTATTCACATTTTTTCAGTTAGTAAATTCAGCTATTTCAAAATTTGTTCATGTTAATAGTAAAAAAATCACCAACCTGTAGCAGCAGTTAATGAGAATACAAGGACTGCCTTGACTCCATTGGCCTCAGTGAAGAGAGTGAAATTATATTCTGTCCCAGCAGTCAGACCAGAGACCACATGTTGTACAAATGTTTCTCCAGAAGTATCATTGATGTTATTAGTGACATTATCACCATTTTCTTCATATTCCAGTTTGTATGTTGAGATGCCGTTAACTTTGTCCCACTTCAGAGTTATACTGTTAACACTCTGAGTCACGACTGACATACTGGCTACATTTTCAGGATTTGAAAAACAAAGAACAGACAGAGACATATTAGAAATGTCAGTTAGACAGACTGCACAGAAAAATGATGCAATTCAGACAAAAAATATGAATTATTTAATTTATATCAATTTTGATGCTAAAGATGCACTGACTGTTATCAACTTGGAATGAGAGAAAATTAACAAATCACCAACCTGTAGCAGCAGAGAATAATAATCCAGAGCTGCTGACTCCATTGGCCTCAGTGAAAAGAATGAAACTATATTCTGTCCCAGCAGTCAGATCAGAGACCACATGTTGTACAACATCATCAGCATTACTGATGTTTTTAGTGACAGTATGACCATTTTTTTCATATTGCAATTTATATGTTGAGATGTTGTTAACTTTGTCCCACTGCAGAGTTATACTCCTGGTGTTGATTGCCACCACGTCTACTTTTACTACATTTTCAGGAGCTGAAAAACAAAGAACAGACAGAGACATATTAGAAATGTCAATTAGACAGACTGCACAGCAAAATGATGCAATTCAGGCAAAGAATATGAATTATTTAATTTATACCAATTTTGTGGTCAAAAAGGACATGATGCTCCAGGTACACTGAGTGTGATCATCTTGGAATGATATAAGATTCACAAATCACCAACCTGTAGCAGCAGAGAATATAAATCCAGAGCTGCTGACTCCATTGGCCTCAGTGAAAAGAGTGAAACTATATTCTGTCCCAGCAGTCAGATCAGAGACCACATGTTGTACAAATGTTTCTCCAGATGTATCACTGATGTTCTTTGTGACAGAATCATATTGCAGTTCATATGTTGAGATGTTATTAACTTTGTCCCACTTCAGAGTTATACTGCTGGTGTTCTGAGTTATGACTGACACACTTTCTACATTTTCAGGAGCTGAAAAACAAAGAGGAACCAGAGACATCTGATGAAAAGCAAAAAAAAATTGTATTCTTGGACAAAAAATAGGAATTATCTAATCTGATTTAATTACATAGTAAATGGAGGTGATGCTCCAGATACGCTGAGAGTGATTTTCTAATTTCTGATATAAGACTCAGAAATCACCAACCTGTAGCAGCAGAGAATAATAATCCAGAGCTGCTGAGCTCATTGGCCTCAGTGAAAAGAGTGAAATTATATTCTGTCCCAGCAGTCAGATCAGAGACCACATGTTGTACAAATGTTTCTCCAGATGTATCATTGATGTTCTTTGTGACAGAATCATATTGCAGTTTGTATGTTGAGGTGTTGTTAACTTTGTCCCACTGCAGAGTTATACTGCTGGTGTTCTGGGTTATGACTGACACACTTTCTACATTTTCAGGAGCTGAAAAACAAAGAGGAGACACTTGACAAAAGTTAAGAAGACAGATATGCAAAGAGTAAGAATTGCATGGGAAAAAAATATTATTTAATCTAATTTGTGGACCAAAAGGACATGATGCTCCAGGTACACTGAGGGTGATCATCTTGGAATGATATAAGATTCACAAATCACCAACCTGTAGCAGCAGAGAATAATAATCCAGAGCTGCTGAGATCATTCAACACAGTGAAGAGAATGAAATTATATTCTGTCCCAGCAGTCAGATCAGGAACCACATGTTGTACAAATGTTTCTCCAGAAATATCATTGATATTCTTTGGGACAGTATCACCATTTTCTTCATATTGCAGTTTGTATGTTGAGGTATCATTAATTTTGTCCCACTGCAGAGTTATACTGCTGGTATTTCTTGCCACCACGTCTACTTTTACTACATTTTCAGGAGCTGAAAAACAAAGAGGAGACAGAGACATATTAAAAATGTAAATTAGACAGACTGCACAGCAAAATGATGCAGTTCAGGCAAAAAGTATGAATTATTTAATTTAAATCAATTTTGTGGACAAAAAGGAGTTGATGCTCCAGATGCACTGACTGTAATCATCTTGGAATGAGAGAAAATTAACAAATCACCAACCTGTAGCAGCAGAGAATAATAATCCAGAGCTGCTGACTCCATTGGCCTCAGTGAAAAGAGTGAAATTATATTCTGTCCCAGCAGTCAGATCAGAGACCACATGTTGTACAAATGTTTCTTCAGAAGTATCATTGATGTTCTTTGTGACAGAATCATATTGCAGTTTATATGTTGAGGTGTTGTTAACTTTGTCCCACTGCAGAGTTATACTGCTGGTGTTCTGGGTTATGACTGACACACTTTCTACATTTTCAGGAGCTGAAAAACAAAGAGACAGAGACATATTAGAAATGTAAATTAGACAGACTGCACAGCAAAATAATGCAATCGAGATAAAGAAAATGAATTATTTAATTTATATTAATGTTGAGGACAAAAAGGAGTTGATGCTAAAGATGCACTGACTGTTATCATCTTGGAATGAGAGAAAATTCACAAATCACCAACCTGTAGCAGCAGAGAATAATAATCCAGAGCTCTTGACTCCATTGGCCTCAGTGAAAAGAGTGAAACTATATTCTGTCCCAGCAGTCAGATTAGAGACCACATGTTGTACAACATCATCAGCATTACTGATGTTATTAATGACAGTATCACCATTTTCTTTATACTGCAGTTTGTATGTTGAGATGCCGTTAACTTTGTCCCACTGCAGAGTTATACTGCTGGTGTCCTGAGTTATGACTGAGACATTTTCTACATTTTCAGGAGCTGAAAGCAGAGAGGAAACAGAGACATCTGATGAAAAGCTGAATGTAGTTTGTAACAGAAAATCATATTAATATCAAAGACCAAAGTGAACATTAAAACAACAAATAAAAATCAAATGTTCATGGTCTTGATGTTATTGACCATGGATAGTTTCCACTTTTATTGTGGAATATATTTTACTTATTATGCAGTTAATTGATATTTCCAGGTGGCTACTAATCTCAATCTACTTTTTCTCACATTAATATTTACTGATCACCAACCTGTAGCTTCAGTAAATATGAATCCAGAGCTGCTGACTTCATTCAACACAGTGAAGAGAGAAAAACTATATTCTGTCCCAGCAGTCAGATCAGGAACCACATGTTGTATAAATGTTTCTCCAGATGTATCACTGATGTTCATTATGACAGAAACTCCATTTTCTATATATTCCAGTTTGTATGTTGAGATGTTGTTAACTTTGTCCCACTTCAGAGTTAAACTGCTGGTGTTTCTTGCCTCCACTTCTACTCTTAATACATTTTCAGGAACTGAAAAACAAAGAGGAGAAAGAAACATCTGAATTAATGAGTTAATTTGAGGTTATTTATACAATCTGCAGGATTAGATTTAAAGTGATTTTTTTATTTATTTTACCAATATGTTTCTTCTGAGTTTAAGCAAAATTGATATTTGAAAGTGACATGAATTCATGAGGGTGATGGCAAGGAGGCCTTCCATCCTCAAAGACATGGAGATTATAACCAAAGATAGATTGGTGAAATATAACGGAAAGCATTCATTGCTATTATGCTCATAAAGTTTGCTTTATTGATTATTGATTTTTTTTAAAAATCAAATGCAAAGAAAAAAGTTTTTAATTTAGTAATCTACATGTTTTTGATATATTTCTATGATCTGATAAGCTGCCTGCCCCATTTCTTATCAGAAATAAAATTCTAGGTTGAATGAAAAACATTTTAAATCTAAATCTACCAGAATAATTATGTCTAAACTGTGTAACCGACCGATTCATCATAATTTAGAGTGAAAACAAAAAAAGTTTCATGCTATAATCATTTATGTGTTGATGTCAATTATCTTTAACTTGTGAGGAAGTTAGTAACTGTTGTTTTTGTACGTGAATAATTTCTGTAAACTCATCCAACTTTTCTCTCATTAACTATCAGAAATCACCAACCTGTAGCAGCAGAGAATAATAATCCAGAGCTGCTGACTCCATTGGCCTCAGTGAAAAGAATGAAACTATATTCTGTCCCAGCAGTCAAATTAGAGACCACATGTTGTACAACATCATCAGCATTACTGATGTTATTAATGACATTATCACCATTTTCTTTATATTGCAGTTTATATGTTGAGATGCTGTTAACTTTGTCCCACTGCAGAGTTATACTGCTGGTGTTCTGAGTTATGACTGACACACTTTCTACATTTTCAGGAGCTGAAAAACAAAGAGGAGACACTTGACAAAAGTTAAGAAGACAGACCAAAAGGACCTGATGCTCCAGGTACACTGAGCATCTGTGATCATCTTGGAATGATATAAGATTCACAAATCACCAACCTGTAGCAGCAGAGAATATAAATCCAGAGCTGCTGAGTCCATGGTTCTCAGTGAAAAGAGTGAAATTATATTCTGTCCCAGCAGTCAGATCAGAGACCACATGTTGTACAAATGGTTCTTCAGAAGTATCATTGATGTTCTTTTGGTCAGAATCATATTCCAGTTTATATGTTGAGATGCCGTTAACTTTGTCCCACTGCAGAGTTATACTGCTGGTGTTCTGGGTCTCCACTGATACATTTATTACATTTTCAGGAGCTGAAAAGAGGAAACACTTGATAAAAGCTAAGAGTAACTTATAAAAGATGAACAATAATAATACTTTCCATACTAACCAGGTTCTGTGGATTCTCCTGCTGTTGTAAGTTCAGATGTTCTCATTTTTTCTAATGTAGTGGAGTTCCCTGTTACAGTCTGAAAACATGAAGATAAATTAATTTTAAAAAACACATTAAAGATGCTGAAGAACTATTTGACTATCAAAAGTAGATGCATAAATACTTTTTAAAAGATAGTTGTCCAAACAAATTGTAGCTTTTGCTACAGGACTTTTTTTTGGTTTGTTTTTTTTTTTTTTGGACAGGCAAAGTAAACTTTTGCTTCTTGAGCTGAAGTACAGCGATGACTATCATGAGCCCCTCTGTGGTTAACACTGTTTCCTTTTGTTGAGGTTCAGCGTTTTTTTGTTTTTGCACAGTAAATCTGATCCAGTAAATGTAAAGATGATACAGAACTTACCAAAAGCAGACTGAAGAAGCCGTAGAGTAACAGGAGGTCTGATGTGGATTTGACTGATAAAAGCTCCATCTTTGTCATTGATTATTCACCTAAAGTCATGAAGATGCAGAGGCTCTTCTCCGCTGTCAGATAAACCTCAGCTCTTCCAGTGTGGCCACCTCATGTGTTGACTGAAACAGCAAATTTCCCCCTGCTTGCTGCTGATTCAGTGCCGTAATAAATCCAGTGTTGACTTTTAATTCCTAACCAGGTCCTCCTTTTGTAACCTCTGGTCCCTTCTCTTACTCACAAGTGACACAGTAAATAACTGCTTCTCCTTTTTAGACTTGTGTTGCTCGGGGACCTTTGCCCCGCCTGGCACTTCCTTATTAACGGTTATAGTTTGCTGCTTCCAAGGGGACATCGATCAAGCAGATTTGCCTGCTTTAAAAGTTTATTAACGTTGATTGCTTTATATCAGCTGGAACTGTGCGCTTCATAACCCGTTTTACCAACACAAACTTCAAAATCCAACATGGCGGTCATGAATTTAAAATGTGTAATATAATATATGTGTTTACAATTCTAGCTGTTTGTATTTTGTCAAATATTTTCAAGCTCATGAATTTGAAACTTCTACTTGTGAAAACATTCTTTACGTATTAGAATTCATAAAATGTAGAGACATTTATTGTTATCTATTATTTACAGTTATCTGCTGTGGTGTTTAATACAACAATTCATAAATCCTTCAGATCTTCAAACCTGTAAACTTAAACTGGTTTAATGTTCTTTTCACTCAAACTCTGAGTCAACAACTTTACTGAATACTAGTAAAGTTGTTTCCTTTCTTGAAAATATTAAAATAATCTTCTCTGCATTTCTCCTCTTGGTATTTGAAGGGATGAAAAGAAAAAATGTCAAAGGAAAAAAAAAACACTTATCAAGAGCAGAATTAGGAACATCAAAGTTTTGCATGAGGAGGATTTTAGGAATAAACGTCTCATCGTTGTTATTGTTAAAACTCAATATTACACAATGATCAGGTCTTTGCTGCGTTCAGTCCTGCTTCGATGATCTGACCCAGATCTTTGTGCTTCTTTTCCTTTTCCCCAGTGATGAAGTCAATCATTATGTTTCCTTTTCAATTTTCCCCACCTACTGCTTCCGTCAGTCACCTTGTGCAAATTGTTCAGGATCCGTTAATGAGCATTCATCAAGGAAGTTTCGAGAGTTAAATATTATTTTCAGTGTTGATGACTTTTTATTTGCTGCACTGCCAGTTTACAGCTTGTGAGCAGCTTTTTATCTTCAGGATCATCTTTATTGTCAAATAAAAAAAAAGATTTAAAACTGATTACACATAATACACACACCAAAAATACAAGTTTTTATCCACCATTCTTAAAATGTCACATATTTTAAGAATGGATTATATGTGATATTTTTAATAATTAAGTGAATTGTGCTGCATTATCTCTGGTTTCCTTGACATTGGAGCCAATATGTAACTAGTAAAAGGAAAAATATGACTGACAGAACCCAGGTCACTTCTCGTTTTATGAGTTACCTAAGCTGTGTTGAAGTGTTTGTTTTTATTGTTCTTCACTGTGGGGAAAAATGGAGGAAGTAGAAGTCAAATAAAGGTTTTTCTTGTACCTGCATATGGAAACCTTAAAAACCAAACTCTGAGTTCATTTTACAAACCTTGTTACTTATAACAGAATTTTCTGAAGGTGTCATTGTGTTGTTGTTTTTTTTTTACCAGGCTAAAATGCAGACAGAAACTCAGGAGGATCATGGTGATGAGGATTTAATGAAAAAAGAAAAGTTACAGAAAACCCAAAGGAAACAGAATCAGAGCTATATCAGAATCCATTCTTTCTCCCTAATGCTAATGAAAATGCACTAATGTCTATGATGAATGAAAATGTCTAAGAAAAGCACAACACATCACAAAGGACACTTCTCACCCCGGACATTCTCTGTTCACACTGCTGCCTTCAGGCAGAAGATACAGAGCAACCAGAACAAGAACCAACCGTCTCAGAGACAGTTTCTACCCGATAGCAATAACAAAGCTAAATGCAATCAAAAACAACCATTAATCATCATAAATGATGTATGTGAGAATGTGGCTGTTCTTCCTTTTTTTTTTTTTTTTGCCAGTTGTTTGTTGATTCTTGTGTGTGTGAATTGTGAGACAGTTATTTTTTGTTTTTGGGCATGTGCACCGACTGATGGCACCCTTTGAATTTTGTTGTCCTTGTGACAATGACAATAAAGATTTATCTTATCTTATCTTATCACTGAATTTGGAGAAAAATGTTATCTGAATGCTGTAAATGAATAAATGTATTACTGACGCAATTTCATGTTGAAGAACAGACTAGTTAACTTTTTGGATAGTTAACCAATCCAGACAGATAGTAGGTCAACAGAGAGGAGCACCAAGAAGATAAAGCTTTTCTTTGTTGTAGTTGCTTTACAAACGCTTTAGCTTAAAAACAAACACATGATCATAAACATCTCAAATAAAGAGAGAAGTGTAGATCTATTCACTATGTGAAGTTGACATTACATTAGCCTATAGAAGAACCTTTTCTGTTTAGGTGAGGCTAACATTAGCTTACAGAAGAACCTTTTCTGTTTAGGCAAGGCTAACATTAGCTTACAGTTTAGGCAAGGCTAACATTAGCTTACAGAAGAACCTTTTCTGTTGAGGCGAGGCTAACATTAGCTTACAGAAGAACCTTTTCTGTTTAGGCGAGGCTAACATTAGCTTATAGAAGAGCCTTTTCTGTTTAGGCGAGGCTAACATTAGCTTACAGTTTAGGCGAGGCTAACATTAGCTTACAGAAGAACCTTTTCTGTTTAGGCAAGGCTAACATTAGCTTATAGAATAACCTTTTCTGTTTAGGCAAGGCTAACATAATGTAACAATGTTATAATGAATAACAAAGTCTTCCCAGAAAACGAACAAAGATATTACATTCCTCTCATCACTTCCGTTACTGAAACAATACTTTTATTGCTGTGACTTTGGCTGTTCAGGTCTGTTAAAGGTATTGACCTCTGTAGATCCTGTAATGGGATTTACTCAGTTGTTGCATCAAAAAACTATTTATGTTTGTAATCATTAAGGTTAATGATTATTTTTATTGTTTTCAGTTATGTAATTGAATCTGACTAATAAGTGGCTAAGTGTTTCTTTACTAATAAGTGACTTTTTACCAGTTTACTTAGGAACACAATAGAAGTTTAAAGCAGGTTTGGATTATAGACCCACAACCTAAACTTAGAACAACCCAGAGCTCGGTTCTATCCATCATATGAGGTTTCAAACTCCAGTCCTTGAATTCTGATGTCCCGTATTTTTTCAGATTTGTCCCTGAATCAAATTACTGAATTCCCTCATCAGAATGCGGTCAGGTTCTTCTTCTTCTTTTTTTAATGGCGGTTGGCAAGCAACTTATTGATGTGCATTACCGCCATCAACTGGAATGGAGTGTGGATCGGGATGCTACATATATATATATATATTCCCCCCCTCTTTTTTTAATGAATTAAATAAATAAATAAAACGTATATCCTTTCTATCAGTTTCGTTTTCTTAAGGTAATTTATTAAATAACAAAAATATGCGGTCAGGTTGTCCAGAGTCCTGCGAATGACCTGATTATTTGATTCAGGTGTGTTGAAGCAAAGACACAGGTGTGTCTCTGTCAAGTTAAACACCTTTGCAGTGATAAATCGGTAAAAGTGTCTAATTAGCTTCAACATATAAAAGCCGAAGAAGACAAGCTCCGTTGTATTGTTTGGGGTAAACAAGACGCCAACAAGTAAGTAATTCTTTCAATTCCATTGTAAAATAGTTATAAAATCCAGTTAACTAACACGTTGTTTAAAGATAAAGTTTGTTTTTAGTCCATTTTATGAGCTAACGATGCTAACCGTTCATTTGTTTTCGTCGTCATTGTTAGCTTGTGGGATTAGCCTGCTAGCTTGAGCTGCAGCCTCCAGGTGCTTTCAGGTGTGATTTGGTAAAAGTAGCAAAGTGTTAGCCTGGTAGCAGAGCCTGCTGAGGTTGCGTCAGAGTTAAACCCGTCATCACTCAACCACACAGGATGAAGGTTTTAGGTCGGAGGTTCACGGAGCCTTTAAATACTGGAGAGCTGAACTGGATCATAGACAGACTTTGGGTTGGAAGTTAAACTGTTACCTTAAGAATTGATTAGCATCTGAAGTCCTAATTCAATCCAACTATAACTCTACATAGTGTTAAGGCCTCTTTGTTTCTGTTAGAAATGCAGAATACAGTGAAACAAAACTACCATCCAGAGACTGAAGGCGCCATCAACAAGCTCATCAATCTGAAGCTCAGCGCTTCCTACACCTACCTTGCCCTGGTAAGTCCAGCTGAAGTCAGCCATGTTAAAATCTGCTGACTGGTTTCTGATATATGTTTTTTGTTTTTCAGGGGATGTATTTTGACAGGGATGATGTCGCATTGCCACACTTCTCCTGTTTTTTCCTGGAGCGCTCCATGAAGGAGCGGGAACAGGCTGAGAAGCTGCTGGAATACCAGAACACCAGAGGAGGCCGGATTCTGCTTCGGGCCATCGCTGTGAGTTAAAGACTTCAAATGTCATCAGTCTGGGCAGCTGCTGGCTTAAACACTGGACTTTAACCTCAGTCTGGTTTCTAATCAACTTCATATGTTGCCTTTATTGGGCTAAAATGAGATTTTATGTCAAACTCTTGCAGTTGTGGCAGGTTTTGGGTAAAGATTTTAAATATAAAAGTCTGAAACCTGCAGTCAGTTTAGTGGATTAAAATGAAATCAAATGTCTTTTGCTAGATTAGGTCATCCTGACTACATAGTTTAGCAATCTGTGTTTTTAACAGTAAAGCTGCAATTTTTCTGACCTTTTTGAAAATGGATGACTGGGGGGATTTGTCATTTTTAAAAACTAGTTTGGGGTTTTGGAGTAAAACAATAGTGGCCAAGCTAGTTAAAAATTGAATTTATGTGGAGATGAAAAACTGCTAAAACCTGCATTTATTAGATCTATATTTAGAAAGATTAAATCTGTTTCCTAGAAACCGAGCAGGGAGGACTGGAGAGACGGTCTGGATGCGTTGACCTTCTCCCTGGAATACCAGAAGTCCCTGAACACTTTCATCATGGATGTTCACCGCAGAGCCGACGGCAACAAAGACCCACATGTGAGTTTAGCTGATTATTAAAAACATAAATGCTCTCTTCAGGTTTTGTTACATTTTCTTCCTCTTCCAGCTGTGCGACTTCCTGGAGCGGGAGTTCCTCGTCGACAGCCATGACACCATCAAGAAGCTGGGCGACTACATCACCAGTCTGACCAGCCTCACCACCTCCGACCCGCACGGCTCCATGGCAGATTACCTGTTCGACAGACACACCCTCTAAAAAAAAAAAAAAATTAGACATCTCCAGCTGTCCACATTTCCAAAGAGGTCAAAGCTGCATTTGTTTCTGTTAAAACAAACCATTTCTGTACAATAGGTCAAATGTTAACTGGAATTACCTCAACTTTTCTAAATGAACCAGGAGCCTCAATGTTCTGAAGTTGTAGCAAAAGCCATAATTTTTGTAATAAGCCATTACTGTGAAATGAATCATATTTGGTCTGTATCATGTCATGCATTCCATGGTCCCATTTTCACTTTTTTACCAAATGCAAACCATTTCTGAATCAAATTGTTATTTCAATATCTAATAAATCTAAACCTTTGAAGCATTTCCTGTCTTGCAGTCTGTGGTTTAATCATGTCTGAATGTGGTTTCTGCTTATTCATGGTTTCTGAGAGTATCGAGGACTGACTACATGGATTTTTATTTTGGATCTCACTTCATAACAAAGTTACTGATCAGTTTTCCCAGAAAACTGATATTTCATTCCTCTCTTCACTTCTGTGACTGAAATGATACTTTTACTGCTGTCACTTCAGGTCTGTTAAAGGACCGCTGTTGGTCCTGGAACGGATTTACTCGGTAGTTGGACATTTCTTCAAAAACTATTTAGGTTTGTAATCATTATGTAATTGAAGCTGACTGGCCAAGTGTTTTTTACTAATAGACTTTTTACCAGTTTACATAGGAACACAACAAAAGTTTAGATTATAAACCTACAACCCAGAGCTCTGTTCAGTCATCATACAAGAGGTTTCATACTCCAGTCCTTATGAAATTTTTCAGATTTGTCCCTGAATCAAATTACTGAATTACCTCATCAGAATGCAGTCAGGTTGTCCAGAGTCCTGTGAATTACCTGATTATTTGATTCAGGTGTGTCTTTGTCAAGTTAAACACCTTTGCAGTGATTTTTTTTTTTTTAATCATTTAAAATATTTTTCCACATCAATTCTCAAATCACAATATATACATTAATTCCACATACACTGACATTCTAAAGCATTATTTCTGGTAATTATGATTCTCTGAATACAGCCAATAAAAACATGACATTTAAGTTTAGATTGTTCACATCTATCAGACCAATAAATAATTCAGAAATGTGGACTTTAATATCAGAGGGGGGAAGTAATGGTTACATTTACTTGAGTAACTTGCTGTTTTACTGCTTAGGCTTTTAATTTTTTTTTTTTTTTTTATTAAAGATGTTTGTTTACAAATATGAGAGAATGATGAATAAAACGTAGGATATGTGACAAAGCATGTCAGTGGAATAGCCTTCTACAATAAATAACTTAATTACAAAACAGATTTTTGATTAAATATATTAATTGACCTACATTCATGTGTTTACAGCTTTTTTGTTATCTATAAATAGTAAATATAGTTTGATTTCCCTTACAAAACTGGGAAAATGTGAAAATCTAGTTGGTAATATGAAATTGCTAAATATAAGATTAGCTTCCAGTCTTGTTTATATTTGTCTGCTTTCCACAAACAAAACTGTTTTGTGTTCATGAAACTTTTGAATCAACATTACAAATTATATAGTTTCAAAATATAATTGTGATATGGGACCAAAATAAAGGACTATTTCTGGATGCTCTTTGCAAAATTTACAGCTAGGATCTATTTTAATATATTTAATCATGGTTTGGTTTTTCTTAAATCTTCTGTGCAACAATTTAAAAGAAACATGTCTTGTATTATTTATCATGTGTATCTGATGCGTTTCCCACTGTTAATCTGGGAAATCAAGTTTTTTCCAATAGAAAACAAGTCAAAGAACAGAACTACTAACAGAAAAATGGCATGGAAAATAAATATTATCCAATGAACACTAGAGGGCGGTAAAGATGTCTAATTAGATTCAACATATGAAAGCCGAAGAAGACAAGCTCCGTTGTATTGTTTGGGGGTAAACAAGACGTCACCGAGTAAATAATTATGTCAGCGCCATTGTAAAATAGTTATAAAATCTAGTTAACTAACACGTTGTTTAAAGATAAAGTTTGTTTTTAGTCCATTTTATGAGCTAACGAGTGCTAACCGCTCATTTGTTTTCGTCGTCATTGTTAGCTTGTGGGATTAGCCTGCTAGCTTGAGCTGCAGCCTCCAGGTGCTTTCAGGTGTGATTTGGTAAAAGTAGCAAAGTGTTAGCCTGGTAGCAGAGCCTGCTGAGGTTGCGTCAGAGTTAAACCCGTCATCACTCAACCACACAGGATGAAGGTTTTAGGTCGGAGGTTCACGGAGCCTTTAAATACTGGAGAGCTGAACTGGATCATAGACAGACTTTGGGTTGGAAGTTAAACTGTTACGTTTAGACAAGCTAAGAATTGAGTAGCATCTGAAATCCTACTTCAGTTTAACTTTAACTCTACGTACTATTAAAGCCTCTTGATGTTTCTCTTAGAAATGCAGACTGCAGTGAAACAAAACTACCATGCAGAGACTGAAGGCGACACCAACAAGCTCATCAATCTGAAGCTCAGCGCTTCCTACACCTACCTTGCCCTGGTAAGTCCAGCTGAAGTCAGCCATGTTACAATCTGCTGACTGGTTTCTGATTTTTGTTTTGTTTTTCAGGGGATGTATTTTGACAGGGATGATGTCGCATTGCCACACTTCTCCTGTTTTTTCCTGGAGCGCTCCATGAAGGAGCGGGAACAGGCTGAGAAGCTGCTGGAATACCAGAACACCAGAGGAGGCCGGATTCTGCTTCAGACCATCCCTGTGAGTTAAAGACTTCAAATGTCATCAGTCTGGGCAGCTGCTGGCTTAAACACTGGACTTTAACCTCAGTCCATATAATCAACTTCATATGTTACCTTTATTGGGCTACAATGATATTTTATGTCAAACTCTTGCAGATTTTGGGTAAAGATTTTAAATATAAAAGTCCGAAACTTCCAGTCAGTTTAGTGGATTAAAATGAAATCAAATGTCTATTTTGCTAGATGAGGTCATCCTGACTACATTGTACAGCAGTTTGCAGTTTTAGTGGTAAAGCTGCAAATTTTCTGTCCTTTTGAAAATGGATGACATGGGGGGAAATTTGTTCTTTTCTAAAAATTAGTTTGGAGTTTTAAAAAAAGCTTTTGCAGGAAAAAATGAAACTTTTTTAAATATATAAATATATATTTAAATATTATCAATGGTGGCCAACCTAGTTTTAAAAAATGGCTTTATGTAGATTAAAATTTATGGAAAAACTGCTGAAACTTGCATTTATTAGATCTATATTTAGAAACTTTGGTTCTGTCTTTTCTACAAAGTTAAGAGCCGTCATGGCAGCTTTAAAAAGCTCGCAAGCATAACTATTGGTCACAAGCAATTTAACAAGAAAATATGTTGGCATTTTATTTTAAAAAATCATTACATTTTTAGCCTCTGGGCAGGGATGATTCGGAAGAAACTAAGAAATTAAAACTGGTTGAAATAAATAAAAAGGTGACAATAATGGCTGCTTCTATGGTTTAAAGGGTTAATTTTATGAAAAGACTCTGAATTTGTCAACTTTTGACTTAAAAAAAAAAACTATATAGAAATGAGTGGAGTTGCAGTTAGAAATTATTTTAAAGTACAACAAAGACAGGAGAATGAAACCCACCTGATTGAGTTTGGAAAGAAAAACTGTTGAAGTGATTTCAGTAGAAATGCTGATCAGAATTAAAACTGGACACAACGCTGGTCTGGTCTGATGGAAACATTAAATCTGTTTCCTAGAAACCGAGCAGGGAGGACTGGAGAGACGGTCTGGATGCGTTGACCTTCTCCCTGGAATACCAGAAGTCCCTGAACACTTTCATCATGGATGTTCACCGCAGAGCCGACGGCAACAAAGACCCACATGTGAGTTTAGCTGATTATTAAAAACATAAATGCTCTCTTCAGGTTTTGTTACATTTTCTTCCTCTTCCAGCTGTGCGACTTCCTGGAGCGGGAGTTCCTCGTCGACAGCCATGACACCATCAAGAAGCTGGGCGACTACATCGGCAGTCTGACCCGCCTCACCACCTCCGACCCGCACGGCTCCATGGCAGATTACCTGTTCGACAAACACACCCTCTAAAAAACAACAACAAAAAAAAAACATTAGACATCTCCAGCTGTCCACATTTCCAAAGAGGTCAAAGCTGCATTTGTTTCCGTTAAAAAAAAAACTATTTGCACATTTAACCCTGAACTCCTTTATTTCTGTACAATAGGTCAAATGTTAACTGGAATTACCTCAACTTTTCTAAATGAACCAGGAGCCTCAATGTTCTGAAGTTGTAGCAAAAGCCATAATTTTTGTAATAAGCTGTTACTGTGAAATGAATCATATTTGGTCTGAATCATGTCATGCATTCCATGGTCCCATTTTCACTTTTTTACCAAATTCAAACCATTTCTGAATCAAATTGCTGAAATATTTAAATATCTTGAAAATGATCTGAAATGTTTTAATAAATCTAAATCTGCCAAACCTTTGAAACATTTCCTGTTTGCTGTGTCATGCAGTCTGAGGTTCAGTCATGTCTGGCGATGGTTTCTGCTTATTCACCGTCTGAGATTAGAGGGGAAGTCTGTGGGAACATTTATGGCTCTAATAACCTGTTTTACTGAAACGGATTTGAATAAATGCAGGTCTGAGGTTTTGAAAAGAAAACATCCTGATCAGTTAACCTGATACGACCTGTTGGAATAAATGTTCACACCTTTAAATACTTAATTGCTGCATGTTTAGCTTGGTGTTCATAACTGCCATTTATAGAGACTGTAGTGTCCAGATTTGCTCATGTTTACAGATGAGAAATGCCATTTCATAACCATGTTGTGATTCATAACCATGACAAACAACAGAACACCACAGTACAGAGAAACTGAATTTAAACACCTGGAAAGGTTTGCAAATTCTGGCATTTCAAAGAAATTGAGTACAAAATAGTTTTAGGCAGAATTGCTTTCAACTTAACAGTTTTTTTCCCCAATATAACTTCAAACATTTTAACCGTGCAGATTTCAGTGTTTAAAATGTTTCAGTGGGTAAAAGATCCAGAACTTTTATTCAAGTAGTGATACTTAAAAGCCTGGAGTAATTAAACATGTAAAAGTAACTAGTTACTAACAGCCTTTTATCTGCTATGACATGCAGTAAGTTTGAAATAATTTTGTGTAGCACTTTTCTAGAAACTGACACTTTTACAGGAATCAAGTAAAATTACAAACAAAACAAATATATAGTACTGACCATAAAAAAGTTCTTCCAACTAAAATGAAACCTTATTTATGAGACCAAACCAGAAACTTTGGGTCAAAATGACAAAAAACATGTTTGGCAAAAAAAACGTTATTTTATGTTCAGTTTCTTATTTTATTTCCTTTTTTGTTTTATCTGATTCCTGTAAATTGTCTGAGTTTCTCTACACAAATAAAATGTTTCATTTTATTTATTTTTTTTTCAGCCTTTCTGCTGAAAAAAATCAAATGAAGTGTGAGAGCAGCAGCAGCAGAATGGCCACTCAGTCAAAGTTGTTTGTAGATTAACAGCTATGCTGAGGGATTAGTGACAGACTAGATGCTCCACACAATCTGATGATTATCACACACTGCTGACATGAACACAACACTAACTTCTCCACCTGAATAGAACAAATTCCCAAATTGATTCTCTTTGTCCGGTTTAAAACAGAGCAGTAGCAGGACAACAACACACTGCTGGTTTCTGCCCAACAGAAAAGCAACAGATGTGTCGTCAGCGTTCTGATATCAGAGGAGGGTTGGGGGGATTAAACGATAACGCTGCTCTGGTCATTTGTCAGAGCTTTGATGGGAACGGTTTCAGGAAGCCTGCCAGGCGGAGACGGCGACGCGCTGCAGCTCTGATCATCGTCCGAACAAAACATTTCAAACTACAAGACAACGCAATTATTTTACACCAGCAGGAAATAAAGAGAAACCATCAGCAGGTAGGAAGAATGTTAAATTAAGTTTCTTCATATTTTACTTACAGAGTTCAGGGAGGGGAAGTCATTTTCTTTTTTAAGAGAAAATTTCACATAAATCCAAGAATATCCGATACTGGAACAAAATTATCAGCTGTTTTATTATCAGAGATGCAAATGTGTTTTGTTTTTGTTTATTGATTATTTGCAGAAAAAAATTCAGAACGGTTCTGATAGATGAAAAATTTATTCTGCCTTCGGATTTATCAGATCAGCTTTACAGTTTATCTATTTACTGATGTTTGGTTTTGTTTATTATTCTATGAATCATTACTAGATCCATCCATCCATCCATCCATCCATCCATCCATCCATCCATCCATCCATCCATCCATCCATCCATCGTATTTTTGTATTATTTTTAGTTTATTTTTAATTCTTTTAATGTATATCTATGTAAAATGCCAATATATTCACAAGTCCGTCTTTAGATTTATAACCCAACTTTTTGCTATGTTTAATACCTTATGTATTTATTTTGTTTGGTTTACTTAGTTGTTTTTTTTATTATTATTTGTTACATTGGACTATGCATCCTTCTTGCAATACAGTTATTATTATCATCATTCATTATGAAAATCACATAAAAATGACCCTTTTTTTTCCTTCTGAATTATGTTGAATAAACTGCAGTTATCTAATCAAGTTCTGGTTAAATTAAAAATAGTTCAACATACTCATCAAAATTAATAAAAAATCAAATGTTTTTTAAGACTCTAAGTTCGTTTTAGTCAACTTACAGGCCTTGAAAATGATTTAATAATCAATAAGTTGAATAGGGAATAAATGTGAGAAAAACCAAGAGATGGGACCAACTTCAATTTGTTGCAGCTTTGAGAATCTGAGATTTTGGATTAATATTTCCGTGGCAGAGTTTAATCCAGCCAGGCAGAGAGCATGATGGCAGGAAAAAAGAGGCTGGGGTGGGAGTGGGAGTGAACGCGCGGGTTAAGGGCCGCAGAAGACGAGAACGCGAGTAACAGAGGGATTAAGGTCAGCCATGTTGAGCATCTGGCTTAAGCGATGTCCCATGCTCCTACTCTGTCCTGCAACACATGATCAGAGGGATTACACAGCAGACATGCAGAAACGTGTCGCGGCTCGCTGAACGGGCCAACTACGCAGACACTGACCCGCTCTGCCGTTCCCACAGCTGGCATGAGGCTGGGCAGCGGCGGGCTCCGGCTCCGGAGGGCCGCGGAGCCGTCCGAACCCGAATCTGAGGAATCGACGGAACCGGCCCGTCACGAGCACAACCATCCGGAACACCACCATGAACACACGCATCCAGAACATCACCCCGCACACGAGTACGACCACATGAAGGAGAAGTTCATGAACGAGCTGAGTCACCTGCCAAGTAAGGCGCCGGCAGAACCAGGATGAAATAAACCGATCCGAATGATTGTTTCACAAACAAAACGAAAAGTATTCATACTATTTGAACTTTTGCACCTTTTGTCAGTTGCAAGTATGGAAGCACCAATACACTTTTTTCACTTCTGATACCGATACCTGAGGTTTAGTATCGGCTGGCAGCAATCCGATACAGAAAAACATCTGAACGGACTTAAAATGTTTCTTTTTTTTTAAACATGATATATAACAATAACAAATGTATCTGATAACGCTGCAGTATATCACACTTAAATACACCAATAACTGTAAAAACATCAGATCTTTAATTCATTCATTCAGTGCTATTAGGAAGTAGAACAGCCAATGTAAAATAAAGAAAGAAAGTGACAAAAACAATAAGCTGATTTCAATAAGCTGTTTTGTCAAACATGTAAAACAAACCTTCTTTCAACTACCGATGCACCGATCCACTTTCTATCACTTCTGATACCAATACTGATATCTGAGATTTAGTACCAATCAGATTAAATGGTGCTGAATTGACTTAAAACATTTTTTTTTTTTTAAACGCAGACATAAATGGACTGAATTACAAATTAATTTGATCACTCTGCACCAGTAGAGCCCACCTACACACACCAACAGCTTCACATGTTTGGTCAAACATGTAAAAACAACTTTAATTTGTTCAGTCAGTTCAATTAAGAATAGAACAGCCAATATAAAATATGTAGTAAAGAAACTGAAACATCTAAAGACAACTGTGACCAACCTTCTTCCAAATGGTTCAGAAAGTGCAATTAAGATTTCTAAATATAATGTAAAATAAATTTAAAAAAGCATAGAATTAGACTGAATAGATCTGCCACAACTTTGTATGTTTTCTGAATCCAAAATCTGAAGCTGATTTAAATTTTGCCCAAACGAAAAATATAAAGTTCAGAGCGTACAGACATAAAGTATTATAAATAAACTTAAGAGGAAATAAAATGAATAATTTTTCTTTGCATTTTCCACAAATATCAACATCCCTTAGAAGAAATGTATCTAAAAATGTTGCGTAAATCTTTATTTTAAAGTCTAAAAACAGAAATAAAACGATGGTTCTTTAAACATGAGAACCGATGTTCTGTAGTAGATATTTATCAAAAATTATAAGCAGTTGTGTAATATTTACAGCAGAATTTCACTTTTATTTATCACTTTGTGTTGGTTTATTTGACAAAATCCCATTGAAATGCATCAAATTTACATTTTTAGCTGAACAGAATGTGCAATACGTTCAATAACATCAAGTCTTTGAGATGTTTGTGTGTTCATGTGTTCAGGAATCAGTTCTGTTAAAGCAAAATGATCCAGTGAAGCTAAAGATTACAGTGGGAAAGGAATGACTTATAATTATGATGTTTTTACTCGTCTGCTCTCAGCTCCAGGAGTGTTATTATCTGATTGTGGGGAAGAAAGTGTTTACTGACCAAACACACTCAGCAAACTGTCTGCAGATAAGTGGCTGCACTGAAAATCCCTGCGGATGAGACAGAAGCAAATAAAACCAACGTGAAATAATGCGGTTAATTTAAAAGAGTTGAAGGGATTAAAAATCTCAAATGGCAGGAGCTAATTCGCCGCTCTTCTGTAGTTCCTGTGTGGGCAGTGGCGGCCATCGTTGTTCTGGTCCTGGTTCTGGTGGCCTGCTTCATCTTCTGCGTTTTCAAAAAATGTTTTGGGAAAAAGAAAAAGCCGAAGAAAGAGAGGGGGAGGAAGGCCGGAGGTCGGCGCAGGAAGGAGAAGGAAGGAGACGGGGAGTCCGGAGAAAAGGTGGGTTGCTTTTCGCTCCGCAGCCAGTCTCACCTCGTCTGCTGTTCCACGGTGAATCATGGAGAAACGTTTCCTGTTGCAGGAGGGCGACGTGAAAAAGGACGGAGAGGAAGAAGAGAAAGAACAGGAGAAGTTGGGCAAACTGGAGTTCTCCTTGGATTACAACTTCACAGATTCTCAGGTAGCTCCAGAAACAGATTAAAGATTCAAATGAGTTCCAATCGATTAACTAATGATGAATCAGAGCTTCTTTTAGTGTTGTAGTGTGATCGCCATCCACAAGAGGGCGCCACTGGCCAGCCGTAAGTGGAGCCAGCTGAAAGAGAAATAAAGATGGCAGATGTAGCATCCCTATGACGGCGTATTCGGGTCGTTCTAGATAGAAAGAAAAAGAGGATTAAATTTCTGCCAAAACAACAAGAAACTTTGAGATCAATCTCATACATTTTCTGGACCAAACATGGAAATTTCTGAGCTCCAAAAGTCAAAAATATGCAAGATAAAAAAATCAAGAAACTCAGATCAATCTCATACATTTTCTAGACAAACAATGAACATTTCTGAGCAAACAAACAAACAAACAAACAAAAAAACATGGAAATTTCCGACTTTAAAAAGTTAAAAATTTTCAGCTCAAAATTTTTCTTTTTTTTCTGGACAATTTTTGAGATTGATCTCAAAATTTCTGAGTTTTTACTTGCAAATGTACTCCTCCTTTATTTCTGTCTACAATGGGCCTGATACAATGTGCTTTTTAAAAATTAGCATATAATAAAAAAATTGCCCTTTCTGTTACTGAAAAATGGTTGACATAAGAGAAAACTCAGGTTTTTCTTTTTTTAAGGAAAATGGACATTTGTTAATTATCTGCTAGTCAATCGATAAGATCAATCAACTTTAGATTACCTCATTGAACGATAACTTGCATCCCTAATCTGTCAGAACTCACAGATGCATGAATAACTTCCAGTTTTCAGCTGTAACGTCACGTTTGATTCGTTTTTCTTTCTGCTGAAGCTCATAGTGGGGATCCTCCAGGCTCAGGACCTCGCTGCCATGGACATGGGAGGAACCTCGGACCCCTACGTTAAAGTTTTCCTGCTGCCTGACAAGAAGAAGAAGTATGAGACCAAAGTCCAACGTAAAAACCTGAGCCCTGTTTTCAACGAGACTTTTATTTTTAAGGTACTTCAACGCAAACAGTTTTGTTTTTGTTGACATTTGTGTGGCTAATAATGTAAAAAACGTAAACAATCACCTGCATTTAACAATAAATGTTGTTTCTTTTTAGATTCCCTACGCGGAGTTGGGCGGAAAGACTTTGATTCTGGAGGTTTTCGACTTTGATCGTTTTTCCAAGCACGACATGATCGGCGAAATAAAGATTCCCATGAACAGTGTTGATCTGGGCCAGCCAATGCAGCAATGGAGGGACTTGGAGAGTGGAGAGAAAGAAGAGGTAAATTCAGAGTTTTTATTCAAAAGGTATAAAACAGGGTTACCTTAATACATGGGTTTGGTCACGCTCCTTTAAATTCTGCACTAAAACAGGTTTTATGTGGTTTAAAATAACTTTAAACGGCCAAAACTGTCATTTAAAGAATAGTAGAAATGATCAAGGTGCACAGCAACAAGTGGGGGAGGGGAAGTGCTACTCTATACAGTCTGCTTAGACCTACTAGACTCTGCAATTATTAACTTGTCAGAAAATTCATAAATAAGCTGCTTGTTTTAAAAACCACTTTCCAAAATTTTTGACCAACTTTTCTGTCTTCAGGAAAAATTGGGAGACATTTGCATTTCTTTGCGCTACGTGCCAACAGCTGGGAAACTGACGGTGAACATCATGGAGGCAAAAAATCTGAAAAAAATGGACGTTGGTGGTTTATCGGGTAACTAGACCTCTCTGGGACTTCGGTCCATATTCTGTCTCATATTGAAGGAAGATGCTGAATACTTTTTGTTGTCTTCAAAAGACCCATATGTGAAGATCGTTCTGCAACAAAACGGGAAGCGGATAAAGAAGAAGAAGACGACAGTGAAGAAGAACACGCTCAATCCCTACTTTAACGAAAGCTTCAGCTTCGAGGTCCCATTTGAACAAATACAGGTGAGCTTCAAATGATGCCAATTATTCAAAAGAATAAGCAATAGATTAATCAACTACTAAGATAATCTTTAGTTGTAGCCCTAATCACGATTAATCCGATTAATTGTTTCACTGCAAAAACACAAAATGTTGTGTTCAGCCCTGTAATGTTTATTTTTTTGCAATGTCACTCATCTTAAAGTGTAATTAAGTGATTTCATAATTTTGCTGTGTTTTGTTTTTCTCCAGAAAGTGCAGGTTGTCATCACCGTGTACGACTATGACAAGCTGGGGAGCAACGACCCCATAGGGAAGACCTTCATGGGTTATGGGGCGACTGGTGTGGGCCTGCGCCACTGGTCAGACATGCTGGCGAATCCTCGGCGCCCAGTAGCGCAGTGGCACACCCTGCTGCCTGAAGAGGAGGTGGACAATGCGCTCAAAGCCAAACCTCGCTAACAACCGGACTCTGATCCAAATCTGAAATATCTTCTCAGTTTGTTTGTTCTGTTTCACAGTCCAGTGAATAAAGACGCTGTCGTTTCTGAAGAGAGCCCGTCTCCTCAGAAGAATTTGATTGAACGAGACTTTTTCCTTTTATGGACATTTGGACCCGAGTCGTTACAGAACCCCGTAATCTAGAGATAAGAGTTTGTTTATCTGTCACTAGTCTGTACTTTGTATTTCGATGTGCCTGTGTACAATACAAACAATTTTGTTTTTGCTTTTCCTCTTTCTCTCACACTTTATAAACCAAATTTAAATTTGAAAATTTGATAAATCGTGAATGTAAATATGCAGGTTCTGTGAAATTCCTTCAATATAAAAGAATAGTTTGTGAACTCTTGTCTTATGTGAAGTCCTGCTGGCGTTTTGGCTTATTATGTTGTGCTTTTGTGTAAAAGACTCCTTTAAAATCAAAATAAAAAAATCTTTCGACAGTTGTACAGTTGCTATCTTCACTTTTAGATACAGCTGGGTCGGTAACGACTTTGGGCTCTGCAGTTTATTAAGTGGAAATTTAGTAAGCTTAAAGTATGTGTAAAATAAGTGTTAACCTATTAAAATAAGTAATAACTACTTGTATTTAGTCTAAGGGAGTTTCCTAAGAGTGAGTTGCCGTCTTACCAGCAATTTGCATGGAGTTAAATTAGGGCCATAAAGTTTGTTCTTAAAAAATAAATAAATAAATAAAAATAATAATTATTTGAAACTGAAAAATATTTTTGAAACTGAACAAAATTGTTGAAACTGAAATAAAAAAATCTGAAATTGAATTTTTTTTTTTTTATTAAAAAGGATTAGAATTGTATTTATGTATTATGTATACTATATATATTTAGTACTGAATAAACATTCACTTTTTTGTTCCAAAATTATTTTCACTTTCATTTCTTTGTTTTTTTAATTATTTTTTTAACAAACGTTGGAAGTTAATTGACACCAATTTTGCTCCACAGTTGCCTCACTGCATTGGAGACCGTTACCTAGCAACCGAACTCAAACATTTCCCCGGATGTTCCAGATCTGTTACTGAGGTGAGTTCTTACCAATACTTTATAATCCTTTCCCAGACTTAAGACTCTAACGATATTACATCAGTTAGCTTGTTTAGTCTACATACCGTTAGCATGATCAAAGTTACGTCTCGGCTGTTGCTACCATGTTTCAGCGTCGACGTGAAACCCAGCGGAAGATTGATGGTTCCCATGTTTCTGTTAGGATGAGCGCAGGTCGGGTGTGTGAAGGAGCGGGCTGGTTCTCCTGGTGGGGCTTCAGTCCAGCCCGGAATCTGCTCAGCTTGGGTGAGAAGCTGCGTCAGGCTGTTTACATTTTTATTTAATAAACGAAAAGAATTATGGGTAATTTTTCTACTGGGCGCTGTGTAGTGGAGTGGTTCCCAATGTGGGGTTCTACACCTCATAAAGGGTCCCAAATCAACAAGCGTAGGGTCTTTAGTGCGCTACATAAATAAAAGTTAATAGTAAAAATAACAGAAAAAATATTTGTTAAGATATTACAAAAAATAAAAATAACAAATAGAGTAAGACAATATATTAGTAATAGATGTTGATTGTAATTTTGACAAACACAAGTTTCTTCGACTGCTTTATATGAACAGTAATATTTGAAAACAACAAACTTTAATTTAACATTGAAATATGGGCCTGCTTTCCATTAGGCCCATATTTTGAATTACAAATTTGGTTTGATTGATCTAATGTAATATTCTATTTATAAATGTTGTGTTTTCAGTAGCAGTAAGCAGAAATTACCATAGTATATCAAATATAAATAATTCATAATATATTTACATCAAACTTGACCATTATTTTGAATTAAATCTGTTGCTAACATTGTTGAACCCCCTAAGATGCTAAAATTTGAAATATAATTGTTAAATGAGTATCTTATAATGGGTAAACTTGTGTTTTGGCTGTTTATCCAGGCCCTGTGAAATCTGATGGAGAAATGAATGTGCTGCTGGTTGGCAGTGGGGATCCCAGACATATTTTGAAGACTATTGCAGATTCTCCAGTCGAGGAAAACCTTCATGTGAGCCATTCAATGCAAAAACACAAAATCTTACCAAGTAATTTTGTTCTAGTTTCACGTGCAGCTATCTTAGTGCATTTAAAATAAGACAAAAGGAAGTTACAAGTGACTTTTCAGCAATAAATAGGAGCTTGTTTTAAGTCAATAATTACTTAATAATTCCTTATAACAAAATGTTTAAGTGAAGTAATCTACCAGTGAAATTATTTATTTACTTAAAACAAGTACCTATTTCTTGCTGAAAAGTTACTTACAAGTTAGTTTTGTCTCATTTCAAGTGAACTAAAATATTTTCTCTAGAAAGTAGACAAGGATATTTGGTAAGAGTTTGTGTTTTTGCAGTTTATTCCCTTAAGCTCCTGCATTAAACACAGATATCCGCACAGATCTGTGCAGCAGGAGTCACACATGTTCTCTGTTCTGCAGATGTGGGTGATTGAAAGCAGCATGGACGTCGTGGCTCGGCAGCTGCTGCTCCTCTACGTTACGCTGATGCCACAGGAAAAGATGGGAATTAACGGTCAGAGCTGCTTTGATGATGAGTTTATCATTGTATTAAAGCCACGCTGCTCTAAAATGTTTTGTTTTCAGAGAAGACTGAAGTTTTCTTGGAGCTTTTTGGAAACACAGAAATCCGGAGTCAGACAGAAGAGACGCTGCGGCGAGCCGCATCACAACTCATTCTCTCAGTCACTGAAATAATGGAGGACCCCATAAACACCTGCCTGAACACAACACTCCTGAAGGTGAACTGTGCAATTATTTTTCTCTTATTTCCAGTAAAACCACTAAAACTGAATGTTTTCCCAGTTTAAAGAGCGGGATGAGCTAGCCAGGATACTCAAGCTGTGGATCCAGCCTGCAGGTTCTTCTCCGGTCATCATGTCCAAAGCCTGGGATTATCGGGTCAGGCAGCATCTCGGTACCCGCTACGACTCCAAGAAGGGATGTTTCGACTGGGACCTCACCATGAAGCTGCATGAGAAAGGGGTGATGGAGAATTTTTACACTTTATTGTTTAAGTTGCCAAAAGAAAAAGAAAACAGAACTGGTTATTTCTCCATTTTAATGTTGAGATTGCCTACATCACTGCAAAAACACAAAATCCTGTCAAGTATATTTCTTGTGCAAACATCTTATTACACTTGAAATAAGACTTAATTAACTTACAAGTAACTTTTCAGCAAAAAATATGAGCTTGTTTTAAATGAGTAATTCCTTAATATTACAGCATGGGACTTATAACTAGCAGCACTTATAACATGGGGAACTTTCCCATGTTATAAGTGAAACAATCTATCAATCTAAATAGTATTTTTTCATCAAAATTAAGGAATTATTGACTAAAACAAGCTTCTGTGTCTTGCTGTAAAGTTACTTGTGAGTTAATTGTCGTATTTCAAATATACTAAGAAACTAGACTAGAAATACTTGGTAATATTTTGTGTTTTTACAGTGTTGAACTCTTCCTGGTTTTTCTCTAAGCAGTGTGGGGTCATCAGCAAACAGCAGTATGTGCAGTGGAGAGGAAAAGGTTTGGCCTTCGAAATGAGGGAAGGTATCTACCAAACAACCAACCCCACTTTACTCTCCACAAGAGTTTTTAATAAGGTTCGTGCATATTTGTTTTTGGTGAACTAAAGAACTCTGAAATTAAATAAACAATCTAAGTCTTAGTTTGTTTTTGTCTCAGCAGAAAGGAGACAAAGTTGGCATTCAGGGCTACTGGGGAGACATCGTTTCAAGCCCTTATCTTTCTTTTGGTATTGAAAGTGACGACAAGAAGCTGCTGAAAACACAGAATGGGCAACACCTCCATGTAAAATATTGCTTCAACTATTGCCTGCCAAACACTTCACATTTTGTCACTTTGCAACATTCACAAGCTTTCATTTCTCTTATTGGAATAAGAAGTAAATACATATTTGAAAGCAAACTCAGTTATAATTGCAGTGAAATGTGGTTTCACATTTTTAAAATGTAATTAATAAAAGTTTGCAAACCATTTATAATTTTCTTTCAGTTCATATTAAATATGCTCACATTATGAAGAAGAGAACAGTCTTTTTTATTTATCATCTTTCCCTCTTATCGCCTCCACAGACGGCCCAGGATATCTCTTTTGCAAACCTGCAGGAGTTGTTCCGGTGCCTGTCCAGCAGGCGGCGCTATCTCACTACTTCTCATTCAGACACAGAGGCGGAGGAAGCGCCCACATTGAGTCAGCAAAAATCACTTAATGGTAAAACGTCAAATTATAACTGATGAAACAGAGATATCTGAAACTGAAAATGTCAGAATGTACATGTAGAAGAATTGTTTTATAATCTTATATAGTTATCTTCTTTATTCCATTTGTTTTATTAATGCAAACCGACTCAATACATTTTTTTTTTTTACTCCTCTTCAGATTTAATGCACCTCAGCGGCGTCTCTGTCACATTTCTGCCTTTAGACTCTCTTCAAAAGCTGCCACAGAAGCAGAAATATCGCCACTACTTCAACTCTATTTACTTCTCTGCCAGGTAAGCATCAGTAAACAACAGAATATTTATTTTGTGTCATCCTGAACTACGGATATGGCTGCTGAGCAGGTTTCTGTCTCTGTTTGTAAAGCTGCGTCCACCAGTTGGACCCCATGATGGGACAGATTGCTGCACCAGACGCTGTGCTTGTCGTGGAGCTGGCCAAGTGAGGGCTTTTATAGTAACATGGCTTGTTACCATGGCAACTGCACTGTCACCAAGAGTACAGTGGCGGCTCTGTACTAGTGGTGCTTCATTTTGCTTATTAACTAACACTGTGTGTGGTTGCAGTGTTTGTATTTAAGTTGCGTTTGTGTGTGTGTGTGTGTGTGTGTGAACTCGGTTTTTAAATCATTATGGGGACCTATGTGTGTCTACAATGCAGGGTTGTGGGGACCACTGCTCTTTGTGGGGACATTTTCTTGGGAAATTATGTTTTTGGGTTAGGGGTTAGTTTTAAGGCTAAGGTGTGAATTGACTTTTGATTTTGGTTGGGGTTAAGTGTGTGATGGTTAGGGTTAGAGACAGGGTTAGGTTGCAGAAAATTAATGGAAATCAATGTGAAGTCTCCACAGGACATAAAAACACGACTGTGTGTGTGTGCGTGGGTGGGTGTGTGTGTGTGTGCTTTTTAGGTACATTTTGGACCTGAACAAGGAGCAGGAAGCGGGTTTTGCAGAGACGGTGGCAAACTTGGCGCTAAAGGCAGGATTTGAACCCTGGTGTGAGCGAGCCAGTGATGGTGCCAGTGATGGCGCCAGTGATGGTGCCAGTGATGGCTGCAGTGATGGCGTCCACGCCGTTTTCGTTCAGCAGAAGAAGTGAAGACAGTTTTTCTTCAGCACAGATCTGAAAGCTGTTTCTGCTGCAACCACATAAAGTTTTTCTCATGTTTTATTAAATGAGCTTTTTGAGAGAAGAAGTAGGATTATATAAGATTTTTCTTACGTCTACTTCTTTTTCTCAAAACTTTTGTTCATATTAACATGTGACATGCTCATTTTAGGTTATAAATAAGAAATAAATACATTTTCTAGATAATTTTCATTGTTATGTTTATTCCAATTCCTTCCAAAATGGCAGAATAAGTTCATTTTTTGGAGGTATCTGATTTTTCAGCAGCCTCAGTGGATTTTCAACTATCCAGAACTTTTTCAAACAAACTGCATGTTTATTGTTGTTAATGTATTTGCAGAAAATGTCAGTAGTGAATTCAGTTTGTATAAAAAAAAACCTGTTTAATTGAAGCATGTGTTTTATTAACTGAATGGGCAATTAAACTTGAAAAGCTGAACACAAGAAAATGACTACAGCTAAATCCTCAAGCTGGGGAAAATCTTCTCCTGAGTTTCCATGTGGGAAACTTCACTTCCATCGGCCTCCAACCTTCCCCTTCCCATGGCCTTTCTTACTGCAATAAGACAAGAGAAGCATCAGTAAACAACAACAGAATATTGTTCACAACAATGCAAAAAACAAAATCTTACCAAGTATTTTTGGTCTAATGCAAAAATCTCAGAACACTTGAAATAAGACAAAACTAACTTACAAATTACTTTTTATTAATATATAGGAGCTTGATGAAAATCTCCTATATCTTTTCAAGATATAGTTTCTTTTTCCTTAATATTGATGAAAAATAACTAGTTCTTCACCAGATTATGTATTTCACTTTAAACAAGTCATTTTTTGCTGAAAAGTCACTTGTAAGGATTTGTGTTTTTTCTAGCAAAGTGAGTCTAACACAACACACTCCATCAGTTGTCAGTGAGGGTTTTAAAAATAAATGTAGTTCTGCTATTTTTCTGCTATATTAGTGATGTCGCTGCCTGTCTGCAAAGATGCAGTAACTAAAAGCTGTGCATGAATCAAAGATGGCTGACTCACAATTTCTGAGCATGTTGGATTCTGTTCAGCAGGACGTTGATCTGAAAAACAAAGTGGAGTCAAGTGTCACAAGTTAGATCATTTGTTTAGAAACAAACTTTATATTTTCTCACTGCAAAAACAGAAACCCTTAGAAAGTATTTTTGGTCTAGTTTCTAATGTAAATACACTTAACAAAACTAACTTATTAGAAACACAGGAAAAATATCTAGTTGTGAGTGTAATAATAGTAATATTAAGGAATTATTGACTTAAAACAAACTTCTATATCCACTGAAAATTTACTTTTAATTTGGTTTTGTCTCATTTCAAGTCCTAAGATATTTGCACTAGAAACTAGACCAAAAATACTTGGTAAGATTTTGTGTTTTTGCAGTGCTTAGATGAAGATTTACTTCATATTTCTGTTTCTTCATCTTCTCAGTGAGGTCAAACTTCTCTGATTCCAGCTGATAGATCCATTCCCACATCTCCTTGGCTCTCTCTCTGAAACACACGGAGTTGAGCTGACAACCACCTGATTGCATTTTTAAATTATTTCCAGAATTTTCCAGTCTCACTTTGTGCAAACTGTAAAAACGAAATGCTGTAAATGAATCACCTGAGGCCGTCCTCCTTCAGACTCTCAATACTCAGTGGCTTCCGTCTCTCTGCCAGAGTCTTTTTCTTGATCTCTCTTGCTGTTTGTCTCTTGCCTCTTCTTTGTTCTTCCTGCAGAAAATACAATCTTTACTTACAAAACTGGGTCTGGGATGATTAATCAAGCTAACATTAAGTTTCTGTAATGGTTGAGTGTTCATGAACTATGCCTAAAAAGCAAGTCTTATTTAAATGTTCGCTACCATTTTTGATCAGAAGAGTGGTCAGATATCCAGAATTAGGTTTTACACCTTCTACAGCTTGTTAAAGTTACTTATATACAAATATTATGAACACAAATGAATATATTTGAGAAAAAAAAAAAGCACACTGTGCGACAGACTGGCGACCTGTCCAGTCTGTCCGCCTCTCGCCCGGAACGATAGCTGGAGATCGGCACCAGCACCCCTCCGTACCCCACTAGGGACAAGGGTGTTAGAAAATGGATGGATGGATGGAAAAGATGGAAAACTCTCACGTCAGAAAGTGAAACTCATGATATAGATTCATTTCACACTCAGTCACAAAAGGTCATTTCTAAAAAAAAAAGTTCAGAGTGCTATATCCAAACATATTCCTGTGAACGTTTTCCTTCCACTAAATTTTCCTGTTTTGTGTTAATTAGCTGATGAAGATGTGACATCAAGAGTTTCCAATATTTTACTTTTCCACAATATTTTTGATTTTCTGAGACACTGGATTTTGTGCTTTTGTCGTCTCACAGCCATAATCATAAAAATGACAATAAATTGTGACAATAAATATTGAATGTTGTTCTGAATATTAGAGCTGTAGTTGTGCTGTTTCACTTTTGTTTGCTAAAAAGAAAAAGAATCCCACTGACCTTTGCAAGGAATCCTCCAAAGTGAGCGCCCATGTTGGAGAGCACTTTCTTCTTCTTGGCCTCATCGTCCGCTCTCTTCTTCGCTTCCTCGTCCTCTTTCCTCTGTCGTTCTTCCTGAAAGAGTTAATCTGAAACAGCGTGCTCTACAGAGCAGATTTTTAAAATGATACCTGTAATTTTAGAATAATTTACTGCAATCCGTGTCTGTCTGTCTCGCTCTTTTTCAGCCCTCACACGCTGCTGCTCAGCTCTCTCTGCTCTCCTTCTCTCCTACATTAAAACGCAGAATAATGCAGTCAGAGCAGGACGGAAAAAATACAACAAAACTGGATGTTTTTTCAGAATTACAAATCTGTATCTATCTATGTCAAAATCCAAATAAATAACCAATTATCCTTAGGTGTTTGTCAGTTTTTCTGTTATTATATGAAAACAATTACACCACTGTTTTCTTTCTTTTTATAGGATTTGTAAACCTGCAATTTATCCACACGGAAAGACCGTCTCAAATTTATTAGTCAGATTTAAATTTGCCTCATGGTACACAAACAATTTAAGCAATTCTGATTCTGAGAAAATGTTCAAAATTCTGACAAAAAAAGTCTGAATTTTTAGATTAGATACATAATTCTGAGAAAAGTTTGAGTTCTGACATTAAAAGTCAGAATTTTGAGGAAAAGTGTGAGAATTTTAAGACAAATTTTAAGACAAATTCTCACAAATGACAAATGAATTATGAGATTAAAGTTGGAGTTCTGAGTAAAAAAATTTTTTTTAAAGTTATATCTTTTTGTTTTCAGTGGCCCTAATCTTCTTCCATACTGCAGTCCTGCAGGATCCTTAAAACAGAGGAACTTTACAATTCTGTCTTTGAGTCCAATCAGCTCCTCTTCCTCCTTCTTCCTCTGCTCAAAGTGAACATCGATCAGAGTTTGCAGCTCCAGCAGATCCTTCTCCATCCTCTTCCTGTGGATATCCTGACAGCAGGAACACAAAGGGTCACTTATGACTGATCTGGACACTTTTCTTATAACTTATAGCTGAAGGAACGTACGTCAAAGTCAACTCTCTCTCCTTCTGGGATTTTTGGCGGTGCGAGTTGTGTGACCACTGGCCTGAGCAAATATTACAACATATTAACACATATTTGCATTAAATATTCATGTTTTAGTTATTTGTAGGTAAAAATGAACAGCATTTAACATACTTGTATCTGGGGCGTTCTTCCTCAACATGGTCGCCAGAACAGCAGCAGAAATAATGAGTTGGGTTTGTTTTGATAAAACTCGCCATTAAGTAAAAAAAAAAAAATTTGTAAATTTTAACCAAAAAAATCTGAAATTTTGAGATTAATCTAAACAAAAAAACATGGAAATTTCCAAGATCAAAAAGTCAAACATTTTCGCCCTTTTGAAACAGACAATTTCCAAAAGTGGAAATATTGAAACTTTTGGTGCTCAGAAATTTTCTTGTTTTTTTCTAGAACATTTCTGAGTTTTTTCATAAATGTTCAGTTTTTCCTTGCAAATGTTCAACTTTCAGAGATCAGAATATTTCTTGTTTTTTTTTTAGAAAATTTCTGAGATTAAAATTTCTGAGTGTTTTGAAAACAATTTACTCTTGTTTTCTATCTAAACTGGCCCTAAGATGCAAAAATAAAAGTAACTGAGAAAAAATCACACTGAGAAAAAATAAAAGTAAAAACTTAACAATGTCATATTATTATGAAAAAAGTAATAGTATTACACGAATAAAGTTAAAATGTTATGAGAATGTAGTTGTAATAATACTACTACTAATAATAATACTTCTTATTCTTGGTGCCTTTCTCAACATTCAAGATCACCTTACAGAATTTAACATAAAAAAGGACAAAAAAGTAATAAAATGTGAAAATATAGTAGGCATAAAATTACAAAAATGAAGTTATACAGAAGTCTAAATAATAGGAGAATAAAGTTGTACTATTATGACTTTATTCTCATATTACTTCAACTTTATTCTTATATTATTTTTACTTTCTTCGTCTGGCCCTAATTCTCCATTGTAATACAGTCTAGAGTTTCCTGTATTATAAAGTTTAATAATAACCCTCTGATTTGTTCACAGGCTCACCTTCCTCTCCCTGCTCCTCTTCATCATCTGCAGAAAAACACAGCAGCAGTAAGACAGAGCTGAGAGAAAAAAATGTACATTTATTTAAAAAATGAGTGAATGTTCTTACCCTCCTGATGGCCTCTAGAGGCAAAGAACAGATAATATCAGACAAGCTTTAAAAAAACAGACTGTAGTGATATAAATACTGAACGTTGGATTTGATTGGCTCACCCATGTTCTTCTGGAAAAGACATGGCGACTCTGGAGAGAAAAACTTAAATATGAAATTCAGCAGAAAAGCTTCATTCAGAAGCTGAGAGCTCTTTCAGTAACAGACTGCTGCGTCCTACGTGCACAAAGACGCGTCAACACAGATCCTTCCTCCCAGCAGCAGTAATGTTAGACTCTAGAATCTAGACTCTAGATTCTTCACTATTGTTATTTGCAGTTTTTCCAGATTCTAGTAAATATCCTGCTCACTGCAAAAACACAAAATATTACTGAGTGTATTTATAGTTAATTGTGCAAATACCTCGGTACATTTAAAATAAGACTAAATTAACTTATAAGTAATTTTTCAGCAAGAAATAGGAGCTTGTCTTAAGTCAATAATTTATTAATATGGATGAAAAAGTTTTAGTTTCACTGGCAGATTATTTCACCTACACTAAAAAAGCGCTTTGTAAGCCTGATATATTTTATTTCATTTCATAAACCAGTTCTATCAGGAGGAATTGAAACTTTATCTACAAGGAAAGTTAAAAGTGCATTTCAGTGCCGTTCATCGGACTCATTACAACAAAAACCCTTTTCCTGTGAATTAATTTTTTAATTAAAGGAATTTTTTAAATTTCCTTTTTTGTGGGAACTTGTAATGAACAAATGATGAATGTATTTCTTGTGTGCTTTCTAACGGTCCCACAGCTTGATTTATTGTTATAAACTGAGATTTATTTGTGGGAGGGGAAATTACAATAATGACAACATGAATATTCCTGGGCCGTTGGTCTAATAAAACTTTTGGATTAGGTGTAACTACTTTCCTGATTTTGTTTGGAAAGTTTTTTTAAGAAAAGTAAACTAAATACTAAATATAAATAAAAAAAATGTGTAAACTTTTTAATTTTGAGAAAGTTAAAAGATTATTGTTAAATTCTTTCTTGTTATTTTGGCAGTTAGCAAACTGAAATAATTTAGGTAATCCTACCAAACCTGAAAATAGGAAGTTTAGTCTGATTAAATGTAAAAACACAAAATAAAAAGGCCGTCTGTATTTAACTGGATGCAATCAGTCGAGGCTGGAGGGACGAGAGGACAGAGACGTGTTGTTACCCTGCAGGGAAAGACTCGGAGACCAGCTGTCCTCCTTTTAATTTGATTTGGAAGAAAGAATCTGGGATGGAGACATTAAGCATTTTGGCTGGTTGCTATTTATACCTAAACACTCTGCTGTCATCCCATCTATTCTCTGCCTCTATTAACTGAAACTTTAACAAACTGCAGCTTAGACTACAAACTGTTTCTTCATCAGAGTTCGTCAAACTGAAAGAAATTAAAAAACCAAGGCAGACATTCGTCCCCTGAGACCGTCTGTCGTTTAATAAATCAACAGACTTTCAGATCTTTTGGTTGTCAGATTTTCAGTGAACATCTCAGAGGTTGTGGATCTGAACAGCGACGTGGGCCGAGAGCCAGGGGAGGATTTGGAGAGGAATTCATGGCATCGTTACTAAACTGTCTGAAAGAGGACAGACGGACGGACAGGGAGTCCAAGGGCACCAGAAATAAACCCGTCAGTCTGACCATCGCCATGCTTGATTTCAGATTCATCAACGCTCACTTTAATAATAAAAAAATGACAGCTAACCCTTTCACAATAGGAAATTAATCAGCTAAATGAAATGTTTCCATTCTGATGACTGAAATTTTTTGAATGGCAACTTTGTTTACAGACACGTTTATTTTTATTTCTGTTTTACTAATTTTGGTTGTTGCGTTTTATTTTGGACTTTTGGAATATTTTCCCAAATCTTCTCTGCAAAATAAAGTCTATTAGACTTAGAGAGAGTGAACAACTGTAGATATATTATTTGAAGATGATCTCATAACAACAATATTAACATTTATCACAATAATTACAATTGATCATCCTAGTGAGAGCGAGCTTTATGCATCCCAAAATATTATGTTTTATTTTCCTCACTCACCATTTTTATTTTATACACTTAAAATAAGACAAAACTAATTTAAAAGTTAGTTTAAATTACTTTAAATATGAACTTGTTTTAAGTAAATAATTCCTTAATATTGATGATAAAAATTCTAGTTTCACTTTCAGATGATTTCACTCAGGTCTAGTATGTTTTTAAATCAATATTAAGGAATCATTTATTTAAAATGAGCTCATATCTTGCTGAAAGGTCACTTGTAAGTTAGTTTTGTGTTCAATAATCCTTAATGCTGCTGAAAAAGCACCAACTATCAATGAAATAATCAGAACTTTTTTTATCAATATTAGGGAGTTACTGACTTAAAACAAGCTCTAATTTATTGCTGAAAAGTTTGTTACTTAGTTTTGTCTTATTCAAATTTTACTAAAATACTTGAACTAAAAACTAGACCAAAAACACTTTATAAGATGTTCAGGTTTTGCAATTACAACAATGCATGAATACAGATTTTAAAACACTCTGATTGTTTTGCTATGTTAGAATGATTGCATCTTAAAAATGAAGAGTTGTAAAATAAACCATCGTAGCTGGAGAAAGTCAGGAGGTGATTAGAGGACATACCTGGACGGTAACGGATGTTCACCGACGGCGATGAGTAAATAACTGTTGAAAACGCGGGTTTATAAAGCGAAATCCTCCGGGAACGTCGTGGATAATCTAATTATTCCGTCCCACTTCTGGGTCTCACCTCCCAATAATCAGCCGCATGAAAACATCCAATCGTTTGTCCTCACAAAACTATTTGTAACTGCGAGTAAATCCGATCCTTAATTTGGAAACGGTTGGCTGGGATGTGGATCACTGGTGGCTTTTGGAGGCATGAGATGCAGGATGATGAGAGAAGGGTTGATGGCTGACCTCACTCCTGTAATAAGAGACGAAGACAGGTGGCCGGCGCTCAGACCGGCCGGCCGCTCTGGAGAGGCTGCAGCCAGAACGCTGGCTGTCCGCTCAGGTCTGGAGGGACTGGAGGAGAAAACACAAAAAACTGGGAAAGAGGCAGCAACTTTTACAACCTGAGAGCCATTTTTACCAACCAAATAAAACTACACTGCAAAAACATAACACCAAGTATTAAGTCTAGTTTCTAGTGCTAACATCTTCCTAGGCTTGAGTAATACAATAAATTACCAGTAACTTATTTTCATTAAAACATAGGATGTTGTTTTAAAGAAATAATTCCTTAAAATAATTTTTAAAAATACAGATGTTTTTCCAATTATCACAAGATAAATTTCTCATGCTATGAGAAATTATGTTAAATAATATGTTAAATAATATGCCAGTGCAATTAGCACTTTATTTTAATCGATATTCAACAATTATCGACTTAAACAAGCTCCTATAAAAGTTACTTTTGAGTTAGTCCACTTGAAACGAGACAAAACTCAGATATTTGCAGTAGAATTAGACCAAATAAAGCTGGTAAGCTTTTGTGTTTTTGCAGTGTAGGTTAGAGCCAAGATGCAACTTTACTTTTAAAACAAAACTTTAACACAATTGTAGGAAATTTGTTTAGATTTTTTTAAATTGACCAACACAAATATATTTTGTACACATCCTTCAATGGAACATTTGTTTTATATACATACATATATATATATATATATATACAGTATGTAAAATTATGTTTTTTTTTAAAAAAAAGCAGATAGTTTGCAGCTTAGAGACAAAAAGATGAACTTTATAAAATGAGTAATTATTACACAGCAGATGCGATTTTTATTTTGGAAATGTTATGCACACATTGCATTAATAAACCTGGGAAAACTGGATCTATTTTTATTTTAAAACTGGTGATTTTACAGAATTTGAACCAGGTGAAACTAAAACAATACAATATGAGGAATTCTGGGTAAAATACATCTAAATTTTTTTATTTTATTTTAAGTGCAAATATGTATATTTTTTAGTTTTGTCAACAGATGGCCTTTATGAGTCGTTTTATCCCAGTTAACAATGAACTGATTAATCATAATTAATCATTTCAGCTATAAACTAAAGTTCGGTGAGACATCGTCGAGTATCGTCAGTTTAAAAATGTGCCTAATATTCAGTTTTCATGATCAGCATGACGCTTCCTCTACCGTGTTTCTGCACATCCTGAATCCAAACAGAAAGAAATTCAAAGCTTTTCTGTTTTTCTTAAGAATGTTTTAATGTTCCCTTATAGTGTTGCATTAAAAAGCATTACAATAGCAATAATAAAACAATAAGACAAAGTGATTTGTGTAAGGGTGAAAAGTCATTAAGTAACAGAAACCTGGAAATATATTTAACATCTGATGGACATCTGGAGAGCAGCACTGCTGTCACAATGTACCCATAAATAAATATTTTGCATTGTTATGGCACTAATTTAACGCACATGTAAAACATTAAAATAAACAGCAGTGGAAATGAAACAGATCTGTAATAGAAACACATGGATAACCTACAGATCATTTACTGTTTTTATATATGCATATATAAAAATCTGATTTACACAAACAGGAAGGAAATCACAGACTTCTGAGCTTTTCAAAACAAAGGCTCCCAGTTTGGCATGGTAGAAAATGACATTTTCTCTTTCACCTTAAAAGCTCACAAGCAAAACTTCTCAGTCAAACCGGAGAAAGTCCGCGGCTTTACTTTACACAACGGAAAGTCAAACAGATTATTCCCTGCAGTGGAGCGACTTCAGGATCTTCTGTCCCAGCACTGGACGGGTTTGGATGAGAAACTGGCTTTTTATTTTAAATTATAACTACAAACATCAAGATAAATATTATATAGCTTCATTTTGTTAAACTAGTTGTGCACATTTTCTTTCTCCACACACACACAAAGTTACAGCCGCATCGATAAAAACATCATTTTCATCGTTCTACGCCATTCAAAGAAACTATTTAAACAAGAAAAACGAAAATCCTCCACCTGACGTTATAGGTCCCCCTGTGTGAAGAACAACTCAAAGTTTTCACACGTTTTTCCCAGCATCCTTTGCATCTACTTGTCTTTTTTGACCTCAGCTTTGCTCCGCTCCTTGTTGGGCTCCTTGTAGACGGGGTCCAGCAGATGGAGCAGATCATGCATGGCTGCCCTGATCTTACTGCCGAAGACATGGGCGTCCTTCAGGGGAGACGGCAAGAAAACATTTCCGTTAGAGAGAAGAGACGGTCTGCTTTTCAAAAGAATCTAAACTGAATGCTTCCCTGTAGGGCTGAACTGATTAATCAATGATTTAAATAATCGTCAACTAATTAAGGAATCGATTAATAATTGATTGATGAAAAAAACAAACTCAGAACCGTAATAAAGTCAAAATCGTACACAGAAATCTATAACTTCTGCATTTAATGTAAATAAATCCTCTATTTGTAAAACACAAGCTGAAAAGTTCCTTGTAAGTTAGTACACTGGAATTAAGACAAAACTAAGAACTAAACTAAAAATACATGCTAAGATTTTGTGTGTTTCCAGTGCACTGACTAAATTAAATTAATTAAATAAATTTAAAGTTAGACTCACAGTGTCAGAACACGAGTGTTTACATGAGATGTGGAAATTAATCAAGTTCTCTGCCAAAAACATGTAAGAAACTCCATAACCATCATCAGCCACCTGAAAGAGACAGATCCCAGTTACACTCAGGATGACGGAGGGAGGAAAAAACAATATTAATGTAGTGATAAAAGTTTAATAACGACAAGACAACACTGGATAAAACACTATTTGTTTGTAGATAGAAACAAAAAGGATTAAATTTCTGCCAAAACAAACCAGCTGAAAATTTCAGATTAATTTCAGACATTTTCTAGAAATAAAATTGAAAATTTATGAGTTAGAAAAAAAAAAACGGACAAATTTTGAGCTTAATCTCAGAAATTTTCAAAAAGATAGAACATTTCTAAGTTTCAAAAGTAAAATAAAAAACTCACAAATTTTCAGATTCATTTCACAAATTAAAAAAAACAAACAATAAAAAGCCAGAAATTTTGAGTTTGAAAAGTAAAACATGTTCTAGAGAAAAACTCAAATTTTGAGATTAATCTCTGAAATTTAAATAATAATAAAAAAAAAACAAAGGTAGGAAATTTCTGGATTTCAAAAGTAAAAGAAAATCTTGAGATTATTCTCACAGATATTCAGAAAAAAAAATCTGAGATTTATGAGTTTGAAAAGTAAAAAATGTTCCCCCCAAAAAACTCAAATTTTGAGATCAATTTCAGAAAAAAAAATCAAACATTTTTGGCTTTTAAAACTCAGAAATTCACACAGTTTTTTTCAATAAATTTCTGATATTAATATTGTATTTTGTGTTTCTAAGCATTGAGGGCGATACCGACAGGCCCAAAGCCGCCTCCACAGGAGATGAACTCTGGGTAGTTAACCAAGTCGAACAGCTCCGCCTGCTGGACGGGAGTCTGACTCGTCGACAGTCTCCACGGCTCAGACAGAACCTGAAACGCGCACAAACCTTGTTTTTAGTCGACCTGGCCTCAGGTACTGCCTCCTGGAGGGAAATGATTTAAACTGAACAGAAACCTCTTTCAAGAAGGGAGAGTCCACTCCCAGGTATTTGGAAACCACGTAGAGGCAGAACAGGTGCCGATCGATCCCGGCTCCGGTCATCGCCATTCGGTACAACTGTTGGTGTTTTTCTGACGCGCCGTGGAACAAACGCCGGCACACGTCTGCTGCCTGATTACATGTGTTGAAATAACAAAAACTGATTGGTTTACAAGAAAACTACCAAGCAGAGAAGCAGCTTTAGCGTGACGTTCCCACCTCTCCGCCTTCTAGCGCTCGAACGAAGGCGCTGCTCTCACTGGAGCAGGAGCGAACCGTCTCCGTCCTGCCCTCCCGGAACAGGCGGGTCATGGACGCTTCGTACGTCAAACAGAAGGTCCCTCGATCCTGGACAGGGAAACAAACCACAGCCGCACTTTACTTAATCAGAACCTGTGTGGCAACATGAAGTGAGCAAAAAAAAAAAAAAAGATCAGGAAAAGCAACAGATAAGGCACTGACCTAAAAAACAAAATCACTGACATTTATCAATCAAGTTTATTGGTATAGCACATTTCAGCAACAAGGCAGCTCAAAGTGCTTTACATCATAAAAGTACTAAAATCAACAACTGAAACATTACATTTTACCAAGTTCAGTCCTTAGACAACAAAACGTTGGCTAGTTTTTCCACTCTAAACAGCCAAGGTTTTAAGTCTAGATTTAAAGGAACTCAGTGTTTCAGCTGTTTTACAGTTTTCTGGACGTTTGTTCCAGATTTGTGGTACATAGAAGCTGAATGCTGCTTCTTTTTTTTGGTTCTGGACCTGAACCAGAACCAGAAGACCTGAGAGCTCTGGAAGGTTGATACAACAGCAGCAGATCTTTAATGTATTTTGTTGCTAAGCCGTTCAGTGGTTTATAAACTAACAACAGTTTTTTAAAGTCTATTTTCTGAGCTAAAAGGAGAACTGGGGAGATGTGGTTTTAGTCAGGATGCATTTAACAGCAAAACAACTCAAAAACGTCCCTGGAGGAGTTCAGGTGTGTGTGTCTGTGTGTCGTCCTTCAGTGAGCGACTCACCCTGAAGTAAGCCAGCTGAAGAGCCATCTGTACAAAAGCATCAGGACTGACGCGGCACTTCTTTATCTTTCCTTTGCCGAATTCTCGGAAGGAGAAAACATGGAAGTCGACGTCGTCAGCCAGAGCCTGGGCGACCGCCAGAGAGCGGGAGATCTGCTCCTCGCACTGAGACAGGAAACGGAGAGACGGTTAACTAAAAACAGCCGCTACTGGGGTTTCAACAGCCAGGCTTTTCCATCTCATGTCAACCTTAGTGGTTAAACCGGGAGTCTTTAGACGGGAACCAATCAGAATTTGTGTCGAATTTTCAGCTTTGATCTGATTTTAGCTGAATTCTAAAATCTATTCTGGACAACTCTACGGCAAATTTTTAATTTCTCTTAATTACGAGAATCACAAAGTCATATTTTTACTCCAACATGAAAAATAACAAAAAAATAAAATGAGAAATGTTGAGCAAAGTTTTGCAGGTAATATTTAATAGAAATCACTGTAACTCATCTGCATCAAATTATTATGAGTAACTTGGATAACTAATGAGCTTTTCTTCTCATCACAAGAAATGTTCATAATTTTAAGATTTTTATGGTAAAATTGTGCCTTTTTCTGCTAATATTCTGAATTCCACAATTCAGAGGGCTGATTGATATAAAATCCACTTTTAGAAAATATTTTCTGCAATTTTTTTTCAGAAAAGAAATCAGGAAATTAAAAAACACAATTAAAATCTTTTTTTTCTTCATATCTGGTACAAAAGCAAATTTGAGATTTTATTATTAAGCCTAATCGTCCCACCCTATCACATCCTAACAAAAATCATATCTAAAACAGATCTTCGTAATCGCAACATTGCAAACATTAATACTGCAATAATGATATAGTTATCAATAACTATAATGATATAGGTTTTTTCTTTATCACTTTTGCATCAATTTTCCAGGTTTTTCTCTTAATAAAAACCTCCTGCCTTCACGTTTCACAGCATCGTTTATAAAACTGGTAAGAAACGGAAAGAACTTCAAACCTCTGAGCAAATTTCCCAGCTGAGTTTCTGCGGTGGAGGCAGCAACAAGTCGACCTCTCCCTTGCAGTGTCCCTCTTCGTTGTAGCCGAGCTGGAAGCTGTCGGCAGCGAGAACGAACTGCAAACACACAGCGTTTACTGCGACCCGATTGGCTGCAGGCTGGAGTCAGACAGCATCACATGGCAAACTCTCCTCACCTCCCACACATGGGCGACTACCGGCGCGTCCGCCCACGAGTGCTCTGCGTTGATCCCACTCTTCCCATTCTTGTAGTAAACGACTGTAAAGGATTTATCGAACCACCTGGAAGAGACCGGCATGAATACCTGAGGAAATTTACACCTGCATGGCAACATGCAGGCCTCAAACACAACAACTGTGTTTACTTCAAGCTTTTACTTTAAGGGGTGTCCAAACTTTTTGTCACGTGGGTCAAAATCGTCATGTCTGAAAAAAATGGAGCTCTGGAAAAAATTAAGAGACCACTTGAGATTGTAAGTTTCTCTGCTTTTACTTTGTTTAGGTATATGCAAAATAAAATGAACTTTGTTCTTTTATTCCAGTGGTTCCCAAAGATTTTCTGGGCCTCCCTATGAATTACAATAAAATCCCCCCCAAAAAAGAAAATAAAATCAACTGGTCACAAACATCGTTCAACCAGACATAAACCTAAACACAAACTTTGTTTTCAAACTCCACTGAAGTTTATTTCACACTTCATGTTGCAACAAAACAAACTACAAACCATCTTTACAATGAAACACTTTTGTGTAACTGTTTTTTTTCATCCATACCACTTTCCGTGCCCCCGTGCCACGGCACTGCGCCCCCCACTTTGGGAACCACTGTTGTATTCCATGAACTACTGACAACATGTCTGAAATTCAAAGCAAAAATTTAGTATTTATCTGCAGAAAATGAGAAATAGTGAAAATAATGAAAAGGATGCAGTGCTTTCAGGCCTTAGATAATGCAGAGAAAACAAGTTCATAATTATTTGGAAACAACAATATTAATGTTTTAACTCAGGAAGAGTTCAAGAATCAGTATTTGGTGGAATAACCACCAGGTTTTCAATGGGGTTCGGTGCAGTGGCTCTTCATTTTTTCCACAACAGATTAACACTTTTGCTTGCTTCAAACATTTTCCATTACAGGAAGATTTTAATATGTCTGTAGTAATTTTGTCCAATTTAAAAACAGAAAGGATCCATTTGTGTCATTTTGTGCTTCAGGCTGTTTTTTACCTGTCATAGCAGTTTCCATGCAACAAGGACTTGGCGTAGCGGTCCAGACCTTCTGGTGAATTGTCGGCCATCATGCCTCGCTCGTCGTCGTCCAGCACCACGAAGAAGGCCGCCTTCTCGATGCAGTCCAGAGAGCGTTTATTGACGCCGCTGCTGAAATACTCCTGCCTGGCTTTCGCCCAGGCGATTCTGGTTGACATTCAAAGGAAAAAGTGAGATTACACAAACGGTGTCGTCAGATTTAGAAACCGTTTGGCTTCTTGAACTCACCTTTCCCCGGCGGTAAGAGCTCCTAGTTTGGCCTCTCCTTTGGACGGCGGCGTTGAGTTGTCGAGGATCCGTTGAATCTGGAACTCGATCTCCCGGGGCGACAGGATTCTGCCGGCCTGGTACACCCTGAGGCGGAAGTATCGACCTTTGTGGTAAACCACGATGTAGTCGCTGTCCTCCCAGTGCTGAACAGTATCTATGAGGAAGCATAGAAGACGGACGCTGCAGCAGAGTTGGTGTTTAGGGTTTTGAAATATCTAAATATTCTGGGATTGAATTTCCCTGATTATGCAACATAACAATTGAGATTGTGTAACAAAAATAAAATCATATATATGTACTTTTATGTTGTTAACATTAAATTTACATTCATTGTGGATTTAGAGTAGAAACTATAAGGTAAATCATTTCAAGTGTAGTTTTTAGTTTCAAATGACATGAAAAATTTAAAATAAGTATGTTTTTATTAGTATTTATCAAATCATAACCACAGTTATAGAGGAAACGCCTTATGAAGTCATTATGCTGTTAGTTGCCTAAATTATTTGAAAATTTAAAGCCTTAAAACAAAATGAATTTCTATTTTTAGAAACAAAAGATTTTGTTCCTAAAGCTTACCATCGTACTTAGAGGTAAATGTATAAAAAGCCTTAAAATAAAATGTATTTCTATTTGCAGAAGCTTTCAAAGCTTTCTTGGGGATTTCTTGTCACCTTCCTGAAATAACGGCCTTAGTAATTTTTTTTATCAAGTGATTTTTGAAGAAAAAAACAAAAACAAAAATCACCGCTTCCTTTTTGCCAAAAAATCTAGACCAAAGAAAAAAATAATAAGTTTTGGCAAAAAATAAAAAAAGAAATGAACTATTATTTTAGGAAGGTGACAATATGAAATGTTTAGCATATTAGCACAATGGACAAGAAAGGGTGAGAATGGCACAGATGGTAAAAATCATCCTGCATTTAAAGGAGAGAGCAGCTTATGTGAACATATGAAAACTACCTGTTAGCGCTCCGGGGATTCGACAAGTGTCAAACATCCGCTCAAACTGATAGGAGCAGCAAGGAACTGCAGACCTCAACAACCACTGAGCAGAACGGAGAGAGACAGCCAGAGCAAACCAAGACGGCAGGAGAAATGTCACAAATAAAAGAGCGTTGGGACGGAAAGAAAGGGGACCAGGGAGGAAGAAATGGAGTGAAGAGAAGAAAATAAGACATCAGTTAAAGACAGACCACCTTTCAGAAGCAGACAGGTAAGAAGTGACGGAGCAGACACCGCTTGAAGCACTGAACACTATCCTCAGCAGAGCCTGAAATCCTTCAGCGTTCCTCTGATTTTTTTTGTTTTCCTCAGAACAAAAACTCGGCACTTTTGGGTTCCGATGTGTGTGTTTTAATCTGTTTACCCGTCTCCTCCCCGGGAATTCGTGTGGTGTTGTAAATCCTCTCACACTGAGCTGAGCACAGAGGAATGACGGTGCCGGGGACGCGACTCTGGGAAACGGAGGAGAACACGAAGGCGTGGAAACGACAGAGCGATGCAGGTTTAAGAAAATATTTTTTTTTAAGCAATGAGAGAAGAGAAAGAGGGAAGGAAAAGATAAAAGAAAAGATTCAAAGAAAAGTAGAGAGATGAACATGGGATGAGGATGTGAGGGAAACGTCTCAAACATGAAATCTGTAATAAATCAAGATCCAGATCTGCTATAAATGAAGAAAAACAACCAAGAGTTGAATGATGGGCAGAAATTAAAGCAGGGGTGTCCAAAGTGTGGCCTGGGGGCCATTGGCAGCCCTCTGAACAACTTAAAGCGGCCCACTGACTTGACCACAGTTCAAGAATTGCCTAAAAATTGGTTTGCCGGTTCAGGCAGTTGTTACAGATCCACATTTTAAATCAGTTTTGGTGAAATTTTCACTGATGCCAGGCTTTTAAAAACAAACAACAATATGTTTAAAATCTTAAAATGAAAAATGTAATGTGCAACACAAAGTATTCATCCAGTTTATCAGTAATAGGGACCAAAAATATCCAGTGACTTTTACTGAAAAGCAGACTTGGGGAAGCCCGTTTAATAAGAGAGAGATCCACAAACTGTTGTTGTCGCTAAAAAGACCAAAAAATCCAGAAAAAGATTTAAAAAAATTATGATACAGTTTGATGTTTTGTTTAGATTTTTTGATTGTTTTTAATCTGGCAAACCTGTAAAACCCTTTAGATCTACAGAGAACAACAGAAATCTGACTGCTTTGCTTACTGCATTAAAATATTACGTTTAGTTTGTTTATTTACCAAATTAAAATGAAAAATACAATAGTTTTTTGCAATTTATAATTAAAAATACCAAAACTTTTGTGGCCACCGCAGCAGTTGCACCTTGACATATTTGGCCCCCGTGTCAAAACGTTTGGACGCCCCTGCAGTAAAGTGTGAGACCACACAGAGAACTTTATACATGTAACACAGTTTAGCAGCAGAAAACATCCCAAAAGATCTGCTGCCACATCACAAAAATAAACCAACAAATAAAACATGAGTAAAGGAGGACAAAACTTACAGGTTTAATCTCCTCTTTGTTGAGTTTCCTGCGGTACAAGAAGAAGGCGTGGATGGTGTTCCCGGCTCTGGCTGCCTGGATGGGTGTAGGAGTCACATACTGGAAGTCCTGAGGAGCGAAGGAGGAGCAAGTGGTTTAACAAGGTCATTAGATTCATTATTTAATTACATAGATTTTAACTTGTTAGTTTAAATGCATTTTTTTAGTAACCGTTCACAAATAAAACAAAGTGACACCAAAAAACGGTCAGAAAAAAATATTCAAAAGTCCTGAGTAGGAACCTATTCATCCGTTTCCTGTAGACGTCTAAATCTGACGCACAAGCAACATCCTCAAATAGCAATAAGACAAAAAAAAAAAAACTTTCCTCGGCTAACTGGGGCTTCATCTTTGCTTCAAAAAAAAAAAAAATATATATATATATATATATATAAATTGGTTTTGATTTTGGAAATATTAATTTGATCTTTCATTACAATCCACAGCATGCCTCAATGGCATGTAATAAAAAATAAATATACAAATATAAATTGTAAAATACTCTAAAAGAACGTACTGTATCTGTAAATTATTTAAGGCCCAATACTGACCCCTTCAGGATCAATCAGGTACTAGATGAGCAATTATAAATTGCAGGCCGTTTAAATAATGTCTGACCAATGAAGTTCTACTCTAGCAGCATATTAAGAATTTTATAATTATCTGTGTCAAATCTGTCTTTAGATCAATAAATATTCTAATTTCTTGCTTTCAGTGGTCGATGCAGTTTATGACTTGCAGCAACGAAGATGATTCATAGAAGCGTTTCCTTCATAAAACTGTAGTATCTATAAAATACTTAGCCATTTTTAAATATAAATAAGTGTAAATACCATGCCATAATAGTTACTGTTGACCATGATGGGGCTCCGTCCTCGTAGGTAGACGTATTCCTCCCACCAGTCACTAACCTGAAATGTGCCAAAACATTCACAGCAGACATCACAAATGTATTATTTATTTAGGCAAGATAAATAATTCAAACCACAGAAATCCTGCAAATCTATTTATTATTAATAGAACTTCTTTTTTCTTTTGACTTGGACATCTAAGTAGCCACGCTTTGATGGAGCGTCACTCACGTAGTTTGAGGCCCAGAGCGCTTTGAGTTTGAGGTACCACTGCAGGCGTTTACCGAGGCTGCTCTCGAACTCAGCGGCCAGCTTGTTTGTGCGCTCGTACTCTGCATCGTCCACCAGGGGGCGCACTGATTCAAGATACTGCAGAGGAGAGGATACACTATCATTTGATCTGATTCAGAGGAATAAAGGCTTTTAAAGTCCCTTTACGGACAACTCTGCCTTTTTATCAGCTTGTGAGTTTCTGTCAAATACATTTAAATTAGAATACTGGGCAATAATTAGGCTAATTTTATTCTGGAAGTCATAACTTGTACATAAACAGTTTTATATTTCTATACATTTTTCAACACATTAAAAATTAAAAAAGTTACACAAACACCGTCAGTGAACGGAGAATGAAGCCGACATTCAAGCAACACATTTGATGAGTTAGAGTCATAAAAAATCAGCGACCAGAAAGTCAAACAGGATTAAAGAAACTTGGTTTTGCTTTATTCTTTCAAAGCTTTCAGCAAACATCTCAAGTAAAACTCCTGGATTTGCAAATCTAGGAAATCAGCTGGAAATTTCCCGTAGGATGTTAAGAGACAGAGAAAACTACTGTTTGTCTAACGAGTTTAATAAACATCCAGCATTGGTGAAAACTGTTTTGAAAATGCCACCATCATATGTTGTTGACCCCTTTCACTGCAGAAAGGCTGCAGGTAATGACAGCAATTCAGTTGCTAGATGTAGGAGTGATCAGTCCATTTTGTAAAAAAAAAAAAAAACCCAGCAGAATGGCTCACAGCAGCAGTTTGGAAAAACAGAACAAAACAAATCAAACATATTTAATCTGCCCGCTGTGTCATTAGCAAGCTATGCTAAACAGCAAAGCCAATTTAAAGAACATGATCTAATTTCAAGTGCAAAGCTTGATAAACTGCATTATAGACTGTGTACAATGCAGTGTAAAAATGTTATCAGACAAGATTTGTTCGTAAGTATTGGTTAATTGTGAAAACAATAATTGTCTCTTTGTTTTATGTAACTGTGGTGTAAATAATTGTGCGCTGGAGTCATTTACGAAAATGTTTTTTTTAATTATTTTTAGCTCGCAGCAAGAATGGCTAATTTGCAATGTTCGTTGGCTAATACTCAGTCTTGTATGTTTCAGTTTACCATGGCCAAAGTGATGGCAGTGGTCAGAGGCCACTCTTCAATAAACAAGTAAAAAAGAAAGAAGTTTGGTTATTGGAGCGTCGTTGTCTCCAATAACCATATTTCTCGATCTGGATTCCAGATCTGGACGCGAGGATTCCAGATTCCTCGCGTCCTCGAAACCTCAGGGCGAGGACAGCACACTCTGCATCATAATATCTCACCCTCTTGACTGTGTCCTTCACGGCAGGCACAGGCAGGTTTGGCAGCGATCCCTGGTAGCTGTAGAGCAGAGGCTTCCTGCCAGAGAAGATCCGCACCAGAGCCTGGAACGTGACAAACAGACCCAAACTGGAGCAAATGGATCCAACTAGACGGTTTAATTTGTTAGTTACACAACAGTGTGTGGGGCCATTGCAGAAAGGAAAAAAATTAGTAATTTTCTATCAAAATATTAAGAAACTTTTCTAGAAAACTCAAATTTTGAGATTAATCTAAGAATTTATTTAAAAAAAAAAAAAAGGACATTTCAGTTTGAAAAGTCAAAAATGTACAAGAAAAAAATCTCAAATTTTAGATTAATCTTCAAAGTTTTCTACAAAAAACTAAAATATCAGATTTTTTTTTCTCTGCAAATTTTACATTTTTCAAAGTAGAAAATTTCCTTGTTTTTTCCTAGAATTTTGTTTGGGCATAAATTGTCTATTTTTTCCCCCCAATATAAAATGGCCATAATACATTGTTGATATCCTAATACAGACATATAGTATATATATGTACTGTATATATTTAAAATGATTTGATAACAAGAACAGATACATTTTTGATGTGTGAAAAATGCGTAGAAACCTAAACTACTCTCACACCCTCAAAATAATATAAATTTTAAATAAGTAGACAGAATAAGTTGTAAGTTATCCTGTACAAAGTGTCAGAACAGGTGAACTCTGGTTGGTTAGCAGGTGAGGAAGCAGAACTGACCACCCAGATTTTGGTGGTGGTGGACATCTTGCCGTGCTGCTCAAACATCCAGCGGTGGTAGGAGAGCAGCTGCTTGAGGCACAGCCGCATGGTGAAGATGAGCAGCAGCCACAGCATCGTGCTGAAGACCACAGCGGACACCACCGCTTGGCACTGCGTACTTATCTGGCTGCAAACCACAATGAAACACAGTGAGCAAGCTTTCAAAACAAAATCCTGATAACGCAACATCCAGATCTATAAAAGGGTTTTATGCAAATGTAGAAATTTAAAAGTGGACGGAACATTTGTTCAGTTACGTTTTCAACATGCAGCCATTTTATATTTCTCACGCCTGCATGTTTATGGAGAATCTTCATGGTAAATATCAGAAATCCTCCTTCCAACAAATAGTAAAGCAAAGGAAATATTATAATGTGAGCCTGTAATCTGTTTTAGTGTAATTTCCTGCTTCTTGTCTCAGTCGTAGTTGGACAAACACCTCAAACATTTTACCATGTTTTGTTTTCTCCATAATTAGGCACAGACCTCAATATTTCTGTTTAATCTCCACCATCTACGACTGTAACTGTAAATGTAGTGAAGAGCCAGACTTCATGGACTGTCAAAATAAAAAATGTAATGAAGCCAAGTATTTTGGAGTAATATTTAGCATTATTTGTTAAATGTATATCAATCCTATGAAATATGAATGCGTGATAATTATAAGACATAGAATGAATAAACAAGTACAGTTATCTGGAAAAGTATTCACAGCTCCTGAGCTTTTCTACATTTTTGATGTTACAATGGCAAACCTCCACGTATTTCATCTTTATTGAGCTTTTATGTGAAACACAGCGGAGATGTCATCATTCTCCGTCCTCAACCCATATTTCTATTCAAACTTGTTAAAGAGTTGCAAAAAACTTAAGACTTGGGCAAAAGTTCACCTTCCAGCAGAACAGAGCTGGACTGGTTCAGATCAAAGCACAATAATGTGTTAAAAATGGCCTAGTCCAAGTCCAAAATGCCGCTAACAGACAGTCTCCATCCGATATGGATGAGTTTGGGTTGAAGAAAGCAGGAGCCAGTCTGAGGATGTGCACATGCAGCTTTATAAAGTACTGACTCAGCAGAGCTGAACAAATACACTTCAGATTTTTACTTGTGAAAAAATGAAGACAGTGAAGCATTTTTCACTTCAAATCTCAATCAAATATTTGCTTGTAATAAGACAAATTGTAAATGTAGGGATGGGAACTGTAGTGTTTATTACACTTTACTGCCTTGAAATTGAGGTTTTTGTTAATCATCACATGACAAGTTGGCTTGAAGAACGTATACATTTGAAAAAGAGAGAAAAAGTTAAGTCAATTCTTTGAGTCGGAAAATAATCAAAAACATGAACTTCTATTTCTATGTCATATTGATGAATGTCAAATGGATTCATAGAGTTGGCTACCTGACAGGCAGGTGCTCCTGTATCTTGGCTATGAGTCCCATGGACGGGTCGGAGCGGGTGTACATGGTGGCCAGGATGGCGATCACCACAAACAGCCAAGAAGAAGGACTGGCAGGATACACACCTGAGATCACTCTGTTCTGTTAAGGTGAAAGGAAAAAAACATTTAATTGTTTTTCTGTCCTGGATCTGAAAGTTAAATTAAATATTACTATTATATTAATGTAGTTGTAAAGTGCTTAATGTTTTGGGTTTTTTTAGCTCTACATCAACTGTACATCCAAAAAGATTGGATTTTTTCCTTCAAATGAGCAGATTAGTTAGAATTTACAGACCTGTGATAATCAATAAAGTATACTTAAACAGTATTAATGATTTCGGGAAAAAATCGTATTAGAGTTACACTATTGGTAGCCGGACGTTCTATAATTATAAATGCTGAACGTGAAAATGTCTCAGTGTTTTCTGGAGGTTTTTTATTAGTTCTCTCTTTGTTTTTGGTCATTTCCCCCCATATTCTCTGTCCACTCCTTGCACCAGACTGTAAACAAAAAACAGGAAAACATAGATAACAGAAAACTATCAGGACAAAAAATAAAGACCATTTCCGCTAAACGGTGCTGGTGTGAATCGGTACTGAAGTGTCTTTAGAATATCAGTATAATTCTTTACCACAGGGGTGTCCAAACTTTTTGGCCAAAAAGGTCAAGTTGCAGTTACTGCGGGGGGCCAAGAAACCATTAGTATTTTCAATTATAAATTGCAAAAACTATTTTTTTTTTTTACTTTTACTTACTAAATGAACAAACTAAACATAATATTTTAATGCAATAAGCAAAGCAGTCAGATTTCTGTCTGACTGCAAACGTCTTGCAGGTTTGCCAGATTAAAAACAATCAAAAGATCAAAACGAAACAGCAAACCATATCCTAAATATTTCTTTTTTTCTGGATTTTTTTGTCTTTTTAGCCATAAGTCGTCTATGGATCACTCTTATTTTTCCCCCAATATTTTTATTAGAATTTTCTGTTATACAGATGTACAAAAAAACATTAAAAGAAATTTTTAAATAATTTTTAAAAAAGCACGGTGCAATCCCTCACCCCAAAACACCCCCAGAGCTCAGTCTGTCTGCACAAAAAAACAAAACAAAAAAGTAAGTTTACAATGTCACAGTGTTTGTTTATGGATCACTCTTACATTTTTACAAAGTATATTAAACAAGCGTCCCCAAGTCTGCATTTTAGTAAAAGTCGCTGGATGTTTTTGGTCCCTATACCTGATAAACTGGATGAATACTTTGTGTTGCATTTTCCATTCTAAGATTTTAAACGTCTATTGCTTTTTTTTAAAAATTTCACCAACACTGATTTAAAATGTGGATCTGCATCCCCCAGCAAACCAATTTTTAGGCTATTCTTGAATTGCGATCAAGTCAATGAGCCACTCAAAATTGTTGAGAAGACCACTAACGGCCCCCGGGCCACACTTTGGACACCGCTGCTCTTCCAATTGCTTTGTGGTCTTACCTCTGTTTTAAGCAAGAGTTCAGAACTGGCTGAAGTTCAATAGGACCTGCTTATTTTAAACCGTTTTGTCACATATTCCAAAAAGCAGCAATAAAATAAAAGCTTTAACAGTTCACCACTCCTCTACCTTGACTCTGATGATGCGCTTCTTCCACGAACGAACCCCGGAAAGGTAGATCTCAGAGAGCGCCTGGTGGGACAGCCGCAGGTCGATGCCGTCTGGAGTGACGGTGAACTGGAAGGCCACAGCCTGGTGGGCCTCCGCCATGGTCACAGCGGCCGGACAGAGGACCTGATGGAGAGATCCGCGACACGACAGCAAACATTAAAAAAAGAAGAAAAAACCCATCTCAGACAAGACAAATACCAAAACTAGTGGCCTCAGGCGCAAACAGCAGCCATGAAAAAATGTTTGACATTCTTCAGAGATCGTTAACTTCTGGCACGAGTCTATTCTGTAAACAATCCTTTCTAAATATCTGATAGTAAAACCATGACGGATGATTAGATTCTGTTCAGATTTGATGTTATTGTCCAGATGAAAGAGAAAGAGATTCTTTTAGATCAAATAGACATCATATCAAAAGGGGAAAAAGCTAAATTATAGCAAGATTTAGTTTGAGATTATCAAAGTTTGATCTGAATTTCTGCTTAGAAGCAACAAAATGAACAGATAAGACGACTAATCAGCCGAATTCCTTGAAATGACGCATAAAACGAATACCAGGACACCAAACACAAGTTACAAGAACAGGGGAAGGAAAGAAATGTAAATATTTTACATCCCTTAGGTTTGTTAATAATTAACTCTTATCAAAAGTCAGTCATTGACTCATTGAAAATCTCCTTAAAGTGCATTTTTGAGGTTCTTTACAATGGTAGAAACAAAAGAAAAAGTCCTGCTGTTAATCAATTTGAACAATAAACAAAACTTTGATAACGAGGATCAGTTGAAATTGATGTAACTGACTCAGAATAAATGGATTGAACTAACTTTTTATTATTGTAAAGTGTGTTGAGACGACGTGTTGTGATGTTTCTATATAAATGGAATGAACTGAATAGAAAGGGTTTTATTTAAGATCCTAATATCTATAATCAAACATCTGATTCATGTTGCTGCTTTTTCATTTATGTTTGAAGTTTCCAGGTGACTTAAAAAGGCAATCGTTGGACACGATTTTATTTAGGGGCATCAGAGTTGTGAATGCCACTGACTGGATGCTGATGTGATCAGGAACGGTATGTTCAGGGCAATTCCTGCTTCTCTTCACAAAAAGAAATTGATTCTTTTTATCCCTTTATAAATAGGTTATGGATAATGGCCTGAGGTTTAGTCACCATTAACAACATGAAGAAAAACAGATGCTCATGCGTTTCCCACCAACGTGTTCCATGTTGTGGTAACATGGCCGACCCCAAACAGCAGATTTCAGCACCGGTTACCTCGTCTAGCTTCCTCAGCGCTCAGAGACGCCACAGTGGCTGTGTTAGCAGACAGAAACACGGAGATACAGTCTGAGAGAGACGCCTCTGCTTTGATGAAGCTGCAGATGTGGCTTCATTTATACGGCGAGGAGAAAACAAGAAGTCAAACAAACAAATATTTGACAGTGAATAATTTAAGATAAGGAAGAAAGAGACTGAAGGTGGTTTTATTGGGTTTTCAAACTCAAAAATTGAGAAAGGATGCATGAATGGAGCAAAGCTTTTAATTTCAGAAACTGACAAATAGTTAAGAAAAAAAAAAAACACGGGTTCTAGGTTGGTTTGCTATCAAACAATCTCAGAGTACAAGTGGGTAAGAGCTTGTGCACAGGGCCGCTGGTTCAAATATTAAAACATTGGGACCCATTTTGCCCTAATAAAGCCTGAAACTCTGATGAACATTTGTGGATTTTAGGTGAGGCAAAGTAGTGAATAATGTTGCGGTAGAAGGAAAACAATACATGATTTTATGTTTTATTTTTCTTTTAATTAAAAATCTAAAAGAAACATGGCATGCATCTGTTTTCAGCCAACCTGTGTCCTGACATTATCACTTTAGTTTGAAGTGTATTAATTTATTTGCACATTAATCAGCATTTCTGTAAATGCACAGAATTAGCCAAAAGAATATTTTTCATCTGTTGTCCTCGAACAATGAGTAATTTGTCTTGTTGAAAACAGAGGTTATACAAAACAAGGTTAAAACGACAACTACACACATTTTGTCAACAAATACAATAACAAAGTGAAAGGGAAGGTGACTTTATAGAACCTATAGGAACAGTACTTATTTAAATAAGTAAAATCAAACATACATAAAACACCACAAAGACATACACATGAAACGCAAAAAATTCGCAAAACACATACAATTTTCATTCTGCCTCACAAATAAGCCCCACTATGTGTTGGTCTCTCACATAAAATCCCAAGAAAGGATTTGGATAACATCCATAAGGAGCTGCAGGTTCCGGATAAAAGGTGTGAATAATACAAGATGCAACTGAAAAATTACAAGAACCCAACCTCAGTTGGGAAGCGCCCTTAGCAGGACTGAGGGAAGGGCTTGAATAAACTGGGACAAAGGTAAATGCCTCTGAGGCAATTAGATCACTACAGTGTCTACATGGAAAAATACACAAGAGATGCATTTCAGATCAAACAAACATCAGTAAAAATCTAAATTCACACGCAACAGGATGACTTTACAGTAGTCGAGTAGCACTAAACTTAAAAAAAAGTTTTTTTTGCATAAATAAAAAAAATATCAGGGTGAATTAAGATAAATGATGTAACTTTTCTTTGTCAAATACAAGCTAAAATTGAAGACTCGAATTTCATGTAGAGATGCGGAACTCAATTGAAATTATAATTGGCAAATTTTCCTTTGGTTGGCTCAAATACTAAAATAATCTATTTTTTTTTCTTCCTTTGTTAAATGCAGCAAATAAAAATAAATCTCACTATTAAGGTTAGAAATGCACCTGTTAACAGAACATATTTTTTGATAACTAATTTTTTGATGACGCATAAATGGAGTTAGCCTTGCAGTTCTTTAATTTTCTTTAATAATCTTTAATTTTCTGTTGGATTTAGAACTACTACGGCTACCAAACAACCTCTACTCCATGTTTTTCTCTTTCTACAGCCTGTCAAAGTCAGAACAAGCAGGTCAGACCTCAAAGTAAAATGGAAAGTAGTACTGGTCAGGAAAAGCCTGATTGGTGTGGGTCTGGTTTTATGGATCCATGGCAATCAGGGCAAAACACAACACAGGTCTGTCTCCAGAGTTAACCTCTTAAATAAACTTTCCTTTCAGAGATGAATGATAGGAAGATGGAAAAAACAACAAAAAACCACAATTACCTACAGACCTGTGTGCTAATTCCAAATATTTACGCCATGACTCTTCCCATTACTGTGTCAATAAGCAAAACACTCCCCTATATTGTTGCTAGCAACATATGGGCTACTTAAAACACTTACAGTAACATTCAGAGCCCTCATAATTTGATTAATCCCTTTATGTGGAAATATAGGTGTTCCCCAATCGTGGAGGAATAATTATGAGTGTAAGCTCTTTCAATGGCAATCAAACGATATAAGTCAAGTGTAATGTGCTGTGACCCTTCCGGAGCAACAAGAGTGTTGCTCGGATCAGTGAATTTTCAACTGACAGCAGCTGATGTTTCAACTCTATTGGTGGAGATGGGTCAGGTATCGCTTTAACAGGTAATTCAGGCTAACCGACAATGAGACCAACCGCGTTCTCCAAGTCATCTCGAAGTAGAGTGGATTTTAACGTAGAAGAGCAGCAGAAACGCTTCGTCTTTGTCCGAGGTAATAAATTCATACTGGCCTTTTATACGTTTACCAACGTAGGGCGGTTAAACCGAGCCGTCGCTAAAAGTGACAGCCGAGTCAACGCTAGCTGATGCTAGTGCTGCCTAGCCGGAGCGCCCATCCCCAAACGGCTACCGATAAGGTTTGCTAGTGCTCTGCCGGAGAGGCGGCCTCTCCCCCGCGGCGCGTCTTTCACTCACTTGTTTTTATTAAAAGAGGCGAAATGTCCAGGATTCAGTGAAGCTGGAACAGATTATTAACTTCTGACGTCGTCCCCGGCAGAGTCCCGTCGCTGTCAGCCTTCCTCCTCCGCGACTGCGCTCCACAACTGATGCTCGCTGGGATGAGTGGATGCTGCCTTCAAAGAGTGTCGGAAATTTGGTAATTAAGGCTTGAAGGTCGCTCCTGAACCGAAGCGCACGATTTCAGTTTCGGATAAAAGTTTGAATATATCACTGTAGTACATTTGGAATATAATAATATAAAAACACTGACTTCATTTGTCTATTTTTTTTAATCACTGAAATGGTCTTCATTTAATACCCTGTTAGAGTTACTGATTTCGTAATACACAAATCTATCTCAAGAAAAAAAATGTGTATATTGTTAAAAGTTTTCCAATAACTTTGCAGTTATTGGAAAACTCCAAAGTTCTCCAATAACTTTTAAAGTTTACCATTTTTGGTAAACTTTCAACCTTTTATAGCCATTCTCCGTGGAAAAAGACGCGACTTCAAGTACCATAGATAAATTACCATGATGAAATTGAAAGCACCATCATAACAAAACAAAAGCATACATTATCATATAGATATTCCTTTTAGTTTTGCCTGGATTGATGCTGGCAGACTGTACTAGAGTCTGTCTCCCTGGTTATACTTTCATGTAAAAGTGTGGCGGTGATGAAGCAGTTCTGCAGGAAACAGCAGAGAATCGTCTTAATGAAACATCAACCAGGCTACATAGTACTTATAGCTTGCCTTCTTTATGATCACTGTCGATGTAGCCATTTTGGTCCTCCCTGGACCTGATTCTCTTAACAAACCATTTTTATTGTGGTTTATATTTCCTTAAATAAGGTGTTCTCAAATCAGAACACAGTTAAACACTTTTAAATGTGGAATTTGATTTAAAAAACACAACTAAAAAGGGGGAAAAACAAGGGATACATATAAAGTCATCTTGTGTGATGTCATCACGGGCATGTGCTTATGAAAGATTGGTCTTGTGAGGGCAGATTATTCTTGATTTAAATAACTACCTAAAAGTAAAACTGACAAGGGCATCTTATTTTCTAGATGACAAACTATACCTAAAGAGAATTATACAAAAAGAAAAGCATGTGTAGTAGCTTTAAGTGCTACAGAAAATCATTAAAACATTTGGATACAGAAAGTGAAAGGTAAACAATTTTGTAACTAAGAAAGTAAATAGACACACATATAAATTTAAGGTTTATTATTGTCACCATAACAATAATGTGAATCTCTCTTTATTTTGACCATCAATTCAATCATAATTGTTCTTTTATCACAGGCAATAGTTATAATAGTGCACTTTTTATATTTAAATTATGATACAGACACTTCATTTTTTTAAACACCTTATTCTACTGACCCTTATGAATGGAGAATAGTTTACAATCTTAGCCAGGGCTGGGTCAATGAAAGTGAAGGTGGTTTGAGAAACGAAACCGAAAATGAAGGCGAGCGATCGTAAAAGTGTGTACTAACAGTGAGGCAAACAACTCTGTACATTTTGTCTGGTGATGATGGGTATACGACGGGGTGACGGGGAGTGAAGAGAGGCAAACGAGTGAAGCGAACGCTAAAAAAGTGTAAAAAAGAAATAAACAGCGCCTTGCAGGGTTTGGCTTCGGTAGTTAATTTGATATGGTTAGGTTGGGCGAAGTCGCCATGCGGAATCAGCTCAACGTATATCTGCTGCGAAGCTTTAATCTCTCTCTCTCACTCAGTCATCAGTTCACACAGAATCCAGATACCAGAGATAAACATGAGAAGCTTGAGATTCAGACGAGGGTCACTGAGGAAAAGAAAACACATCTATCAGAGCAGGAAAGGAAAATCAGAGTGATTATGAGTGAATTAGATTGTTAGTAAAATGGTTCTCATGACATGGAATACACTTTGTAAACAAACATATGGCAAAACCGAACTCTAAATTAAATATATAAATTAATAAATAACAAAATAAATAAATAAATAATCAAATAAATTAATGAAAAACTGAAACTCCTGCACTTTGTTGCATATTGTGCTGAATGGAAGACTGGTGAAGAACACTGACTGGTCTGGCGTAGTACTGGGGTAACATGTGGATGTCCGAGTTGCTACGTCGTGCTTGTCCAATGGCGTGACACTTGGAGATCCAACGCTTGGCTCGTTGGTGAACACTCAGATGAGGAGCGCGGGATTGTTGGGAGATGCTTGTTTCCTGTTTTTTTTTTAAGTCCTGTGCAAACCTTTTGAGTCCAGCGTCATGAAAATGTCCACTCATGAGTTTCCTGTTTTGTGTCTTTTTCTTTACAAGTCAGTATGTGAATACAATGGCAATAAGAGACAAGCTTCAGATGAGAGGTGCTTTCTGGTTGATCCAAAGGTCAGGAATGCTCTTCTGATTCAGTATGGGCACAAACACCTCCAACGAGGTTCAGAGATCTATTCACGTATTAACAATGCCCTCCCCACGGCCCTTAAAGCAATGTTCATATATCTGTTCAAACCAAAGCAACCAAAGCAACGAGGGTCCAATGCAGAATCATAGATGCATTGTTTTATACCGTCTCTGAGTAAAAAGGAAATACAAAACAACTCAACTTATGCCAACAACGTTCAGACTGTTTCTGCTGCCGTCTTCACCAATACCACTGTGCTTCTGACCTCCTCAAATAAAAGGAAATACATTAACACAAATAAAAACCAAAATAAAAAAATAAGTTTTTTCACATTCACTTACTTAGCTTACTTGTTGGCTTTCTTTAGATCAACAAAAGCTGCTGCTGGAACTCAAGGATGCAGTTTCTTAAGAGAAAAGCGGAACCTCCTGGTAGCAGGTTGCTAAAATTTAAAGTTTTTATGCTGCAATACATTTACATTTCTCTCCAGATGGACTATTATCTGCGTGTTGCTTGGCAGGGAGATGAGCGCCACCGTTAATTTAAAGAGTAAATTTTGGACGTGAACCAATGGTATGACAGACTATTTTATCTGGTCGTGGCATGCACATCAGCACTTCAAAAAAATTCTGTTTGATTTGGGAAGCTACATTTTTAATGGATGGATACCGAACTGCTCATTCTCACACTCCTTTTTTTAAAAATAAAGGGTGGTTCCTTAAAACTTCTTCCTCTTTTAAAGGTAGGACTAATGGTGATCCAGAACATCAAGATTATGTTGGCAAAACAATGCAAGATGGGAGAGGAAAAAGGCTCAATCCTTGTTACGGTTAAGCACTTTCAGTGACGAAGTCAAGGAAGAATCGGGGTGGCTCGTAGCTCGCAGGGAAACTTGAAGGTGGAGTTATTACTGTCTGGTTTCTGGTGCAGCTCAAGCATCCTGCAGCGTGTTCTCGCTCTATCCTATGGTTGGGACTGGGTTCCGTTAGAGGACAGGAGGCGGGTTCTCTCCTTGGCTGAGCCTCTGCGCTGCAGAACTCCTCCGCTGCCTCCGATGCCTCCGCCGTCTGCTCGGTCGCCCCACTCGCACCTGTCGCCCCCACCCTCAGAGCGCCTCGAGTTTTGGCGGGTGGGGGTCCCGTGGGGACGACTGCTCTTCTCATCTGGGAAGGGATCAACAGAGCAGAACAGGAAAGTCACTCCCAGGGTTTATATGGTGCATTCTTACCAATCCAATTAGATTAATCTAAGAAAATTTCTAGAAAAAACGTGGAAATTTTCAGAGCTTCGAAAGTTGAAAATGTTCAACTTTTTGAGTTTGGAAATTTCCAGAAATTTTCTTGAAAAAGGCAGATTTTTTTTAGCTCAAATTGTCACAAATTCTTTTTGTTTGAAACTGAAAAAATTTTAACTTTAAATTTTACATTTTCAACCTCAGAACTTTCCAGGTTTTTCTAGAAAATCTCTGAGATTAATTTCAAAATTTCCGAGGTTGAAAGGTCAAAATTTGTAAGAAAAGGGTCAAATTTTGAGATCAATTTAAAATAAATGAACTACTGCTTCATTGAAGTTAAAACTCGTGCATAGGCAGTCTTACCACATAGGGCTTGCACCAGTGGCTGATCATGAGAGCTGAGAAGCTGGGCTTGAATCGTTTCCACCACTCGTCTGAACCTGCGACTCGGCCCTGTGGATCCAAAACCTTGTTGTTGAAATGTGCTGTACAAATAAACTTGACTGACTGAAATCTCCAGCCACTTTTTACTCAAAAACAAACCTAGTCACACCTAATAAGTAAAATAAGTAAAATGGACTAAATCCAGTTAAGGGTTTTCAAAGAGAGTTCTCATTTGTGTTGCTGGGAATAAACTAATAACAATGATATCTTGACCAACAAGTTAGGAAACTGTACAACTCTGAGAACCATTTTCGGACTTTTCATTTAAATATATTATATGTTAATTTGTTGCTGAACAGGTTAAAAGAAAAGAATTCAAGGTAAAATTATTTTGCATTTTTAACTGAAAGAAATAAAAATCAAATGTGGGCATTGAATGCTTTCAACTTGGTGATTTGAAAGCACCTCTGGAAAAAAATTAAGAGACCACTGCAAAATTATCAGTTACTCTGATTTTACTCTTTATAGGTATATATTTGAGTAAAATGAACATTGTTCTTTCATTCTATGAACTATTGACAACATGTCTCCGAAATTCCTAGCAAAAAATTTGTATTTACAGTACAGTATTTTCCGCACTATAAGGCGCATAGAATAGATGCTACAGTAGAGGTTGGTGTTACGTTATGCATCCATTAGATGGAGCTGCGCTAAAGGGAATGTCAACAAAATAGTCAGATAGGTCAGTCAAACTTTATTAATAGATTACAAACCAGCATTCTGACAACTCCGTTCATTCCCAAAATGAATAAACAGCGTGCACCGCGAGCTTCTTCTTCTACGGGGGAAAATGAAGTTGGTGGCTGCTTACCGTAGTTGAAAGACCTGTTGTGACTCAATATTGGTCCATATATAAGGCGCACCGGATTAAAAGGCGCACTGTCGGCTTCTGAGAAAATTGAAGGTTGTTAGGTGCACCTTATAGTGCGGAAAATACGGTATTTGCAGAAAATGAGAAATGGTCAATTTCTCATTGACCATTTCCTCAAACAGACCTCAAACAATGCAAAGAAAATAAGTTCATATTCATTAAGAAACAACGATACTACTATCTCAGGAGGAATAACCATGAGGCTCTCAATAGGGTTCAGGGCAGTGGACAAAAAGCCTTCCCATTTAAAAGTACGTAAATGTCATTTGCCTGATATGAGGGTGAACGTCACGCTGTAGATTCCTGTTTCTCTCCTCCCCTCCCTCTCGCTCCTCTCCCTGTCCCGTTCCCTCTCGCCCTCGGAGAAGGCAATGTCCACCTGGAACTTGACGGGCTTCTGGAAGACGGAGGGACCGCCGGAGGACTTGTATTCTGCCCGGAAGCTGGTCTGGGAGATGACGCTGTGGCTGAGCGACGGGATCTGAGTGGTGGGGAGACAGAGAAGAAGCAGAGAGACCGACAGACTTACGAGGCGGGAGAGGTACAAGGGGTCCGACGTGAGCATAGGGGAGACAAAGGGTGAGGGTGAGGACAGGAGAGACAGAGAGTGAGCCATTGGTGAAAGCAACGTGCCCCGTGTACGTGCCACAAATGAGCGAGCTCAAACAGAAATTAAACAGAGAAGAGTGAAATAATGAGAAGCAATGAGGTGCACAGCATGAGAGTGCATGTGAATGCCTTTCTCCCCCAGAGAGCCATGCTCATGTACAAATAAAAGTTGACAAGAGAGCAGCATGTAGGTCAGAATGCATTAGATACTCACTGACAGGAAAGCGTGGACAATGTCGGCTTTGACAGAACTCAACGGTTTGTCCCTGATCACCACGAAGATCTGCTCCTCTTTCTCCAAACCGATGAAATTCCCGAACCAGGACTTCTTGGCCAGCCTTGATGGCAAATTAAAAATTGCAAACAGTGAGCGAGAACGTAGCAGCGCAAGAGAGTTATAGTGGGTGAATAAAAGTCTTACTCTGGGCTGGATTCTGGCGTTAGGCTGGACATGTCCTCTGACGTCGGAACTGGGAGAGAAAGATCTAAATTAAAGATAATTTCATAAACAGCTGGAAGTAATGGAGGTCGTATCCTAGATTCACCTTGTTTAAAAACAAAAGATCAACATTTTGGTCTCATTACAAACACAAACCTCAGCGTACTTTATGGGTTTAGATCAATACAAAGTAGCAACAAAAAATGTTGAAAACCATGAATTAGTTTAGTGTGAATTCACCGTTGTGCTGCGCTTATGTTTGCCTCTTACTTAAAACTAAAGATGCACCGATCCAATATTAACTGGATTGGTCCCAATATTGAAAAAGATTCTAGCAGATGTCAGTTTCCATTTCTTTATTTATTTTACATTACCTGTTCTACTTCTAATTGCACTGACTGAACAAATTAACGTTGTTTTTACATGTTTGACCAAGACCAAGTATTTAAATATGCTGCCCTGGTGCAGAGTTATCAAATTTGTAATTCAGTCCATTTACGTAAGTGTTTTAAAAAATAAAGATCTTAAGTCAATTCAGTGCTGTTATTATATATTGGATCATATCAGACAATACTAAACCTTAGATATCTGAGTCAGTATCAGAGATGAAAAAAGTGGCTCAGTGCATCCCAACTTAAAATTTTGATGAAGTTTATGGTTGTAATCTGACAGTGAAGGTTCATAAATACTGGTTTATTGTAACATAACGTAGAAACTCACCTTGTAATTTGCGGCGATGGAATCGCGGCGATCCCAGCAAGTTGTTCTTGAAAGAATTGAGGCGAGTCCTCCAGTGAGCGGGGCTGCTGGCCGCCATGCCGCCGCCCCCTCCTGGGCTGGAGGGAGGGGTGAGCGACAGCGAGCCCACCCCTCCGCCTCCCTCTGCCCGTGATGAGGATGAGGACGAGGAAGAGGAGGGCGGGGTGGAGGAGGGGTGGTGGGGGTGGTGAACAGGGGTGCCCAACGGTGTGGGCAGCGGAGAGCCCTGGGGGGTAACCTGTGGCACAGAGTGGGCAGAGTTTGGGTAGAAACTCTTAGTCACTGACTTGAGGACAGAGGACGAAGGGAAGAAGAAGCGAGGGATGGGTGACAGGAGCGGGGAGGGGGAGGGCGAGCGGGAGGATGGGTTGTGCAGGGGCAGGGATTTGATGGCCTGCAGGTGGGGACGGTCAGCGGGTCCTTTGGTGGGCAGGGTCTGGGTCTTGGGGTTGGGGGACGCTTTGGGCTTGTCATGAGACCGTGCTGAACGAGGAGTGGTGGCGTTTCCCTGTTTGGACTCCTTTGTGAGGGGGGAAGCAGTGGCGCAGGTGACGTCTGATTGGCTGAAAGTGAAGACGGGGCTCTGGTAGGACTGTGGGGGGGTTGGAGGAGTGTGGGAGTGGTGGGGGGAGGAGAGATGGAAAACAAGAAAGAGAAGGGATGGAAAATGGAGAAAGGATGGAAATGAATATCATGCTTAATGACAGAAGAGTGCACCTTATGAACAATGAATGTAATCGAACTGCTGATTATGAAAGCTTCAGTTTCAGGGTTTCCCTCAGTGTTTCATAAGCCTGGCGGGCCACCAGGCTTTACTTTTGCACTGGTGTTTGTTTGTTTATTATAGGTTTTTTATACACCAGTAACATTGATATCAAAGGCAGGTTAAGGAGTCTCTTTGGTGAAACGATTGGAAGCAAAATGGCAACATGATGAGGTCAGAATGCGAACACATAGGTCAGGTGTGTTTTTTTATTCACAGGAACTCTGTAACCACATCCTGTTTTTACCGGTCTACATGCTAACAACTTCAGTGAATGAAGTGATAAGTCACAGATTAAGGATCAAAACTAGGATTGCAGCTTTCTGGCCAATCCCTGATTACCAAACATTTAAAAAGCCTTACCTGCTGATTCTGATTTTGGCCAATACCAATTTTTTTTCTCTGAAATGCTGCTCAATATAGCAAGAAAATTGCTGAATTGGCAACAGTGGCGTAGCTATTGTTAAATGTAAACATGCAGACATGGCCTGGTGGGCTGGTCTGTCAGTCAAACCTCTAACGGGAGAGCAGAATAGGACAGTGGTTGATTTTTAGACCTTTGCAGAGGTGGATAAGATCAGTGGATAAGATCAGTGGATAAGATCAGTGGATAAGATCAATGGATAAGATCAGTGGATAAGATCAATGGATAAGATCAGTGGATAAGATCAGTGGATAAGATCGGCTTCACATGTAAAAATCGGCTGATCGCCGACCTCCCAAAATTAAGAAAATCAGCACCGATAAATCGGCTGGCCAATAAATCAGTGCACCTCTGATCAAAACAAGTTGGATAATTTAACTAGGATGAAACAAATGAACTGCAAAACAAGTATTTACTTTAATTGCATTTTTTATATTTGCCTTTTTTAAGATGATGTTTAGGTACTGTTAATATCTTCCAATAATACATAATTACCTAGAGATATTTTCAAATTTCCTGTCAACTTTAAACATTTTTTAAACTCAAACACACGGTGGGCCGCTGGATAACTGCCCTAGCACCCCTACCACTGGGGGAAACCCTGAGTTTGATTATTTCATTCTTTTTCCAAAAACTATTGATATGAGAGGGTTTAGTGTTGTGGCAGAGACGAAGTTAAAGTGCAGAGACAGGACAGTGCAGTGATGCTGTTACTGTAAGCTTCAAATTGAAACTACTTTATTTCAGTAAATAACCACTAGTTGTTCTCGTACATGCACAGGGAGGCAGAGAGATGACATAAAGGGAGAAAATACAAACTTCCTGTTGAGAAAGATTTTAATTTGAGGAGCTGGAAGTGGTGTGATAATGCGTATAAATGACTGGAGACACTGATATATGGACAGTACAGAAAAGATTGTGGAAAGTTGATTCATATTTAACATTTTCATCTTCAGAGCTGTGAAAATATTGACCGCAAATTGATGTTGATATTTTGCAGAGTGATTAGTGAGGGAGTTCGCTGTAACAATCTGCAGAAAATATTAATTATTGATTGCTACAGGCAACCATCATCATTTCTAAAAGAGGCATTAGACACAAGATTAACATACGGAGATTATTACATTCTATAATAAAGTGCATTAAAAGTCTGTGAAGTCCTTACCCTGGGACTGCTGAGGGGGCTTGAGGACAGACCACTAGAAGCTCCACTGACTGAGCGAGACCTGTTGAAAATAACCAGCATAAAAGTGACAAAAAACAGAATAAAATGAACTTTTAATGTCTATAAAGAGAGAATTTTGTATTTAATGTACACACACTTACCTCTGACTGTGTGCAGCTGTGTCGAGGGCCCTGCGAGGTGGAGTGGGAGACCCCTGCTCCGTAACACTAAGGACTTCTAGGCTTTTCCTCTCAGGGCGACAGCGGCCATGACGCGTCAGCATGGGAGAGTCGACACGCTTCCGGGGAGGGTCTGCTGAAAAACGTCAACATAACGGGACAATGTGTTCTGTCAGCTTTAAACTGGAGTAAAACTGGATTTCCAACCAGTGCAGCAAGCCACACTGGGTCTAAAAAAAGACCCAGTGTGGCTGTTAGTGGTTCTAATTACAAACAAACACATTTTAAATGACACGGGGTCTTAAACAGGGACATGATGATCCACTTATAAGGAGCTAGAACAGTTTAATTTTTTGGCAAGATACGCAACAAGATATTATCATGGTAATCAAACATTTTAGTGATTATTCGGATAACTAATTAATTAATTAATCGGATGAATGAAATTTTCTATTCCTGCAAATTTTTCAATTAATCACTAAAGCTCATTTTATACAATGTGCATTAAAAAAATGCAAATAAATAAATTATTTATTTATTTATTTAAGTAAGAAAATAAACATTTATTATTTAAAGTACAATCAGACGGCATTCCTTCAAAGGATGCTTGATCATTTGTAGAAACTACAACAATACTTCTAACACCACCATATGAAAAGCTCAGTCCTTTCTGCTTGACTTAACATTGACACTGATATGTTAAAAAAATTTTGATAAACCAATTAAAAACTGGGTAAAAAGGTGCTTAATAGCAGATTTTATTAACAGAATTTAAAATGACCACTTTAGGAGTTCTCGATAGAACATATTTACAGAAAAAGAAAATTTTTCAGCCCAAAAATGAATAGATTTTTGATACAATTTTGGCCATTTGTTCTTTTAACAAATGGCATGTTTTAGAGTCTACATACTCCAGTTAATGATTATTTGATTACTAAATTAGCTGACAATTTTTTTCAGAATCAATTTATTGTGATTAATCTGATCAACTGGTTCAGCCCTCCAAAATGCGGAGAGCATAAGCCCTTCTTATGTTGACCTTATAAAAGCAGCTTCCCCTCTTGAACGGTTCTCTCCTGCCCCCTACTGACTCACCAACATCATTGCGTGGAGGCAGATCCTCGTCCTCATAGCTTGGGTAGCGTTCCTTCCTGTCCAGCAGTAGGTAGTAGATCATCTTCTCCTGGTTTTCTCTAAATATAAAAACAATGTCTCATATACATTTTTCGCACAAGATAGTGTTAATGGAGGAATCATTTTTACCTTTCTACCAAAATTTAAAGCCACATACTTATGTTTAAATGTAATCTTTTCAAGATATATATTTCTAAACCAATTAAAATGCTTTATTTATGCCTTAAAGAGGCAGTATTATGTCTTTTCCAGGCACATATTGCCATTTTATAGAACAATCAAGTTACTATTTTACCTTCAGTTGTATAAAAATGTTATATATATCAAGTATGATTTGAATTAAATGTCACTAGGTGATTTAAACTCTTGAAATTCGGCCTCTGTCTCTTTAAAAACTGTCTCTTTCTGAAACTCCGCCTTCAGGAAGTCATCACAACCTGGCTCCTCTATTAACCCTTTAACAACATTTTTACCAGCGCTGCATTCAGAAGTAGCTCCTACAATGAGCTCAGCAGATATGCAGTCTGCCAGGTGTTTGCTAATTGCTGTTGGCTAGTCTGAAGGAACAGAGTGTGGGGGGACATAGGGTTATATGTGCTGTGTAGCTTGGAAACTGCAACTCCTTGAAGGCGGAGCTACACCCACCCAGACGTTTTGCACAGCTGAATGGTTGCCACGGAGATTAAAGGATTTCTCAAACATGCATAAAAGAATCAAAACAACTCTCCAGGTATGTTTTTGATAACATTATGAAATGATGTAAAGCTCAAAACAGTCGACTTTAAATAACATTGCCCCTTTAAGTTCTGCTTAATCCATTAAAATGACAGGACAGGTGGACGAACACTGAAGTTCTCAGCGGTCTTACTCTTCGCATTGCAAATCACGGGTAAGCTTGACTCGGTCGCGGAAACATCCTAGAGAGTGCATGCTTTCCAACACGTCCGGGTCCAACTCGGTCAGCGACAGGATTCTCCGCACACACACCCGCCTGGGAGGAGGCTGCTCGGGACACGGCTCATTACGACCGCCTCTGCGACACGACAAATCACAAACAACCGGGATTAACTTAAAAATATGGTGCAACGTCTTTTGACAGCAGAGAGAAAGAATTTTTACTCACTGATACCAGGAGTGTTTCTGGATGGCCTCTAGCTGTAAGAGGAACAGGGCAGATGGGGCCATTAGTTTCTACAGTCTGTTCACAGCCAGATGGCTGCAGAGCTGGGCTGATTTTTTCTTTCTTTCTTTTTTTTTGCTTTGAATAAATTTTATTATCTCAGAATAATGAATGCCAAATCCAAGTTTACAACTTTACTCCTTGCTGGAATGGAAGAGAACAGAAAATTCCCAGCCCAGGGACTCACATCCTTCTAAATCCGGCCCTGTTCACAACAAAATGAGACAGTGGCTGATTTTAACACTGTTGTAGAAATGGATAAAATCAGTTTCTCATCAATGATCCCCCAAAATGAAGGAAATCTTTGCCATTTTACTGGTGGATCCCAGTCTTTATGATGCTGTTTATTGATTAATGTTCTGAAGCTTTAATAAAACAGCAGCATTTACTCTCAGATTGAATTAAATGCAATTACTAACGTCCACTGACTTTATTTAGAGTTCTCAAAATCAGTGGGACTTTGAGAACTCTATGCAATATGAAATAAAAACACTTTTCCTTCCCCATCACCATTATGCAGTGCTATGTCTTGTTTTATCACATTAAAATCCTAAAATATGCACAATTGAAATCGTATGTGACATCATGGATTGTATCAGAATGACTCACTTATATTGATAGAAGGGAGTCAATTTTGAAGAAATATGGCTACCATTTACTGAGTTTCTCAGTAAACTCAGGAAATTAATTATGAAGGAAATTAATTCAGAAAATGATGCTTAGTGGTGACTTGTTCTTTTTTTGTTTTTCTATTATTTGTAATTACTTTGGGGATTAGATTGTTTAATGCAATTCTTATGTCAATTGTATCACTATCACATGCTTGTTTTGTATAATAAAAGTGCAATAAATGTAATTTTAAAAGAAAATTTCGAAAATTTTGACTTGTGGAAGCGGGTAGTGTACCGTGAGCCTCTTCTCAGGATTAACCTCTATCATGCCTTTGAGCAGCGACTGGCAGTCTGGGGGGATGAAGTGCGGCATGTGGAAGACGCCGCTCTTCACTTTTTCCAGGAGCTGGCGAAGGTTGTCGTGGTCAAACGGCAGAGCACCCTGAAGGTAAGAGGGAGAACAGGAAATGACAGAGTAAAAAACATTTCAAATTAAAATGAAACTGAACTGTGAACACTAGAGGTTAAAACTGACCACCAGGAGGGCAAACAGGATGACCCCACAGCTCCACACATCTGCTCTCCTCCCATCATACTTCTCTCCCTGTAAGACAGAATATTATAAATCTAAAGTTGATTCAAATAGAATTCACTTACTTTCCCTGAATTATGAGTTATACAAGCTTAAACATGGCTACATTTCTGTCAAAAGAAACACTGTAATCCATTTTAATCCCTGTACTTATTCTGTCTCCACCGACACTCTGAAAACAACATTTATTTCATGGAGCAGGATAATCTTTTAAGTGCTGAGCGCAGTGCGAAAACTCACTTGGACAAGAGATGAGCCCCATAAAAGCAACACAGGTCCCAGATTTATCGTCAGTTTGAGAGATTTCACGTTTACCTTCAATGGTTTTCAAATCATTAGTGCCATCACTTGGTGTTCAACTCATGTGGCTCAACGCGTTTGCTTCTGAATCAATAATTTAATCACATCATTTGCTCATTTTCATCACAGGTAAAGGCACTCACCCGTATAACTTCAGGACAGGCATAATGCGGTGATCTGAAACCAAAGAAAAACGAGTTATAGGACGTGTTGATATTTCTATAAATACTGAGGTGAAGACAGGAGTAGTGATAACTGCATAAAAAGGGAATTAACAACATGGACTCTTCAAAAGAGTAAAAACTAAGATGTGCTGGTTTTAGCTTCAGTGGCTAATGGTAAGTTCTGTTTCTGCAAACCTCACGTATTGGGAACCCCAGTAAAGATGCGTAAAAACTTTCAAATATTTGCATCTTTAATGGTATTAGCATAATTTTACACAAAGGAGCACATAACACCACGGCATTCTCAAAATATCAGATTTTAAAACCTTAATATCTGGTGATCTGAAGAGTTTTGCTAGTAAAATAAAAATTATTTGGATTTTACATAGTTTAATGATCCAAACTTTAATACATAATTATCAAAGAAATAGTTCACCAAATCCAAAATTAATTCACTTAAAATGTTTCTTTTTTTAAACAGATGTAAACGTACTGAATTATAAATTTATTTGGTATTTATTTGCACTTAAATACACCAATAGCTTCACAAAGTCGGTCAAATATATAAAAACAACTTTAATTTGGTCAGTCAGTGCAACTAGAAGTAAAACAGTAAATGTAAAACAAATAATAAAGAAACAGAAAGTGAGAAACACAATAGGTTTACTACCTTGGTCAAACATAAAAATAAACTATAAGAAACTTTCTCCTGAATGGTTCAGAAAGTGTAAATATAATGTAAAATACATGATAAAGCATGACATTGCTCAGAGCACAAAACATAGAATTAGACTGTATAGATTGGACACATTGTCAACAATACCAAATGTAGAATTTTTTTCAATATCAGGACCGATGCAGATATTAATATTAGATCAGTGCATCTTTAGTTTAATGCTTGGCTCACATCTTTGCTCATAAATTAGCCTGGTTCTGTATTAACACACAGGGCTGGTACTGACCCACAGCTGGTCTCCAACAGGCTGTCTCCCACCTGCAGGGAAGCCATACCGAAGTCAGCAATACGAATGTTGTTCTTCTCATCCAGCAGCAAGTTCTCCGGCTTCAAGTCTCTGTGGCTGCAAAAACACAACACACACACACACACAGATTACAGACGGAAGAGAAAATCTATTTCTGACCCGGTCAAAAGAGATCTCAGACCCAGAGCTCCAAAAGCGAAAAACCAACCAGATGGAGTGACTGTGGCAGAAATCCAACGCAGAGATGATCTGCCTGAAGAACTTCCTGGCTTCTTTTGGAGTTAGACGTCCCTTCTTCACCAGGTAGTCGAAGAGCTCTCCTCCTGACACATGCTCCAACACCAGGTATCTGTCAGCAAGCAGAACACTACAATGAGACTGCATCCTTCAGCAGACAGAATTAGTACTAAAATCCCTCTGTCTCAGGGATGCTTATATGGATGTTTATGATGTCCACTTCCAAGACGACTGACTACGCCAGGTTTATATTTACCTGCATTAAATTAATATTTTATCTCTTTGGTGCTATAATAAACAAAAACAGCTTAGGTAGGAGTTTCATTTTCACACCCACTGAAATAAATAGAGTAAAAATATACACCTAGTGACATTCTGATGTTAGCTTTGTTTGTTGTTATTTCTATATGTCTCTATTTGTCAGCTATATCTCAAAGTTTTTTCTTATTTGGAATATGCTTCTGAGTTAATATAAATGTTGGGAAGCATGGGAGTCTTAAAATTATCTTGCAAAAGTAACCTAAATACCAAAAGGAGAAATGAGAAAGTATATGTATTTAATAAACAGTGTAAAAGATTAAAAAAACAGGACTTGGATAAATAAAAGCAACACATTGGCTGTTGGTGCAGATTATGTTGCCATTGTACCACTTTTTAACTGACTCGATAAAAACACTTGTATGCTCAAGAAAGATTCGGGGTCATGACCCTTTTACATTTTTACTTTGTGGGTTAGAAGCTGGAAAGTTTTGGAACCACAGGAGCCCAAAATGATCTCAAAATATCAATAATTACTGGAACAAGATGCCCAATCCATGTCGGCACTTTGAGGGAGCAAATATTTGTAGATTTATGTTTACAATCTTAGCTTATAAAATCTCATTAAGGACCACATCATTTTTAGACAGGGTCGTTTTTAGTGGCACTAAAACATGGCAGATAAATGTTTGAAAAATATAAATTTCTCATCCTTCCCAAAGTGGTACTGGTCTCCATCTAATTCGCAAGTTTTCATTATTATCATAATTCATTATTGAGCTAGAATTGTCCTGAATTGCAGCAGGAACTCACAGATATTTGTTGTTCTCATAAACGTCATGCAGCTTCAACACATGCGGATGCTCGATCAGTTTCAGAATGGCAATCTCCCTCTCAACCTGGTTAAACAGAAAATAAAGACAAAAATGCTACAGAGCCAGACAGCAGTGATCATTCTCAAGCATCAGAATTAAAGTAAGTAGACAATAAATAAAGGAGAAATGCCACAGTTTGTTTGTAGTTTAATACAGCAAGCAACATTGACAGTGTCCCTTCTTCCCACCTATTGCCAGAATTTTTTTCTTTACAGTAAAATTTGATCAAAATTTTACCATAAATTGTACCGTATTTATACGGCTGTCATATAAACCACAGCTGTAGGTATTTCGCCGTAAATTAGAGACTTTTTTTAAGTTTGCACACTGCCAATAAGCTGGCTGAAAGAAGGCTACTAAACTTTAACCTTGGTTAAACAAGACAAATTTAGTCTCTATAAACAGTCAGTCAATATCCTGACTAATCTACCAGCTAATATCAATTTGTTTTACTTGTGTTACTCTAAAAAGAGCAGAAATCCAAACAAGTATAACTTTTAGCTATATAAAACTGCAACATAATATGAACTTTCAAAATAAAGATAGATTACAGTTTGAGGCAGTATGCAGCAATACCACCTGAAAATTTATTCAGGCATATTAGCAGTCAGCATTATAATAACTGTAATAATCAATCCATAATTGTGTTTTAAAAGTGCTAGAAATAACACCTGCTTTTCTGTTTTGAGTAAAAGCAATTATACGTTTTTGTTTTAACACCGTGTATTTTTTGAGAGCAGCTACGTACCTTCATCAGAACTGACTCAGACAGCTTCTCGCGGTTGACTATTTTGATTGCTACCTTCTGAGCCGTAATACAGTGGATGCCGAGTTTGACCAGTCCTGAATGTAGAAAAGAGACATATATAATTTTGATTCAATATGGTTCAGTTTTATATTGTTCATTCTACAATGGGTGTGTGTCCTCTCACCTGTCTGCCCCTTCCCCAGAGTCTTCTCCAGTCGATAGGGCCCAACATATTGAGCAGACTGACTCAAAGACAGTTCCTTACTCATACTGCTCCCACTGAAGGCTTAATACACAATTAGAACTAATACTGCACTGGGATTTATTGCAATTTCTCTGGTACTGTACAGGTTTTACATAAGTTGGTGCAAGAAATTATGCTCAACTTTAAATTTCAGGGATATCACAGCTATTTCTAGTTTACTAACATGTATCATGAAATAACACACAAGTCAAACCATGTGGAAATAAAATTAAAGTGAGATAAATAGTTTCCTGTTTTAAGACGCGGTAAACATGGCGTTACAGTTAAACAAAAATATATAGTTTAAAGCAGAGAAACTGGGATGACAGTTCGTACCAAGGCTGCTTACTGAGTTAAATACCAACCATTGTCCTTAAAATGAACATTATAAGGTACTGCAGGCTAACTAGAATGTTTTCCGTATGTACATTAGCTTATTGGTATAATTTAGTTACATTTATGACGTTAACTACATATATATGTCATTAAACTATAGCTGTAAAACAAGCCGTCTGCTTTAGAGCCTTTACTTATGTCATTTTCTGTTTGAGCGTAGGAACGAAATGTCCAACACGTACGCTTAGATGTTTGCTCCGAAAACGTGATAATAGTTATTTTTTCCTCTGTCAGGCCTGTTTTTACAGGTGCAACAACATGCTATCTGAGGCTAGCTTTAGCTTCGACGCCTCGACCAACGGCCGTCTCGCGCCTGTCACAAACACCGACCCCGCTTGAAGTTTCTGGGCTTCGCCAAACGGTCACTTTTATCGCACGGCTGCCACATTCTCTCGGACTCTCGAGGTGAAACGCGCAGTCCTCTCCGGACAACCATCTTCTTACATGTGTATGTAATTATATATTTGTTATTTTACATTAGCGTAGCGTAGTCCTCCCCCGTCCCCTGCCTCTGCTCGTCTCTGCCTCCCTACATCACTGCAAGTGGCGGATCACAGCATCTTTTTGCTCCTCTCCTCTCCTTCGGCGTGTCCTCCATGGGCGGTGACACATACAGGTGAAACAACACCGCACAAATCAGCTTATCTTCCTCCTCGTTTCGGATCCCAGTTCACGCAAGCGAAAGGCCCCCCTTGGATGATACTCCGTTTTCTTGCCGTAAATCGATATTTTCGCTCCGCTCTTCCCTTCCTTCGCCCCGCTCGCATCAGCATCCGGGTCTCACTCCCTCTCCATCCTCTCTCCTCTTGGCTTCACTTCCCCGCCCTCCTGGTCGCCTTCCTCAAAATACGCTTATCTCCGCATTCACCTCAGCACCTGCCACACTGTGGGCTCCGTGGGCCGCAGAGGACACTTCCCTCCCTATTATTATGAAAAGACATGTGTAAACATCGCCTAAGGCTGCGGATGGGACGATGAGGAGCTGCTGGCACAGAGAGATTTCAGTATAACTTGGTAGGCCCGCACTACTTTATTTAACACGACAGGAATATTTGTTGTAACTACCTTGCAAAAATATTCATACCCCCTTGAACTTTTTCTCTTTTGTTCACTAGAAATTTAAATATATTTCATTAGGATTTTAATGAGACAGAAAAACACAAATGTTTTTGTTACAAATGCAGATCTGAAAAGTGTGGAGTGTATTTGTATTAATGCCCCCTTTTTATACTTTAATTCTGTTGAGGAAAAATGAGGTGTATGTGATTTCTTCCAGAATAAATAATTAGTCACCTGCTGTGAGAACAGCTGGGTATTTATTGTTTATCATTTATTGTGATAATTTTTATAATAATAATTTATTATAAAATAATTTATAATAAATAAATAATTTATAATAAATAAATAATTTTATTTACTTATGATAGAAATAGACTTTCCTACATCTTGCTATTTAAGGATCAAACATGATGTCAGAAAAAGACACACTGGATCATTGTGTTATTTGCATTATTTTAATTTAAACAAGTGTTGTGCTGTTGGACACATTGGAATTACATTCATCTTGAGTTTTCTGGTAACTCAGTTTGTTCCAGATTTCTCCTCACTGGGAGATCTGGAAGCTAGCAAAAACCTTTAACTGGTGGCCGCCTAAACGCAACATAAGGAGAAGGAAGGAAAAGAGGAAGAAACAAACATTAGCTTCACCAATTAGCAAAATTTGGTATTTGATTAATGTCTTATTAGCTGTGAGAATGATTCTAAGTAAAAAAATATTTGACTTCAAACACTTTCTCTCCTTAAGATTAATAAGATTCAGAGTAAGCAGAGATTTTTCATACAAGGTTTATGGTGCAAGGTTTATTTAGGAAAGCTTTGAAATAACCAAAGCTTTCCCAGAAGAAGGCAGGCATAAACATGTGATAGTTTGTAGGGATGTGAACTTACTTTTCAAATCCATGTTTCTTCGTTTATCAGGATCCGTCACACAGAGTTTTTATGCAGGCGTGGAAGGCATCCATCAGATCCTTGCAGGCCACCGCTTTCTTTTCTAGAACGCTGTAACACAAGACATGACACACTTAGTCTGTACTCATAAACGCACACGTTCTAGAAATTAGCCAACATAGAATTACAAACACGCAGAAATGTAGCTAAATGTTTTCTAAAAGTGCATCAGTTAATTTTTTTTTTTTTACTGTAATTTGCTACGTTTTTCTTTTTTGCAGCTCAAATTTGTGCATCTTTGTAAACTGCCATCAGGAACAAGATCCATGTAACAAATTACTGCTCCTTCTTAAAGTGACAAATTTGTTGTGTAAAAATCTGTACATTAAATTCATGTTTTATTGCTGTTGTACAGAAAATCTGTATTTTAAAAAATCCAGCCTTTAATTTCAGTACATTTATTCAGAAGGAAAAATGTTTTTAACTATGATAGGCCCTCCATAAAATGCATCTATGAGTAAAAAGAAAAGCATAAAAAAGAATTTTAAAAACAGTAAAATCTACATTATTTTTTTTATCACTTTTGAAACTAAATTGAAAAAGTAAGAAGATCAAATAAATTTTAAAACATGAGGAAATGTTATCATCTGTCTACAAGCATAAAATTATTTAAAGAGTAAAAAAGTATTTCATTTATTGAAGTACTAAGTAACATGAGATTTAATATTTTACAATGATGTCGTCAGACAAATAAAAATATAAAGTCATGTGCAGTGCAAATTCTGGTATTTTAAAGACTAAGATGAAAAAGTGATATATGTAAAAAAAAAAAAATTCAAAAATAAATTTCAAGCAGAATAAACTATTTTCTAAATCAGTTTCTTCAATATAATGTCAATACACATAGAAGGTAACGTAAATATATCTGAGAACAGAATAAAAAGCACTTCCAGTAACAATATATGGTTTTTACCGGACATTTATTTGACCTCTAAATGTAGCAACAAGCTCAGCAGACAGAAAATTACATCAGATAACGAAGCTTGTGTAGAAACAAGAGGTCTCACTTCAACAAACTTTAGGTATGTGTGTGTCTGGTGTATTTTTGGTCAAATCGTGTTTGTTCTTCATTCAGAAGTTACTCACAGTGAGTAGAGTAACCCGAATTTTACTCAAGTAAGATTAGGAATTATTAATTATAATATTACTCAAGTAAGTAAAAATATGCATTAAAACTACTCCTAAAAGTTTTTTTTTTTCCAAAAAAGTTACACAAGTAAATGTAACTGAGTAAATGTATCCAGTTACTATCCAACTCTGAACAGTTCTGCCAACTGCTCCACCATGTAGATGAAATATAAGATCATCTTAAATAACAATCTCTTGGCTTCAATCAGTAAACATAAAATTGGTCTTTTGGCAGGATAATAAATCAAAACATATGACCAAAATAATCTTCTATGTTTAGAGGGTGAGCTTAAAAATAGGATAGCAAAGGAAAGCAATCGTCTCTCTGTTTCCTTCCTCCTTGTCAAATGTTAGAGGAACAACTAATAGTGTCACTGGGGCTTTTTTAAAAACAATAATAGTTTTGTTACACAGTATTTCTTCCCCTAGTGACTAAATATCCTTAAATTAAAATTATGTTTTTGTTTGTTTTTACTTGTGTTAATAAAAGATTAATCCATTTAATTTTTTGAAACTGACATGCTTACGTTGGGTGCCAATAAACGCGACTCTCTGTAACGTGAGTTGACACCCTGGTACTGTATGTGCAGTTCCTCATGTGTGGAGTCTATTTTAAGTTTCTGATCTATTTATGCATCTTAAGACCTTGGTGTTCCTGGACTTCAAGCTCTATTGTGGTTTGTCAAACAACGTAAACAAATGATCTGTGATTGATGGAGTCAATAAAGCTTCTGATGGCATGGATTCACTTTATCATTCAGGTCCAATGTGTATTTATTTCCAGCAATTAGTGTTAAAACTCACCACTTGTCAGCGTCCGCCTTGATAATCTGGCATGGAGCTGGCGCCGCGTCAACAGGAACCGGCATTTGGACTGAACAGAACCAGAAGTTTGCTGCAGCAACAGCTACGGTCAAGTGAGATCACAGAGAGAGGCGCTAACACAGTTGACTGAGTGGGTGGGTTATATTTTAATTTATTTAAAAGTTTTTATCCTTTTTTAACCGTAAAGCAAATCGAAATTAAATTAGTACAAAAATTCACAGTTAGATGTACTGTGAAAAGTACTTGCCTTGTTAAAGATTTTCTCTCTTTTTAATTTTTTTTCTTTTATTTACATAATTGCATTATCTGATCTAAGTAATATTCCCTGGTTTATATCCTTTGTTTTGTTTTTCTTCTAATGACTGTGTGAATGCGGGACCTTTGGGGTCAACTGTTATGGATCATAATGTCCTCTTAAATCTCCGCATGAGGTCAGTCAGTTTTAAATCAGTTTGTTGCCTAAAGGGGATGAACTGGGAAAAGTTTAATTTGCATGCAAAGAAAAAGGAAGCAGAATTAGTTTTAGGAAAGGATGAAAGAACCAAACAGGCATTTTCCAAGTTTTAAGGATGAAAATGGAGAAACTGCAAATTTACAGGAAAATATGCATAGATGTTTGAAACAAATTAAAATAACTAATCTCCTGTTTTTAATTAGTGCATTACAGTGTGTTCAGAGTTTTATCATGTATCACAGCAAAGTTGAAGCTTAATTGAAAAAGCTGCTTAAAAAAAAATCCATATCAGAATTAATAAAAAGAACAAACAAAAGCATGATATTTTATTTTAGATTTTTATTGTCTTTTGCTTTATTGTAAAATAAATCAGTTTCTCAAAAATATGGTCGTATTTATTACATTATTTATTAAAATATGGAAAAATAGACCATACTAAAACAGCAGCATTTTATGGTTAGATTCATTAACTTAGAATATAAGTTCTTTGTTGCTCCATCCAGTGTTATTGAAGAATAAATTAGGAAAGTATTTGTACTCCTTGAACTTTGTGCATTTTGTCACTTTATAAACTTTAATATATTTTATCACAATCTTGTTGGCCAAAATAAGGCCTATTGTTCTACAAAATGTTGTTTTGTTGAGATTAAATAAAGATGGATACCACACCTTTTAATTTTTCTTTTTAATTTATTAGAAATCTGTAAACGATTTCACTTTGACTATTTTTTTATTCTAATATTAAAGGATATGACAAAGTTCAAATAATATAATTACTTTTTGCAAGCCAATCTTTGTCTGCATAAAATATAAAATTCCAGAGATAGCACAAGCATTAATAATGTGCTCACTTGACAGCTTGTATATTAAAGATAATTTATATTAAATATACTATATTTGATATAAACTATAGGACGTTGCAAGACCTAATATTTTTTAAAATCTTTTTTCAACTGGAAAAAAAATCAAACCTCTCCACTAGAGGGCAGCAAACACTGACACGATACTGAACAGCCAGTTGAATGGCCTTTAGAATATGTAGGACAAATAGGATCATACTGTCATATTAAATAAACCAGAAATGTGCTCCGATGAGATAAAGATAACAAAGTGTTAAAGGTGTTAAACATGCTTTTGATTAAGGCCAGATTTGTGTATTAAATATATTTTTTTTATTGGTTTGATGTAATTTTCTAGTATTCAATATCATGTTTTCATTGGCTCTATGTGGAAATCATTACAATTAACAGAAATAAAGACGTGTAGACATCAGTTTATGTGTAATTATTCTATATTACGCGTGAGTTACTGGAATAAATGAATTTTCCAATAATATTATATTTTGTTGAATGGGTTTGTATTTTATACTCTTCTGTCTTTGTGTGATAGTTTAATAATAACCTTCTTGGTTGTATCTCAGTTTATTTTTAAACCTAGAAGTGACACAAGGTTGCGTAGCAGTCTAGCCATTTAAAGTGTCAGAAAATAACCCAAGTAGGTGTGAACTACTAGACCATCTCTACCAGCCAGGGCTCAATGATCCTCCATTACTATAATTACTAGAAAGCTCAGTGTGCCATCTGCTGGCCCGAACAATTATGTACATATCGTCTGCCAGGCAGGTTCTCTAAATAATAAGCTTTAACAGAAGCATGTAAACAACTGTTGCCATGTTAGGAGGAGAAAACATGAATGGAATCCGAAACCATGGCGGAGGCCAAAAAGGGTCAAATACAGAGTCAGAGGGATTTACAACAAGTTTAAAACAGGAAATGTCATCTGTTGTGAAACAGTTGGAAGATTTCCACCTCTTTGTTCTTTATGTTCATCTCTTCTATACAATTTAGATGTTACATTGCCTCTTTTGGTTGGGTTAATAATGTCTAGTACAGTTGTCATAAATCTGTCAAGCCAAAATTGCGAGGCAAATGTAATCATAACATAATGGCTTATTTGCAGTTAATAATATGCAATTACAGGGCAATTTTATTACACAAATTAGAAAGTGATTATTATATTTTTAATACATCTAATGGAATTTATTTTATACATTGCATTAGTTTTGTTTTTCTTATTTGACTTGAGCTCTGTTGTTGGTCATTTTAAGTATATTTCTTAGATTTACATATTTGATTGTTTTATTATATTACATTTCTTTCATAGCACATAGATAGATAGATAGATAGATAGATAGATAGATAGATAGATAGATAGATAGATAGATAGATAGATAGATAGATAGATAGATAGATAGATAGATAGATAGATAGATAGATAGATAGATTGATAGATATATTGTTTTTATTTATCTGTTTATAGCTTATGTTAGTATTTTTAAGAATTATTTTTAATTATTCTTCGTCAACTTAATTCATATAGACTTCTGTTTGTGTAGTCTTGTTTATTTTGGTTTCTTTTTTCGTTGTTTTGTTATAACGTATCTTTATTCACATTTTATTTTGAATAAATCTTTTTTTATCAGTCTTCTCCTTCTTTGACTTGGTGTCTGGTATTTGTCATTACATTTCAGATTTACTGCTCCATTATCAAACCTTTAGAAAACATAGACCATTTGGCAGCATTTAGTTTGCAAATGTGTGTCAAGATCTGGATATGAATTTGCAAACTAAATTCTCCAGCACAATAAATCTGGTTGACTCGGGATTTTCTCCGCTTGCACTCGAATGCGTCTCAGCAAACTGCAGCGTGCAGGGCGAGCTGCGCGGTATTTGGCGTTGATTAATAGTTATCCCTTCAAAATAATGAAAATGTGGAAGAGCGAGCAGGGCTTGTTGGCAGACTGGTAGCCGGTGAATGGAGGTCACAGCAGACACCGAGTGAGACACAGAGGAGGAGAGGGAGGACGGACAGCGGCTATCCGCCTTCAAAAATGGCGTCTCCGGAGGAAAATGAGTAAAAAATATTTAAACGCGGCCTATTTCTTTACACTTCCTCGTTCGGCTTTTATGTATATTTTTCGTGTTCTTGCGTCACCCTTTGAGGTGTGAACGACCCAGTTTCTGCTTTTACTCGGGTGGCCTTCGGAGAAAAGAGGGGAGCGAGTATTTTGGGGGGAATAAAAGCAGCCCCGTTTTATTTTGATGCGTCGTTGCTGACAGCTAGCATCTGCTGCTAGCCCCACACAGCTCCGCTCCGGAGGGGGGTGGGAACCATTTGCATGCGAAGAGAGAGCAAGAGGGGAAAAAAAGAGATTTTCAAATTGGGGATTTTCTTTTTGCTCGTCCATGGGGAATGATTGCTACCAACGTGGCCCCGTCGATTGCTATCTTTTCTAGAGCTAGCATCAGCGTAGCCAAAACTAGCCTGAAGAAAGGGGAGGAGAGACGGTGGAAAAAGGACGCGTTCAAGTCAAATGTTTAAAAGCAATTCGCCCATTAGAGAGCAAATCCGCGGCATCTTCATCATGACCGTGACTGGTTTCAGACCGAGGAAATGATAAAGGCACAGGAAAAGGTGAAAGACTGGCTTTTTTTGGAGGTGGTTGGATTGTAACCCCGTAGACCCCCCTCTTTTTTCATCCAGCTTTCTCCTCCTCCCCACCATTTCTCTTTCAATATGCTGTTTTCCACTCCTGAGGACTTGCTTATGAAACCGGGGAAAATAGCTTGAAAGCGAGAACGTGGAAAGACTGGATATTTTTTCGTGCCCTGCTACGTTCTCGTCGCTTTCACTGTAACCGCTCCTAAATGGATAGAAATTACCCGGGAACAGGATTTGGTGATTTGGGCGCAGGAGCAGGATGGAGTTACGACAGAACGGCAAAAAGGTAATGCATCGGGATCCAGACAATGTGCATGCATCAAATCCGTGCTACTTTGTGCAGGGCACTGTGTGACCTCCCGTGTAAACAAATTGGGCAGCCAGGAGCTTCATTTACAGCGCCGTGCGTAGTGCATTGTCATCCAAACAGTTTGCATAGTAATATTATTATAAACAGGAATGGATAAACGTGTGTCGTGGGGGTGGGCGGGGTGGAGAAAGGAGAAGGTTGGGGGGGTGAATTGAATGTGATTGACATACATGGGGCTTTAGGTAGGACCTGGCGGGATGGATGGAGGTGGGGGATGTCTGAGTGTCCATTGGAATTATTGTTCCCTGTGTTGCAGGCCTGAACACAGATAAATTCATAGGGATTGATGGGAAAACTGTGAGGAGTGCAGACGCAGCAAACCCCCTCTCAGCAACCCCCCTGACAGTAATCAACCAGATAAACTGATGCATATTAATTAAACACGCACTACACTGTCACGCATAATAGAAACAGACGTATAGAAATAATGCATCACTGTTTAGATGTCAACTTGGGTGCGTTTGTGATTTAGCGGATTTGTGATGGTTTTGCTTGGTTTGGTGCTCATTTGCATATTACAGCTCTGCCAAAAAAAAAAAACCTCCATCCTGTGCATCGAAGGTGCAATCTGCAATTTGACTCGAATAAAACCAGAATTCAGGTGAACAAATCAAATTAGAGGATGAAATCTGCACAGAATGCGTGAAGGGGAGCTCTGTAGTTTAGCTTTGGTTAGCCTGGCAGCTAGCGCTCCGTGTTGCAGGGAAGCAAAGCAGAGGCCTGTCCACGCAAACATCATCCCTGCATTTCTTCTCGAAACGTTTAAGGGAAACGTAGATTTGCATGATAAAACTCAAAAACGGAATATGCGCCTTTTATGAAAGCCGATTTTCGCCAAACAAATATGCTTATTTGTTTTTGCATGCAGCTTAGCTCGCATTTGCGTCGGCATGCACCATTCAGTTGTTAGCTGCATCGCCATACTAATTAGCAGTTACAGACATGCTAATTGTTTGTCTGCGAACCAAACCGACGAAGTATATTTTTGTTATTTAGCTGCACATTGCACTGCGGTGTCATATGCTTTATTTATACGCAACGCAGGCCTTGCACAGTTCGGGCCTAGTCTCTGCATTTCTCCCAAATGATGCTACCAAATGCTAGCATGCATCTGAACAGGCAGGCAGGCAGCCACGCATTTCATCTGCTTCTCTAAGGCCAAATTATCCAGCAACAAAAAACCATATAATGGAAGTTAGGAAACATTATGTAAGGAAATTGCCTTTTGATTGCGTTTTATTGATTGGAAGTAAGCCATTATTTTATAATTAAGTATGCCTCACTGTATGGGCTTGACAGATTTATGACTACTGTAATAGATAATAGTAAAATGACGATGGTTGTAATTGTGTGATTCCTTCACAAATAAATTGATTTCATTAATAGTTTTTGGTTTTCTTGTTAATAGAAAACTTAATTGTAATTTGGAACAGATATAATTAATTACCCTTATGATAGAAGAATAGAGTAATTCACTTGTGTGATTTTGTGTGCACTGAAGCTAACCTCCACCTAGTCGTTTTCAGGGGTCACGTTTGGGAAACTAACTGGATTTATGTTAATATGCTCTGAAGATTGATTGACACTTCCACCCTCCACGCCCTCCCCATATCCTCTTCCTTCCCAGTCTGGTTTATGGGAGTTCCAGATCATCCCACCCTGACTCCGAGCTCCTTCACAGACAAGCCTACTCCACCCCACACCCTCTGCAGGGCTATGCCACCAATCACCACCCAGGGAGCTCTGGCCAAGGCGGGGCTTGGGGAGCAGCTGGACGGAGTTTGGGTAAGATAAATGTCATACCTTCCATGTCACCACCATAAGGGGCCCTACCAGTGAATTATTTGGTCAGCCTGTGGAGGCTCTGGTAGGTTATTGTCGCAGACAAGTGTGCAAATTTTGGCTCAGTGAAGTTTAAACCCTGCATTCATTCCTGTGCAGCTTTGCAAGTGTTCTGCAGGTTGTTTTGAGCAACAGTGATTAATATATTGAAAGGTGGATTTGGAGTTGCAGTGCTGCTTGCAAGTTTACATACATTCACCACTGAATTTAATTATGTTATTATGTTATTAATAATAACATAATTATGATTTTTAGCCATTCTTCTTAAGCCGGTTACAATAAAAAATTTTACTGGGTGAGAAATTGTCCCAAAAATTATTGCAATAAACAATAATATTGTTGTTTTGAGACCATTTTCATGTAGTATAATAGTAATGTCATAAGAATGCAAGAACACATTCTCAAAGATGAATAAACTTTAAATTCTTATGGACATTTAACACTGAAACTGGTCGATATTTTAAATATTCAAAATAAACAAACAAAACAACAGAAACAATAGATTATGAATAAATTGTGAAGTTTCCTTTAACAAAATGTCCTACAAAAAGGCTAGTTGAGACCAAAACACCAGACTGAAGACTTTTCTCATCCAGGTTTTGGTAGAGAAAAAAGAGAAAAACAATAAATCATGCAAATGGAAATTATTGCGCTCGTTTTAATTATCATTCAATTAATTGATTTATTGCTTACAGCAACAGGTCTAATTCTTCTGTCAGGTCAGACTGAATAAAATATTCAGTATTAAACCACAGTGGGGAAGTTTAGGTGTAATGTTGATTTACACACAGATAAAAGAATAAAAATATGTCAAAGCAAAAATTAAAATAACAGGCTGTACAGTAAGAGCAACATTACAATGCATTTATTAAAAATAGTGTACTCAACTCCTAACGAATGTGCAACTGACTGAGATCATTTTAAGAAGTGTACAAAATGTGCATGTGCGTTTGAAAAAAAAAACAATTATTCCCAAAAAAAGAAAATAAAGCTGTGCAAACAACAGAGTTATCTAAATAACGGCAAAATTATTTGAAATTAGTAAAATAGTCCAAATGTCATGATCATACAGCATATAATTTGGTAAATTATAAAAACAAGAGCTGGGTAAACAAGTTCGAATTAAATTTTGGGTTTTCTTCACAAAATTATACATACTAAGAAATACACTTAGACCCATTTTGTGTATAAGCATTTAGTTTTCATGTGTGTTTGGGATTATTTTCCTGTTGGGACACCCAACTGTGTCCAGGTTGCAGAGTTCTGATCCAAAAAATAGCAAAACTAAATTGGTTATTTTTAATGAACAAATGAAAAAGCAGCAAATTTTAAGCCTCCAATAGAGAACCCTGTAGCTCTTATCAGGCATGGTGGTGGGAGCATCATACTGAGGGTCTGTTTGACATTTGATAGACTAAGGAAAGGGAACTACTTTCAAATGATTAATTTTCATCTTAAACCAGAGCTAACCACTAGGACAACAATCTAAACACACACTAGTATTGGTCTTAGAATGGATATAGAAGCTAACATTGATTTGACCTCTCACCCTTCCCCTGTTGAAGAAGTCAGTATTGTATCAGAAGTTTGGGAATAGCTACAAAAGCCATGTGGTTACTTAGCGACCCGCTAAAGGACGACTTATTAATATTAGTGGGAATTAATGTATGTAGTTGAGCTTATATGGATCATTTTGGCTTATTTGAGCTTAAAGAAACTAAATCAAAGTTTTTAATGCTTATTATATTGTATAATAAATGTTAGCAACTTATATTATATATATTTTTAGGTTATTTACTGTAAAAAATGGCACTATAAATTATTAAATTATTCTAAATACTAATTTTTGAATAAAGCTTTAAATTTTTTTACTGTTTCTATCCCTTATAGCTCAACATTTGTATAATCTATAGTTCTCTCTTTCATTTTTGTATTGTTTTTCCCACATATTAGTAAAAATATAATGAAAGTGATTGTTGTAATTATGTATTATTTCCTTCTGTAAGGTCTTTCTGGGCTGTTTGACACTGGCCTGCACCACGCCAGCCCCTCCGCTCCTGACGCCTCGGTCATGAACCTGATCTCAGCTCTGGAGTCCCGAGGTCCCCAGCCTCCGCCCTCCGCCTCCTCACTCCTCTCTCAGTTCCGCACACCATCCTGGCAGACAGGTGGGGCCATGTTAAATCCTCCCTGATGTGTTGACATTCAACCAGACCCAATGTCAATATGACATTTAAAAAAAGCAACCCTCCAATGTTTGCCTACATTAATATTCGGACAATTTGTGTGTGGGTGCATTCTGTTAAAAGATTTAAAAGGGGTCCGTTATGCAAAATTCACTACTTACATTTGGGTCTTCTAAAACAGTCCAAGTGCTTAAAAAAACCACCAAGCAATTTTTTGACAATAAATGAATGTTTCTTTGGTGTCAGGAAAATTAGCCTTTTCAAAAACCTCCCCATTGTTAAGTCATGTTCAACAGGCGATATGATGTCACCTAGCCAAGCAAGCAGAGCTCCAGCACTTTTGGTCAGCTGGTTTTACCACTGTATGAGCTGTACATTGACTGCTGGATAAGATAAATATTTTGTTGCTGACTTACCATTCAGAAACAATTTGCTACATTGTTGTTGTTTGTGCAGGTGGCTCCACTTATACTTTTAAAATATATACTGTTGTATCATTGTGCATCAGTTTGCAGCCATTTTCACATGCAACTGTAAATGTTGAGTTGGGGGCGTGGTCAACAGCAGTTTATTTTTATATATAGTGACAGGAGGCCCTATAATAGCTCATTCTGAAAGGACATGGCAGAACTAAAATTTCATTATCTAAGAATGATTTTATGCAAAAAATGTAATGAACATGTTTTATATAACCTTTAGACCCATCCCAATCTAAGTAACCATAATAGGTCACCTTTAAGGAGTTAACTGTACATAAAGCCTCTATTTAAATTTATTTAGATGATTTGATTAATTTTCCAATGTTTTCCTTTTCTAACAGCGATGCACACGCCTGCTCCTCCTGAACTGTTCATCTCTGGAGCCCTCCCTGGCTCTGGATCCTTCCCTTCCTCTTCAGCTCTTTCAGCCTATCAACATCCAGCATCCTTCTCCAGTCGCTCTTTCCCCACAGCTTCCCTTTCCCTCCAGGAAACGCCCACATTTAGCCCCACCTCCAATGGTCTGCTCTCCCCCCACGACCCTCTTATACACATCAAAGCGCCGTCCCAGTCCAGCCTGGGTTTTGATAGACTCCTATCGTCACAAGGTGCCGCTGCCGCCGCCGCCTACAGGGGCAGCCAGGACCCCACAGGCGCTTCGTCGGCCCAGGCATCTTCTGCCAGGCATCTGCAGTCGCACCAGTTCAATCTGCTATCATCTCAGCTTCAAGACCAGTCCTCCCAGCTGTACAACCCGTCCGTGTTCTCCTCAGCCCAGCCCCAACCTCAATCCCAGTCGCAGTCAAACTCGGCTCAGGAAAGGGCCATGCCCCGACAGGACAGCGTCATCAAGCACTACCAGCGGCCCTCGCCTGCTCAGTCGCAGCTCTCCTCCTCGGCTGCTCACTCTCTCCAGCACTATCTCAGCTGTGGAGGAGCGGGCTACCAGCAGATCGCCACCCACCACAGGCATGCTGGCCTTCCCTGCAGCCCGCTGGGTGACCAAAGCCCTTCCTCCGACCACAAGCCTGCCCCTCGCACTGAACAATATCGACCCATCATTCAGCCTCCCTACACCTCATCTTCCTCTTCTTCTTCTTCCTCTGCTGGAAAGGGTACAAAAAGTAGTTCAAGTAGTGGTTATTCTTCAGGAAGTTCTGCGTCGTCATCAAGGACTCCTCATACGCCCCCCTCGGCTTCCTCAACCTCCTCCTCCTCGTCCTCTTCTTCTGCAACGTCAGGAGCTCATCCTTCAAACTCGATTCCAACGTCTAGCTCCAGCGCTGCTCCATCTCGACAGCAGCCGCCCCCTCAACCTGCTCCGCCTCCCCCTACTCCTCAGCAGCAGCCTCCCTCCACCTCCACTTCAGCTCCCCAATCTCTCCCCAAGTCCTGCTTGTCTGGTTACGGCTCCCCAGTGCCCCCTGTAAAGACCCCCACCTCTGCTCTTACTGGTCAGACTCCACCTCAACAACAAACTCAGTCATATTCTCCCAATCAGCCCCCTACATCCCACCTGGCACAGTCCTATGGAGGCTTCAACTCACCACAAGCCCAAGACTTGAGCTCTGGTACGGCTGGAAAAGGTTACGGAAGTTTAGGTGGGCGGAGCCATTCGTATTCCACTGATTTGTATGGAGCTGATTCTGCTTATGGATCACTGCCCTCCTCTTTAGGTGGAGCGGGCAGCCCATCACTTGGTTACGGAGCTCCAGGTCACTCACCTGCCCTTCTAAGGTCAAGTGGTTCCTCAGGTAGTGGAGCGTCTGGGGGAGGAAGCAGCAGCGGCGCAGGGAGCGGGAACTCCGGATCTGGAGGAGCAACGGGAAACAGTATGACCAGCGAGAGAGGTGGAGGAGGCAGCGGGGGAGGTTCCTATCATATTCCCGACTCCAGCCCCTCTCCATCGGGCAACTCGGGCATAATCCGGCCGGGTCTGCACTCCCCAGTGCCCACCTGTCCCACTCAGTCTCCAGGAGGCGCTGGCTCAAATAAATACATTCCCTCTGTTCTCTCTCCTACTTTTCTCGCATCGCCCCAGGCATACCCTGATACCAGAGGCCCTTCCTCCCAACCCCAGTCGTATCATTCCAATTCCTCCAAAGCAAAACCGGACGGGTCTATGATGGGCGTGGGCTCTCAGAGATCCCAGGAGGAAGTGGACGACGACGACGAGTTCTTGATTCAGCATCTGCTGCAATCCCAAGCAAGCCCAGCTCCTCAGGCTGCTCATCACCACGCTCAGCAACAGCCTCAGCAGGCGTCGCAGCAAACGCAACCGCAGCCACAATCCGTACCCCCGACCAGCGATTCGGGCAAAGGGATGAGTTATGACATGGGCAAGACCCCTGAGGAGAGGTACCACCCCCAGAGCGTTATACGCACGCACAGTGCGACGCCTTCTGCCGGGGTGGGGAATACAGGTTCTGGAGGGTCCATTTCTGGACTTGACAACCAGCTAGAGATGTCACTAAAGAAGCAGCAGCATCAACACCATCATCAACCGCAACAAAGGAGCGACCGATCTGTTGGGGGCAGCAGAAACGGCAATGGAAGAGGCAGCGCCGAGCAAGTGCACTCGCACCTCCATCATCACGACGGCCTCGGTTCTGTTGTCCACTATGGCCGGGGCGACCCCTACACCCAACACTCTCTTGCCGCCCAACACTCCTCCCACAGTCAGCACGTGTCCTCGCATTCTCAGATGCCGCCTCACCAGATGGATCTCCAGAAGAAGCCGCAGGAGCGTGCCGAAATCCCGTATCCTCGGAAAACGCCGGAGCTACAACAGCAGCACTCGCAGTCCCAAGCCGCTGTGTCCCTCATGGACTCCCCCACAGACCAGTCCCGTCAGCCGCCACACTTGCTGCAGTCGGTGCTATCCCACACCACCCGCAACAAGCTGGAGCCCCATCAGCCGCACCACAAGATGGACTCCCACCGCCAACACCAACAGCACCACAAAATGGATCCCCTCCCCCCGCATCAACATTCTAAAATGGACTCCCACCCTCAGCATCAGCAGCACCAGAAAATGGACTCCCATCAGCACCCGCAGCACCACAAAATAGACTCTCACTCTCAGCACCAACAGCACCATAAAATGGACTCCCATAGCCAACAGCAGCACTCCATCAGCCAGCAGCAAGCGGTGATGGAAGGAGCCGGCGGGAGACTGGGCTCCAGTAAACACCAGGCTCAGTCCCAGTCTCAAACCACCCAGCTCCAGCTTCAGCTGCAGTCGCAGGCATTGGAAGTGGCAGCCGCCCACTACAACCATGGCGCACATCAGCATGACCAGAGCCAGGTCAAGCAGAGCTCCGTGGTCTCCTCCCTGGACATGCTGGAGCGCTCGCTCTCCCAAACCTCCAGCGCTGATGTTGGCGTAGCAGAAGACAGGCGTGGAGGACCGGGCAGCGCAGGGCGGAGCGGTGGCGGAGCCGGCGGCAGTGATCGCCACCGGCAGCCTCAGCAGGAGCCTCAGAGGCAGCACCCTCCCCACCATCAGCCGCAGCAGTCCCACCACTCGGCCCCAGAGCTCCACTCCTTCCTGACAGAACCCGACATTGGCTTGTCCACACCGTCTCACATGCACCACCTGTCGCAGCATCATGCCCAGCAGCAGCAGACTTCTCAACACCACCTCCCTCACCCTCAGCAGCAACCGCCTCACCCTCACCACATACCCCCGCCCTCTGCTTCAGCCCACCCCCAGAATCAGCCCGACCCCCAGCAACCGCTCCCAAGCCAGCTCGCCTCACAGCAGAGCCAACTGGACCAGCAGCGCTCCGACCAGCATCAGTTCGATACGGTCAGCCCGGTGGAGAAAGCAGACCAGAACCAACAGAGCAACCGCTTCGTTCCGTTAACCTCCATCTGCTTCCCGGACTCCCTCCTTCAGGATGAGGACCGCTCCTTCTTCCCAGGGATGGAAGACATGTTTTGCGCAGAGGACTACAAGTCGAGCTGTGCCGGCGGCGCCGGTCCAGGTCCGGAGGAGATGAATGAAAGCCACCCCGGGCAGGAAGGGATGGACTCGATGAAAGCCGGACAGAGTGCCGGAGGAGCTGCGGGCGGTAGCGGACCCGGTTATGACATGATGGGTCACCATGGTGGTGATCAGGCGTATGAACCATACTGTCACGGCCTGGAGGAACCCAGCAGCAACACCATGACTCTAGATCTAGACTCTCTCAAAACCCACGAGCTTCCCTCTACGGTCAACACTGAACAGTTGGGTCTGATACAGTCCCAGCCTCCAGCCATGGGGATGGGCTCCAACCCAGCTGGTCCAAACAACGCCGGAGCAAAGCTCTCCTCTGGTCCTGGAGGAACCGGCTCTGGAGCCGGTTCCGGAGGCCTCCAGTCGCCCATCTTCTGCTCATCTCGTCCCAAGAAACTCCTCAAATCCAGTTCGTTCCATCTGCTAAAGGAGCGCAGGGACCCCAACACACTACCTAAGAAAAGCTACGCCCAAGAATATGAATTTGAGGATGACGAAGATAAAGCTGACCAGCCTGCCGACATCCGGCTGAACAGCCGCAGGCTACCTGACCTTTTACCAGATTTAGTCTCCAGTTGCCGAAAGGGAGGAGGCGGAGGATCACTGAGCCCCTTAATGGGCGACATCGATTTTTACCACGCCTCTGGCTACTCCTCTATGGGTTCACACTCTATCCTTCCTCCAGACGGACCCAAGAAGAGAGGCCGAAAGCCCACCAGGCCAAAAAGAGAGGGCCCCCCAAGGCCCAGAGGCAGGCCGCGTATCCGCCCCATGCCGGAGCCCTACACCCCACGGGGCATGATGGGAGAGATGGGTGGATCAGGCGTTGGAGGGGGGTTCAACGTGGAGGGACGGGGTAGAGGTAGAGGGCGTGGAAGCCGAGGAAGAGGAGGAAGGAGGGAGGATATGTACATGGAGATGAGCGGGAAGGAGCAGGATCAGATGCATTCTCACCACCTGCAGCAGCAGCAGCTCCATCACCAGCCCCAGCAGCAGCAGCAGCATGAGCCCATCCCGCCTCTCAAGGTCGGTAGGCCTCCATCAAACAACAGCAAAACAAAAAACAGATCTGATTGTTGTCGCTAGACCTTTCACAATAACAAATTTTACTGGACGATAAATTGTTCCATAAATTATGGTGATAAACGATAATATTGATGTTTTGACACCATTTTCAAGTAATATAATAATAATGGCATAATAAGTTTGTCCTCTTAAACATCAATTAACTTTAATTTTGTAAAGAAAACTTAACACTAAGTCAGCCAATGAGTTTGATAATTTCCATTCTGATTATTAATACTTTTTAAAGGCCAATCTTCACAATCCATTTAATTTCTGGTTTCGGTGGTATGCAGTATTTATTCATTTATTGCTTTTGGTCGTTTATGCATTTATTTTGGATATTTAAAATTTCAGTTCCCGCGATATTGATATTTGAGAGGTCAAACTTGCATTATTATGCCATTATCATTATATTGTCTCAAAACAACAGTATTATCGTTATAATTTCTGGGGAAATTTATTGTCCAGCAAAATTTGTTACGATTTATGGCAGGCCTACTTGACACTGGAGCTAGAAGATATTTTAAAATATCACCTTACTAACTTAAATCAGCTGAAACATTTTTAATGAAAGGAATAGTCAAATATCAAGCCCAAAATTATACCAGAACCTTGAAGTTTATGGTTTCCCTGAAATTTATCAAATGTTTTACAAGAAGCGTGTAAACTTGGACTGGAACTTCCAATAATTTTATTTCTGATGATTAATTAAGATCTTTGATTAAAGAAATGGCACATTCTTCAGATATTTCACTTAACCATATAAACCTTTTTACTTAATATTCCAAATACATTAAAAGATGTAAATATACTAATTAAATTCTTAATGCAATTTAATAACATGGCATTCCTTTAGTGGATTTGAACCAGGTGAAGCTAAAACTATGCCACTCTGGGAGTTTTGTCTAAGACAGGTTTACAGAAAAAAAGTGTTTTTATCTTGCATGTGCATATATTTTGTATAGTTTTGGCTTAATTACTGCTGTGAATATGTTTTTTTTCAGTAAATAGCCTTTTTTGTGTCTGTAAACTCCGAGCTAATGATTAATCGATTACTACATTAGCTGATTATTTCAGTAATCGATTAATCATGTTTAAGCTGATAAATAGTTTCAGCTCTAGTGTGTTTTAGCCTAGGGCTGAAAACACACTAGGGTTGTTTCGTATAGAAAAAATCTTCAGTAAATAAAATCTTGTTCAACTTGTTTTATCATAACGCGCTGGAAAAACAGAACAGTTCAAATGGTCATAATTATTCTACTGTATGTAAGCATCTGGCCCAGACTTTAGAAGATGTGGCGCTGTTGGCATTGTGAGAAACCAGACGTTGTTTAATATGATTAATTTGTCCCCACTCTTATTTTAAATGCATTTAATTTCAAATGAATGACCTTTAAGTCATCTTTAGATTCCTGACTTTCTCTCTGTTGATGCAGATCAAGTTGCCAGTTGGTACTCTGTCCTCCTCTGACGCCTTGCTGAGAACAGACTCTTTGTCTGGCACCGACCCGGCTTTGTCAGACGGCTCGGTTGGCTCTGCTCCGTCGCTCGGTTTAAGTCCTGGACCTCCCTGCAGCACTGAGAGCACCAGGAGCCAGGACAAGAGCAAACAGAAGAGCCAGATGATAAGTGAAGGAGTGGATGAAGAGGGACTGGATGAAAGGGTAAAAGTTCTTCCTATGAGGACAGAATGCTTCAATTTAGGGCTGGGCGATAAATCAATTATATTAATAAAATTTTGGGGTTTTGAAATTTACATTTTTGGAAAATCTGGAATTTTTTTTGTGCGTTTCAATAGTTCAGAGTGATTTCAGCTCGACTGGGCCGCCATCTTATTCATGGAGTGTATTTTATAGCTTCTGTTTATTTGGACTTTGAATGGTCAATTCTATGACGGAAAATTATAAGAATAAGGTCGTACGACAATAGACTAAATAATACAAGAATGAAATCATATTAGAATAAAAAAAAATTAATTTTATGAAAATTACAAAACAAAAAAACAAGAAATTTAAATGAGGAATGTAGAGCAGCTTGTGAATTTATTCTTTGGAATTGGTTTTATAGACAACACTTAATTCAAATACTTCATCTTTTAACACATCAGCATTAAATTATCAGTAACAGGACTTTGAACTGATTCTAAGATACTGTATAACTACATCAGATCATTATAACTCTAAAAGCTTTTTTTTCTCATTAAAATTTTTTTTTCTCATTTCAGGAATTTTTGTTCTCTTAAAATCGCATTGTTCTACTAACATTATGACTTTATTCTCGTCATTTAAAAACACATTTTCGTGTCCTAATACTCTGTCGTACAGACGGGTTGACTGAAATAAAAAACACTTGTTGAAATTTTATGTCAGAAACAAAAGAAAGAAGAAAAAAAAATGTGATGTGGTATTAAAAAACTTTGAGATTTAGTTTTTAATCCACATCACCCGACCCTACGGTAGTTCAATTACAGCAGCTTGAAGTTGAATGTTTGATAGTTGTGAGGTTCACTCCTACAGCTGATGTCTGTCGTGCTTCTTCCAGGGAGATGAGAAGGACTGCGAGTCCAAAGCTGGCTTTGTGGCTTCGTTCTTGGACTTCCTGAAGACGGGGAAGCGGCCTCCGGGTCTGGACATCTCACCGGGAATGGACCACGACAACAGCGAGACGTCGCCCTGTAAATCCGGGGGTCTGCGCCCACTTTCTCCGGCGCCGCCTCCTCCGCCGCCGCCGCCTCCGTTTGGGGACGGCGAGGGGAATGGCGGGCTTGCTCTCGGCAACTGCTCCAGCCCCAAGCGCTTAGAGGACGAGCTGAAGAGAAACCTGGAGACGCTGCCGTCTTTCTCCTCCGACGAGGAGGATTCGGTCGGGAAGAACCAGGACCTCCAGAAGAGCATCTCCTCGGCCATTTCAGCTCTGTACGACACTCCTCAGCTGACGTCCAACATCCAGGCTCCTCTACCTCCTCCTCCGCCCCAGCCCCAGGCTCAGACTATCGAGGCTCCCCTCTCCCCCACCATGGAGCCTCCCGCGCTGAGCCCACAGCCCACCGTGCAAACCGCACACTCCCAGCCCGAGTCTGACGAACCAGACATCCTTCCTCCAGAAGACGGCAACATGGAGGAGGACAAAGAGGACGAGATGGAAGAGGAACGGAGTACAGGAGAAGAAGAAGAGAGGGATATAATGGAGGAAAGGGAACCACAGCTGGAGACGCTGGGTGCTCCTAAACTTGATGGTGAGTTTTACCGGAAATCTTACGACCTGGAATATTTTTATCCTACAGATCACTCGGTTTTTTATTTTTAATTTTAAACAGTAGGTATGGGCCAATTACCATGTTATGAAAAAGTCACAGTTTCAAAACCAGGAAAATTCTCCATCATTTTTCCTGTCACAATATCTCATTTTGCTGGACGATAAATTGCCCCAGGAATTATTGCGATAAACGATAATATTGTTGTTTTTAGACTATAATGTAATGATAAACATATAACAATATATACAACACTTATGAATAATATTTAAGTAATATATTTCTCTTGTCACAACTTGTCTACATGAGTGTTGTTGGATTGTTTATTTGATTAATGAATTGCAAAGCTCTGTTTGTGATTTTGGTCATTTCTGTGTGCATACAATTTACAGCTCTTGAAAAATGAAGGGACAACATAAAATATTCAGTTCTTTGATTTGACTTTTTATAGGTATATGTTTGAGTAAAATGAACATTGTTCTTTTATTCTATGAACTACTGACAACATGTTTCAGAAATTTCAAGCAAAAATTTAGCATTTATCTGCAGAAAATGAGTCAAAATAATGAAAAGATGCTTTCAGACCTCAAATAATGCAAATAAAACAAGTTGATATTTATTTAGAAACAATACTAATGTTTAAACTCAGAAAGAGTTCATAAATCAACATTTGGTGGAATAACCATGAGGTTTTCAATGCAGTGGTCTCTTCATTTTTTCCAGACCTGCATATAAACAGGTTTGATGTAATCTGCTTTACATCAAACTCTTCAAACACAATAAAAACTCCCAACACGATACATTACATCAACAAAGTAACCTGATTTGTCTTAACTGTTAAAGGAGTGGAGAAACAATTCTCTTATTTTTATGTAAACTTGATCAGCAAAGCTTCATTATGTTATGTGCCAAAAAGTAATCAAGTATGACATTTAAGAAGTGAATCACATTCACATCAAAGTAGGCTAAAGAAAATGCTAAATGACGCATTTTAGATTTCTGCAATCATATTTTTACCTAAGGTTATGACACTGTCATAATTTCATACCAGCCCAGAAAAGCAGCAGGATTTTCTGTAATCCAAAACGTCTGCTTAGTTCTGTATAAATTCTTCACTTATCTGGGTAAGAGATTAAAATCTCTTTTTTTTAAGACATACCTGGGCAGGAAGGCAATAACACAACAAACACATCCTTATCTACTACAAACAAATACCCCAGTCATTCTACCAAACCCATAAGGAAAAACCAGAACGAAAACATTCACACCAACTCCCTGATTGTGGTCGGAGGCGTTCAGGTTTCTAATGTAAGCGGGACAGTAAAGGTCAGAAACCACATGATTGACAGATCTCTGTGTCTTTCCTGCGAGTCGTTGGGGTCACTGTGACTTGGTAGTTGCTTTTTAACTCAACCAGGGTTGTGTCTAAAGGTCTGAGTGATTTTGAAACCTTTGTTCATGGTTGTTGTTTTTCCTGTTTACCAAAGATGGCTATAATTACTTCTCTGCCAAACTATGCGGCAGGTTTAGGTGGAGCTTTTTTTAAACTTAGCTGTTTAGTTTCTGTCTGTTAAAATATCTAAACAGATTCTGGTCGGTTGCCTTTGCTCAGGTTCTTTCTAGAGGTGCATCGAGAAATTGACTTGTGACTAGAATCAACCAATTTTTCCTGTCACTCAAAACTCCAATCTTTTTCCAATCAGTAAATGCGCCACATGACACTCTTTGGTGTTGAAGTTGCTATGGAGTAAAGACTTCTGCTAACAATTATTTACTACTTGAGTAATTGAATTGGCACTTTCTGCAGATTTTTCATTTAACCTCTCAAGCTGGTTTTATATAATATTAGTAACAAAAATGCAAAGAAATAATTAAATTAATTTTCTAAACGATAAAATTAAAATTTTACTTCCTAAAATGCACCAGCATGCGTAGCATTTTTTTTAGTGCATACTTAATCGTTTGTAGCAAAGAATGTCTTTGCAGCTAAAAAAAATACATTTATTATTAACATGTTAAAAGCTCAGCCCTTTTGGCTTGTTATCAGTCCAGTGTAATCATCCGGCGATTATTTTTTTGATATTTAAATTGCACAAGGTTATTAATAGGAGATTCTATTCCTGAATTTGAAGAAAATTAAGCTCAAACTGCCACTTGAGGAGTTCTGGGTAGGACATATTTTAAGACAATTATGGGTTTTTAATTTTAAATGCAAAATGTATTTATATTTTGTACAGTTTTGGCATAATTACTGCTCTTACATTACTGTCCATGTCACCACACAAATACCCATTCTCCACCAGAAGCACAAACAGTAAGAAGGTGGAAATAAAATAAAGTGGAAATAAAGATTTGGTTATCAAACTGATAACCGTATGTTAAAAATAAAAACATTATTTTTATACAGATGTTGATGCTAATATATTTTTGCACCCTTAATTATCTGTCTGTGGTGTGTTTAAAGAGAAATATACAAAGAAAAAGCAAAAAGCGTCTGTAATTTCAGTTACTCAGTCAGGCTGCAATAGGGTGAGAGAGAGCAAAAGTTTAAGCAATTAAGAAGGCTGAATGGAGTGCATCCAAAGTTCTCAGTTTTATAATTTTGAGCATTTAACTTGTGCTTTAGGTAAAAATGTTTGGAACCTATTAGAAATTTTACACAGACTGATGTTTTAGTGAAGCTAACTAAGCTAATTCCTCATAGTAGATGCTAGAGGTGGTGAAATATGCTAGCTCTGTTATCATTTCTTGTTTTACAACAACTGCACTGACACGTATTGCACATGTATTCTGGCTGACTAAATAAAAACAGACAGAATAAAAAAAAACACTAAATATTATTAATATAGTACGTCTTTTTATACTATAATTCTAAGATGAACCACTAAAGTCAGGATCAGCAAGTCAAAATTAACAAAGCTCGTTGCATCTGCAGTTTGTTTGGGTGTTTTGCACTTGTGGTCAGCCAGTCTCATTTCTAGACTAAGGATGAATCAATGGTAGATTTTAGTTTTACTGACATTTAGTCATTCAGCTCTGCAGAGGCCTGCTAGCGAGCTGTTCAGCCAATCCAGGTGTGTCTGAAAGGGAATAAATTCAAGCTCAAAAATACTTTATTAATCCAAATGGAAATTTAATGAATTTGATAAACTAAAATTTTATACATTTAATTTAAGTTTAATAATTGACTTTAAGTCTAATAATTTTAAATTTAATACATTTAAATGTATTTAATGAGTCTTAAAGTCGCAGGACAGCAGCCGTTCTGTCTTTGATTTAAAATGTGTATGTAATGGTTAAGAAGTATAATGTTAGAACAAAAACAAAATCTTCTGTAATGTCTACTTTGATGTCTTATTAGTCTCAAATAAATGCACTAAATATATTAAATATAGCACTCAGACTAATTGTGTCTCTAACACTGTTGAAATTTAGCTACTTAAAGTCTGCTACTTTGAAACAGTAATAAATTATCAATAATCTAATGCATTAAAGTAGAATTAGTTCTCACTACAGTAAGTTTGACCTTCATATGTATGTTTGTTTGTTCTTAATCAAAATACTGTGTTCTGAGAATGAATGTTATACCATCATCTATATTATTATACTTATATTAAGTATAATTATTAGTGTAATACAGTGTCCACTAACTAAAACAAGTGCCATTGGGTGGAGAATCCTAGAAAGTGAGATTCAGCCTAAAATAGAAATTATTCAAACTTTTCACTCCCTTCATGTAGTTTCATCCATTCATACTTTCATCTTGTTCTCATAAGCAAAACATTTTAATCGATTGCTTATTAAGGCAGCACAATATGCGGAAAGTTTGTTACTGTAACATTATTGTGCACAGTGATATAACTGCATTGACTGCAATAAGTTTTAGCTTTTTATTTAAGTTCTTGGCGTTCAGGTTTTCTAGCTGCAATATCTTTTGGGACACTTTGTGTTTAACGCAGAATAAAAAGTTTTAGAAGGTTATAAGGTTGAAAACTAATTAATAAATCAAGTTGTTTTAGGGCAGTCAATAAAAATCTATTTTTTCCAGTGTAGATGGAGTCAATGTTTGCTATGAAGGCAGAAAGACATCAACTGTTTTAATTGTTGTTGTTTTATTTTGTCACAAGTCATGTAATTATTGCAACGTTCAGTGATATAATAGTGTTCCACTGGTTTTACTAATATTGTGCAACCAATTAATAGGTTTATTTTCAGAAAACAATAGAGATGATTAGTGATAAAATGTTCAACTCTGAACAGTTTTTTTGTTGTTGTTGTTAAACTCCATTTTGTTTTATTCCTGTTTGGTGGAGTTGATTTTTATGAAATATGACAGATTATGACCCCTGACCAAACCAAAATAACTCTGTCATCTCCTGCTGGTGGTTATGATTAAATATAAAAATATATAAAAAAAACACAAACTGAACAATTACTTGAAATCCTTATATGTGAATAGCAACAGGTGTTTATTGTATTATGAGAACAAAAAATTTACTTTGTCAGAATTGTTGGCATTGCAACTCTCCACAGAGTATATCTATTGATATAATGTACAGATATCAGTAGATATCTGTACATTTGAAAATATTATTAAATGCAATTTATGTATGATAGGCTTCATATTGAAGGCGGTTGAGTATAGGAATAAAACAAACACTCCCACATTCAACTTTTCTTCATTCACACCTTGAAACAGTTCAACATATTTTTAGTCAGACTAGTAAAGAAAAATCCACAATTAACGAATAGTTAGACCAGGCTGCAGTGTTAGAAGTAACACTGCAGCGATTATTCAGATTAATCACGATGAATCGATTATTGAAATAATAATCCACAGTAGAGAAAGTCATATAGTTTCAATAAGTAAGTATATGAAAAATATTGGTATTGGTTATCAGCCAAATTAGTTTTAGTATATTGGCATATCAGATATCAACCAAAAATCCAATATTGTGCATCTCTAAAAGGAACAAATGTTGCAACTTTGGTCCCCAATCGAGTGGATCAGTCTTTCTGAAAACACCTTCAAACTAATCTTAATCTTCTCCTTGTTCCTTCCAGCTCCTCTTCCTGAGATTCCTCCAGAGCCAGAAACTCCTGAACAAGCGTCTGCCCCTCCATCTCCTGCTTCATCCTCCTCTCCCTCTCACTCGCCCCTTCCTCCCCTCTCACTCCCCTCTCCTCAACCTCCTCAAGAGGAGGAGCGGGCCGATTCCCTGCCTCCAAGCCCCGCCGCTCCCACGTCTCCTTCTCCGCCTCCACCTCCTGAACCAGCCGCTCTCCCTCAGCCGACCACACCGCCTCCAGCTTCTCCTCCTCCTCCTGCTTTGCCTCCTCCATCCTCGGCCCAGAAGGAGTCCCCCATGCCGTCGCCGGAGTCTCCTGCGTCCCCCGAAGAGCCTCCGGCCCCTAAGATCACATCTCTGCACCTCGCCCAGAAGCAGGAAGATGCAGCCATTGTTGGAGAAAGTGAGGAGGATGAAAGCGAGAGCGGAGGAGAGGGAATCTTCAGAGAAAGGGACGAGTTCGTGGTGCGGGTGGAGGACATCCGGACTCTCAAGGTATGTTTGTGTCTAATTAGGGCTGGTCAATGAGTCAAGATTACATTTTTGTAAAATTGGGATTTTTTCACCAATGAATTCTTTGGTTTTTCATAGTTCAGAGTGTCAGCCCATCCAGGGACGCCATCTTGTTTTAACAAGCATGTTTTACAGTTTCTGCTTATTTGGACTTTAAACTCTCCGACAGCGTATTAGAGCCACACTAAGAAAAACAATTTATTAGTGCGACTAAATTACAACTTTATTCTCGTATTATTTCGACTTCATTCTCATACATCTTTTTCGTAATTTTACAAATATTTTCTCGTAATAGTATGACTGTAATCTCAATATATTATGACTTTATTCATTTATTAATCTTGCTTCATTTTCATACATGTTTATTCTCGTAATATTATGTCTTTATTTTCATATGAGTTTATCTTGCAATTTTACAAATTTATTCTCGCGATACTAAACTGTAATCGTGAACTATTAAGACTTTATTCTCAATATTTTGACTTTATTCTCATGCATTTCTATTATCACAATATGAATTTATTCTGGTAATACTATGACTTTATTCTCATAATATTATGACTTTATTTTCAGAATATTACGGCTTTATTCTCATCCGAGTTTAAAATAAGGGATGCTGAGCATCTGGTGAAGTTTTATAAATAAGCAAATTCTGCATTTTTTAATAAAAATTATTATCAGTAGCAGGACTTTGAAACAATTGTGCAAACGACTGAGTCTATTTAGAAGAAAGAACCACAGACTTAGGTGATCACATCAGATCTTGACGACAGAAGATTTTTTCCTCATTAAAACGTAATTTTAAGAAGTTCTTTTGACAAATTTGCACTTTAATACTCTGTCAAACAACTTACAGAGGTGAAGATTGCAATAAAGGCCACTTTTTGAGAATATTTTAGAAAAGAAAAGAAAAAAATCGATTGAATCGGATCTTGTGTGAAAATATCAGAGTTTTTGTTTTTAGTCCATAGAGGTCAGCCATAGTATGCAGTAGGTTGTAAATGTGCGTCTCTGTTTCTGAACCACTGTGCGTCCTGCATTTGTGCACAGCTGGCTCTGCAGACGGGCCGCGAGCCGCCGCCCATCTGGAGGGTGCAGAAAGCGCTGCTGCAGAAGTTCAGCCCAGAGATCAAAGATGGCCAGAGGCAGTTCTGCGCCACGAGCAACGTGAGTTCCCACCTCACACCACCCGTTAACCGTCCTGTTTCAACTTTACACTCTTACATGATTAAACAAACAGAACATCTTATGTTGTTGTTTGTACAAAATTATGAAAATATATTTCTGTTCTAGTATCTTGGCTACTTCGGAGACGCTAAGAGACGCTACCAGCGGATATATGTGAAGTTTCTGGAGAACGTTAACAAAAAGGATTATGTGAGGGTTTGCTCCCGGAGACCTTGGCGGCGATCTGCTCCTGGACTCAGGTAACTTTCTCTAACCTTAACATTCGGTGCACCCCTAACTGTGAACTTTAGCCACAGTAGAATAACGTAACATCATCAGCAAATGGAGTAAGTTACGGAATATGTTATGGAAAAAAGAAAATTGGGGTACCAAGGAGAAAACCTTGTGGTACACCACAGGCATCTTCTGAAAAGGTTTTCATTCTAAACTGAATTGTTCTTTTGGGATAAATAAAGTATCTTGAACTTGAATCACTAGTGGGTCCTACAGTATATTTTCTATATTATTAGACATCTATGTGTATTATTAGACCTTACCATTTGTTATTTTTCTAATTGGCAATCAATTATTTAGTGCTAGAAGTTAAGCTTCCAGTTATATTTTATCTAACAGGCGACAGTCCCTTCCTAGAATGGCGTCCCCACCTGCCACCCAGGCACCACCACCACCGCCGCCTCCTCCTCCACCGAGGGCAGCAGAGAAAGATGAACGAGTGACTCCACCTGTCCATCAAGAACAAAAAGAGAAAACGTCCAAACCCGCAACCACGACAGAACATCAAGTGAAGAAGGAGCCTGCAGCCCCTGTGCCCAAAGCCAAAGAGAAGGAGTCTGAGAAGGAAAGAGAGAGGGTGAAGCGGGTACAGATGCAGCAGGAAAAGGCGGAGAAGCGGATACAGATGCAGCAGGAAAAGGCGGAGAAGCGGATACAGATGCAGCAGGAAAAGGCGGTGAAGAGAGCACAAATACAGCAGGAAAAGGCAGAGAAGCGGGTGCATCCGCAGCAAGAAAAGGCGGAGAAGCGGGCGCAGCCTCAACAGGAAAAGGCGGAGAAGCGGACGCAGCCTCAACAGGAAAAGGCGGAGAAGCGGACGCAGCCTCAACAGGAAAAGGCGGAGAAGCGGACGCAGCCTCAACAGGAGAGAGCGGAGAAGCGGATACATCCACAGCAGGAGAAAGCGGAGCGGCGAATACAGCAGCAGCAGGAGAAGGTGGAGAAACGAGCCGGAGCTGCGGACCGCGGTCGGGCGAAGGAAGATAAGAAAACCTTGGAGAAGAAGGAGAAGGAGAAGGCCGAGCGACCTCCCAAGTCCAAGTTGACTAAAGTGAAGGCCGAACCTCCACCCAAGAAGAGGAAGAAGTGGCTGAACGTACCCTCATCCGTACCTTCGTCTTCTGACTCCGACTCCTCTGACGAGGCGGCGAGCGAGAATGAAAGTGAGATATCAGTTGGATTATTACGCCCTGCGTTTTGCTCAGTCTGCTTTTTCCATTTTCCAGCTGTAAACTGTTAATGTGTCGCCTCTCAGTGCCAGTTAAGGGAGGAGTGGACAACCGGGCCATGAGGGAGATGTTCAGGAGCTACGTGGAGATGCTGGTGAGCACGGCGCTGGACCCAGACATGATCCAAGCTCTGGAAGACACAGACGGTGAGAACGCCTCCATCTTTCTGATGGGGATGCACCAATCTGCTTTTTTCACTTCTGACACCGACAGAGATATCTGAGGTTTATCAATCAATCAAATCTAATTTTATGTGTGATACACATTTCAGCAACAAGGCATTTCAAAGTGCTTTACAAAAATTACAAAGCCATAGAACACAATGAACAATTGAAATACTACATTTTGCCATTGTTGCCATCAAATTGTTGTTCAATGTTTCATTGATTATGTTTCAAAAGCAACTCTAACTAGCTGGGTTTTTAATCTACATGTAAAGGAACTCAGTGTTTCAGTTGTTTTGCAGTTTTCAGGAAGTTTGTCTAGAAAACTAGTATCGGCTGATACCAAGCCAATATGAGAAAAACAGCTTTGATTTGACTTAAAATGTTTCTCTTTTTTAAAACAGACATAAAATGTTCTGAATTACAAACTTATTTGATAACTCTGCACCAGTACAGCACACTTACATCCACTATGAGCTTCACAAACTTTGTAAAACATTTAAAAACAACTTTATTTTGTTCAGTCTGTACAAAATAAATAAACTAATAAACATGATAGGTGGACTACTTGCTCAAACATTTAAAAAACAAAATGTAACAAACCTTTTCTCAAATGGTTCAGAAAGTTCAATTAAGATTTCTAAATATAATGTAAAATAAATATAAAGCATGATGTCACTCAGAGTAGAAAGCATAGAATTAGAATGAATAGATATTATGGATCAGACAAATTACCCCTGATAGCAGATCTGGAATTGAATATTGGGACCAATACAGATATTAATGCCAAATTAGTACATCTCTAGTTTCTAACCCGATCAGACTTTCCTGTCTGTGTGTAATGTACAGGCGGATTTATTTAAAGACATTAAGTTGTTTTGCCTTTAAAATAGGAAGTTCGGTCGGGTTGAATAGCCGGCACCGCTGCCAAGTGTCAGCTTGCTAGGCCAGCTGAGCAAACTTACTTCAAAGCAGAAGAGGATTAGTTGACTGTTGAGTTTGCATATTCATACCGGCCCTTTAATGAGTTCCTCAAGCTTAAATAAACAAGGTGTGACAGACTGGAAATGCAGATCCGCAGCCAGAACGAGCTGCTTTACGTTTGGCCCTTGATATTAAAATGACTGGCAGCTGCATGAATGATGAGTAATGAAAACCTTCCTCATCCTGATTGGCCGGCAGATGAGCTGTACCTGCCCCCGATGAGGAAGATCGACAGCATCCTGAGCGAACAGAAGAGGAGGTTGTTGAGGAAAGTCAGCATGAGTTCCCAACACCAGGTAATCCGTCCTGCCTGACAGCTTTTCAGCTTTTTCTTTATTTATTTTGTGCTTTTTCTTGATTTAAATTCTTGAAAATGCTTGTATGTTTTCAAGGTTTGGATGTTGCTTGATTTATGTATAAAGTCCTTGAAATTGCTTGATATTTAAACTACATTTTAAATAAACTGCACCAGTACAGGTGCTACCAAAATTCCACTTTGGTATCAAAGTGGAATTTAAGGTTTGATTAAAAGCCTACATTTTGAAAATATTATTTAGATCTGAAACCAGGTATTTAAGGAAAAGATGCTGGAACATTTTTTCTCACCGTCTGAAGTTAAAACTTCTCTTGTTTTAGCTCAGTTAGTAACAGAAATTCTTTCTCATTTTTTTTATATTTTGCAACTTTTTCAGACCAGTCAGGTTGCGTGTGTGACAGACTTTTCAAAGCATAAAAATTAGTTATATTTTAGTTTACCCTTTTCCTGCTGTCGAATGTAGAATACAATCACATTATATTCTTAATAAAAGTAATAAATAACATCATATAGTATTGAATTGAAACTGTTCTTTTGTTCATTTGGATATTTTTTTTTTCTCCAGAGTGGTTTGGAAAAAGTTTGAAAACCAAAAAATGCTTGAAAAGTTCTTAAATTTTACTGTGGGAAACATTTACAACCCCTTTTATATGCATGTGATTATTATCTACATGCATCTTATTATTATTACTTACACTGTAGCTAATTTACTTACATCTGTATGTGTCAGTAAATTTAAATCTGATCCCAACGTTTATTTGATGCAGTAATTTATTTCAAAATAAATGTTGTTTGCATCAAATTGATGTTTTTTTTCTGTATAATAAAGTCACTGAAAACACAATCTTTGATTATTTAGTTTTTTTAATCCAGTGTACATTTTTACATTTTTATCATAGCATCATGTCTGCTAATAGAGTTAACCATTAGAAAATACTAAATAACAACTTTGAAAAAATCTAATTAATCCTTCCATTGTTTAATGTTTCGGTCTTGGTAGCTAAAAAAAATTAAAACCATGAAATAAACTACAACTTTTGCCTCCTTCTAATCAACTTTTTCCTGTTTTTGTTTGTCAGGATGTTCTGCATGCTTACCCCCAAATGATGACGGACTCTCTGGACACCGTGGTGGTCAGGGTGCGGCTAACCGGCGACGCCTACAACCGAAAGACCCTCAACAGAGTCAAGAAAACCCTGCCTAAACCACAGGTAGCGTCACAGGACAGGGATTATTTCACTTACCAGACATATAACAACATTAGATGTCGAAATTAAACATAAAATACTTAAATAAAGTCCAAATTTTGTCCAATCTTTAGCATATATTCTAAAAATGTCTTCATTTTAGTGAAAACTCTCTTCATGCACCTGCAGAAACGTCTGCTGCACATCAGTCTGAGAAATATATAATTATTTGACGTATTTGATAAATATTTGCAGAGATATAAGTAGAAACCGGTGTTTCTGATTTTTTTTTTCTACTGTCAAAAATGAGAAAAAGCATCAAATTTAAATGAAAATAAAACTCTTATGATTGACACATCTCAACAGGAATAAGTGTAGTGCTGTGTGTGTTTATATATAGACACTGAAACTTTGGTTTGACAGAATTAACTTTTGCACTAAATGGAAAGTAACACCTGCTGCGAGTTTGCAGAACAGCTTCACGTTTTCTCTTTGTCACCCAAAATAATTCAGACTAACAAAGTTAAGTTACGGCAAAAATGTGTGAAAGTGTTGAGGAGGAATTCTGGGAAATTTGGAAACTTTTTGTGGGAGCGCAGCTATCAGTTATACTTCTGTGTTTTTATGTTATTTTAGACAATTTATTTGTAAATTATAAGAAAAAAAATGTATTGCACTCACATCTTTTTCACCTTTTGTTACTTCGGTATGTTTAATTGAGGTTTAATTAGTAATCGTTTAAGTGATGAGAAAAACACTTGATTTTGACATTTTCGCTGATTAAAATCTGACAAAGTGGCATATGTTGTTTTTTTTTTTTAAATTGACTTTTTTTGGCCAGCTGGGCAAAAGTTTTCTGCTGTAAAAGGCAGAAAACTAACACTGCACATCCCTCTGTGTAACATGCTGGTGGCAGCATTATGGTGAGGATGGAACATATTTCAGGACAAAACATGTTGGAGGCAGCAGAGGACTGCCTGTCACTATTCTAAGCTTTATTGGACGATAAATTATCCTAGAAATTATTGCGATAAACTATAATATTGTAGTTTTTGTGTAATATAATGATAATGACATAATAATGCAAGCATTCCCTCTCAACAATCAATAATTTCTAAATTATGGAACTGGATTATCTAAAATAAATAAATAAATAAAATGGAAAATAAAAACCAAATGCAACCAAAAATATTAATAATTAGGCTCAGGTGATGATTATTAGGCAAAATTGTTTTGTGATTTTTGAGCTCGTTTTGAGCTCAATTAATTGATTTATTCCAATTGCAATTAATTGATTTATTCCAAACATTCAGTCAGAGATTCCATTAAATAATTTGGATCAAATCATATTAGAGTGTTGGAATGGCCTAGTCAAAGCTCATACATAAATCCATTTGGGGATTTATAGAAGGACTCAGAAATCGTTGTGATAAGGTCATCTCCAGTTTCAAAGGAAAAATGTGTAAAAATGTTACAAAAATCCCAATACATCAAATTAAAGTTTGAATTTTTCTTTAATTTTTCCAATAACTCCTGACTCGTTTCTTCCTTCAGGACCTTAAGCTGTCGTCTGAGACGTACCGGATATACAATCTCTACCACTCCCTGCATCACTATAAGTACCACACCTTCCTGCAGTGCAAGAAAGAGGTCAGTTGCGCGTCCAGATTCCAATTATTTTTTAGGATTCCTGTGTTTTTGGCGTGCCGAAAGCTTTGCGTTTGGCTCAGAGCTGCCTGTGTTTGCGTTCGCAGACCAACACCATCGAGCAGGCGGCCGAGGATCCGGGCCAAGAGGAAGTGGTGCAGCAGTGCATGGCCAACCAGAGCTGGCTGGACACCCTCTTCAGCTCCTTCATCGAGCTGCTCACACTCAGCACCAAAGCCTGAGTTCGCCTCATGAGGAGACACACAGAGAGCTAAACTTTAAAAAAAAAAGAAGAAAGAAATAATAAATAAATAAAATGAGAATCTGGAGGAAAAGCCCAGATGAATCCTGCTGTACAGTCCCCAGACCCTCTTCGAAAATCTCTTCAGATCCGAGCAGGAAGTTTTCCAGGCCCTCGACGAACACAAGAGGGCCTGTTGACCCGACCTCGGACGCTGGCCTGTTTTTATTTTGTCTTGTTGTTGACCAATCACTAAAGAAATGTCTTACTTTGTGAGAGTGGGACCCTTCTGGACGAAAGGAGAGGGGGAACCGGATCGTTGTTTAAAACAAAAAAAAGAAAAAAAAGATGGAGAGAGAAACCAGGAGGAGCCGGAAAACCAAGTCGACGGAGGAGAGTCACTGACGTCTTGTTAACTGTGTGTCATAAAAAGACAATAGTTCAAAGAGAAACTATTACCGCTTAGTTTTTACATAAATTATTTTTTTGAAAAGACTAACATCAGCTGTCGGCTTTTGAGAAGAGAGGAAGGCGGCGGGAGTGTTTTGTGCTTTCTGAGCAGCGCGATCGCGGATAGCAACGTGAGAAGTGTTAGGGGGCGCTCTCTGGCCGTCATGCGCTTACGTGGACGGGCAGCACCAGTCGGCCGTGTGTAATATATGAACGCATTTTTATTATTTATATGAGGAGGTTTTTAACTTAAAAACTCTCACACGCGCTGGTTTGCTGCCCCAGACGTTTTAAATAGCTTTTTATTTTCCACAGGATCAGTATACAATCATAACCCACATATCCGAGTCGTCTTCCCCTCTATACAGAAGAACAGGCGTCGAGACAGAACTATTGTATCAAATACAGTGGGTGTAAAATTGAAAAAAATGAGGAAAAAAAAAAGAAAAAAGAATGGTAACATTTATTTGAAACTTAACATTGTTGTGCTTCAGTTCAATCATCAGTCATGCAGGTGCAAAGAAAAGAACTATCCCTTCCCCATGTGGGAAGGAGGAGTATAAATAAGTAATATTTAAAGAGGAAATAGTCATTTCATTTTTATCATTTTGATGTCTGTGCATACTATGACTTATTTTGAAAACAATCTGATTTTCCATAAAAAAGGAAAAAAAAAGATGTGTAAATACTGTACAGTTCTTGATGAAACTCTTTGTCCTTCTGTACATTAACTCTCCTGTATTTGAAAAACAAATAAAATCTACAAAGAACAAATGGTTTCATTTCCATCAGCTCAAGACTCGTTGAGACTCGGGGGGGGGGGGGGGGGGGGGGGAATGTTTCCCATATCTCGTCACATTCCAGTGTGAGGTAGAGATAAATTATTTCTAAATTCTTTCCAATTAAAAAATTAAAGATGGCTGCGTCATGCTGTGTTATTGCCTTTCTGTAGCAGTAAGAAGTTGGCTAAAGAGGGAGATAAATCCTGGAAGAGAACTTGTTAGAGGCTGAAAAATGGTTGAGGTTTGAATTCTGCAGGAAAATTACCCTAAACAAAGAGCCACGGCAACAACTGAACGGTTTAAATGAAAGGATATTCATGTGCTAGAATGGTGTAGTCAAAGTACAGACTTGAAACAAATTGAGAATATATAAAATGACTCACAACTGCTCTACCCATCAAATCTGACGGAGCTTGAGCTGATTTGCGAAGAAGAATTTGCCAGGATGGTCGAGTACAAGTGCACACCACACTTTTCAGATTTTTAATTTCAGAAATTAAAAAGCTCCTCTACCTTGTGTAGATCTGTCACACAAAAAATCTCGATAAATTAAATTGAATCGTTTCGTTTTTATGTAACAAATTGAGGGGAAAAAGCTCAAAGGTGTGAATACATTTACAAATAATGGTAGGTAAACGGGTGGAAAAAAATGTGGATTTGTCAGATAATCTCAAATCCACTGAAATTTTGCAGAATAAATGTTGACATTTTTTAAATGTTCATTTAACGATGTAAGACTTACAAACAGTAAGCTAACTAGATAAGATTTTTCAGCTACATTTGAACGTAAAACTAATTTACACTAATTCTAAACCCGCTTATACTTGCGGGGAAAAAAAGACTGTATCTTGCTGTATCTTCTGGAGAAATAACATCATTTGACAAATAAATTACTTTTATAGTTTTAAATCTTCGTATTTCAAACGTTGTTACTCAGAAGTAGGCACAGGTCTCGTGAGCGTTTGTGGGCACGTCGCCCGACGTGCTGACGTCACATCAGGAAAACGAAACAAACAGTCGGAGTTTCCCGAGAAGTCAGAAGCTCCGAAAGTCAGAAATCAGCGGGTGTCAACTTTTAAGAAAGCCGCATCTCGGATTGGATTACAGCTGGTCGCCACCGCCGTGTCTCCACCTCTGAGCTGGTTTATCTCTCTTCGGGCTCCGAAAACGACCACTGGACCGACCTGAGCCGAACGAACCGAACCTGCATCACTAAAAAGGTACGAGAGGATCAATTATTCTGTTGCTGTGGCGAAAGATAGAGGTAATAAACATACATTACATTAAAAAACCTGAATATTATTGAAAAGTTGATGTATGTCAGTAACTCTGTTTGCAAAGTGAAGCAAATTTTAGATTAAATACACACACAGAGATGTTTTCAAGCATTTATTTGTTAATTTTGATGTTTTTCTGTTAACAACTACTGAAAACAGCATTTGACATTATAATATTACATTACAATAAAGAACATTTTAATATAGAAATGAGATGCGATTATCACTTGTTTTTTTTAAGTGCTGCTAAACCTCATCAGATTGCATTAATATTATTTTGCATTTTTCACTATTTTTCATTATCAGACGTGCATATTTTAAGTATTTTAATTGTATTTCTGTTTTATTTATTATCACAATACGGGATACAACTATTACGCTTACTCTGTCTTCAGTTTGTTTCCTTTTTCTTCGTTGTAATATTTACCAAATTTGTCAACTCCTTTTTTTTTTCATGAAATTTCTGATATTTTAGAGGAAGTGGGGAAAAAAGCAGTTGCATGGATTCACTTTCAAGACTTTTATATTTAAAGAAGGATTTAAAGGATTTAGAATATTAAATCTTCTTGATTTGTAACTTATTATAACCTTTATTGAAGGTTAAATAAAGGCTTATGCAATCCTGCATTTGGACTGTTTTATGATTGCACAACTGTTTTATGAAATAAATGCTTGCATGATCTCTAATATGCTAAATTAACCATTTTCCAAATATTAAGAGTTATATGTTTGCATACTTGTACAAGCTAATAAAGTAAGTGTGGAAAAAAATCTTGTATCAGGATTTCAAAGCCTCCTGAAATTTACGAGACAAACTTTTTCCGGCCGTCAGATTTCTAGTTTTTCTTTCTTTTAGGTCAGATTGAGATATTTTGATTTTGTACATTTAAAAGTACAGAATCATAGAGCTGCCATCCAGGAAAAATAAAAATAAATCTATTACCTTTTACTGTTAGAATATGCAGTTCTGGAAAATATTAAGAGACCAATTAAAATAATCCGTTCTCTGATTTTACTGTTTACAAGTTTATGTTTGAGTAAAAATGAACGTTGTTCTTTTATTCTATGAACTACTGACAACATGTCTCCTAAATGCCCCCCCCCCCCCCAAAAAATGTTGTATTTATTTGCAGAAAATGAGAAACGGCCAAAATAACGAAAAGATGCAGAGCTTTCAGACCTCAAATAATGCAAAGAAAACAAGTTCATATTAATTTAGAGACAACAACACTAATGTTTTAACTCAGAAATCAGCATTTGGTGGAAGAACCAGGAGGTTTTCAGTGGGCTTCAGTGCAGTGGCTCTTCATTCTCTCCAGAGCTCTATGTTTATTAAAGACCAGTCCAGTTAATATTTGTGCTGCACTTCTCTCTGTTTTGCTGTAATTTAATGTTAGTTTCTGTTTTCTGTTATTCTTGTAAAACACAATCGAGATCTTGAAGTTTGTTAACAGAAATGAAACAGAAACTGTTTTATGCTTGTAATTTTTTTTGTATCAAACAAAACACACAAGATCAAATGTTTGTACTTGAGTTTTCTCTTATCTATTGTTTTTTCCTGATATAAAATGCATCTCACTCTGACAACGAGAAAATATCAACAAATTCTCCTTTGAAAATAATTTGTAGAAAAACACAGACAATCTGCAAAAAGATAATCACATTTGACAATTTTTCAATGTATATTTAACTTTTTTGAATGTTTATTTCGTAAAACATTATTTGCTATTTAAATATCAGACAGAGACCCATCTGATATTCTATAAAATAGGAAATACAAGAGTTCATGCTTTCAAGTAAGAAAGATGTTTATTGATAAGGACAATTCAGAAATTGGCAACAAAAAGAAAGATTTGCCACTTTGCCGCAGGAACAGTGAGGAAGAGGAGGAGGAAGATGGTTATGGAGGTAAATAAATCTCAGGAACTACTAACCAACTACCAGACTTTGAACGCGTCTCTACCAAGCCATGCGAGTTGTCATGGATGCATTTCTTCCTGTCATTAGATGACAAACAAATGCGCTAATAGCTAATGTAGCTAATTTTCGCTTAGCACTTTAGCGCTTTTACTAACTTTGAAAACACTTTGCACACATACCTTCCTCTAAATGAATTTCCCAGGTAAATTCTGAAGCACTAATTTACTGTTATGAATTCCTCAAGTAGACATTTGTATTCATGCTCTTATTTTGAAGTGGATGAAGACTGTTTACGCCGCAGTTCTATTTCCTCTCCATGTGTTTGCTCTTTTTGCCCCAATAACTTTAATAACTTTCAAGCAAGAAACATACAGGGACAAAGTAAAACACATACAGTAGCTAAAATATTAAATACAATATCGAAGGCCTTTATATATGTATGTAAATTAGCATTTCAAATTGAAATTGGTGCTCGAGGGTTGTAGTCTTTAAAAGAGAGATATAATCTCAATTGAAGTTAATGCTTTAGCATTTGCTTCCACTAAACTCTGTGTTGGTGTACCGCTTCATCATTAGCAGAACTAATGTTTATAATTAGTGGTTTATTAATAGGACAACTGGCTTTTTAGTTAGCAGAGCCCACCACTGGTTGACGGTGTGTTCAGGGATCACTTTAACATTTGATAAATTCCCTTTAAACTCCCAAATCTGTGTGCGATTCACACAAGAAAAAATCTGGATGACTGTGACACTTAGATTTAGAAGAAGATATGTGTTTTATAAAAGTTTGATTTCAAATTCTGGAAAGCTGCCTGGTGTTAACAGCATCTGTTTCTTTTGGTTTTACAGAAATGGCTCACTCAAAACCACTGCTGATTCCATGGCTCAAGTCCAGCATCGACAGTAAGAGGTATCCAGGTGTCCATTGGACCAACCCTGAGCAAACCGAGTTCTGCATCCCATGGAAGCACGCGCTGAGACAGGACTCCTCCAATGAGGATGTTCTCATCTTTAAGGTCATAAAAAACCAGCTCATTTCTCCTTCTACGGACTGTATAACCTTTACCACTGCAAGCAGTTTTCTTCAGAAGTCACCTAATTAGAAAATAGAGAATAATTGTGTGTAATTTAATCTATAAAACATCTTTTGTTATACCATCTCCACTGTAAAGCACAGTGGTGGCTGCGTCATGCTGTGGGGATGATTTTCTTTAGCAAAAATCCTGTTGGCAGCTGTAAAACACTCCAACAAATTCATAAAATAATGCATTTCTGTCAGAAATTCACAGATTCTGTGAGTAAAAATGTGTTTATTACATTAAATGTTATCCATTTTATGCAAAATATCAATTAGTTAATGCAAGTGGCTTTATTAGGCCATGCCAGTTGTATTTAAACTTAATTTTAAAATACAAGTATGAAGTAGAAAAGCCAAAATGAGTTAAAAGACTAATGTTAGCCTAAATGCTACTATTATTATATAGGCTTATAAACATAATAATGGTTGCATTGAACTGAGTTAATGTTAGTAATCACACTAATAGTAGGTCAGTCCTTTCAGAAAGTTAACCTTATGTTTTAAGTAAAAAAATAGATTAAATGCTGGTGTTAGCTTAAATGCTGTCATGTGTCATGTTGGTTTATACTAACATATTGAGTAACATTAAATTAATCTATTCAATGCGTTATTTAAGTAAGTGTAAAGTAATAACTAAGGCATGTTTTATATAGTACTAAGCTTAATTTATTGTAAAACAAGTCAAAATAAGCTAAAATGCTAAAGTTAGCTTCATGCTGTCATAGGCTTACAGGCCTATATAATAGTGGCAGCATTGAACTGATTAAATGTTAGCCATCATCAACTCAGTCCATTCGGTAAGTTACGTCAACAATTAGCTTAAATGCTATCATTATCACATTTGTTTATAACATATTGAGTAACATTAGCTTAATCTATTCAGAGAGTTTTTTAATTAAATAATAAGTAAGTCGTGTTTTATATAGTACCAAGCCTAATTTACTGTAAAACACAAGTCAAAATAAATCAAAATAAACTAAAAGGCTAAGGTTAGCTTAATGCTACCATTGTTATTTAGACTTATAGGCCTACATAACAGTGGTAGCATTGTCCTGATTTAATGTTAGCCATCATTAACTCAGTCCATTCAGTAAGTTAACTTTAGCTTTTAAGTAAAAAAATAGCTCAAACGCTATCATTAGCATGTTGGTTTACACTAGCATGCTGAGTAACATTTACTTAATTTATTCAGTGAGTTATTTTTATAGATATAGAGTCTTTTCTATGGCTCTCCATCAATTTGGCTGAAAATCATTGAAGGATCCTGCTTACCTGCTTAACCCAACTCGTCCTACAATGGAGCAGATAAATGAAAGCATATTATGTGACCATCCATCCATCCATCCATCTTCTTCCGCTTATCCGAGGTCGGGTCGCGGGGGTAGCAGCTTCAGAAGGGAGGCCCAGACTTCCCTCTCCCCAGCCACTTCTTCTAGCTCCTCCGGGGGAATCCCGAGGCGTTCCCAGGCCAGCCGAGAGACATAGTCCCTCCAGCGTGTCCTGGGTCTTCCCCGGGGCCTCCTCCCGGTGGGACGTGCCCGGAACGCCTCACCAGGGAGGCGTCCAGGAGGCATCCTGACCAGATGCCCGAGCCACCTCAACTGGCTCCTCTCGATGTGAAGGAGCAGCGGCTCTACTCTGAGTCCCTCCCGGATGACTGAGCTTCTCACCCTATCTCTAAGGGAGAGCCCAGCCACCCTACGGAGAAAACCCATTTCGGCCGCTTGTATCCGCGATCTCGTTCTTTCGGTCATGACCCAAAGCTCATGACCATAGATGAGGGTGGGAACGTAGATCGACCGGTAAATCGAGAGCTTCGCTTTTTGGCTCAGCTCTCTCTTCACCACGACGGACCGGTACAGCGCCCGCTTGACAGCAGACGCTGCGCCAATCCGCCTGTCGATCTCCCGCTCCCTTCTTCCCCCATTCGTGAACAAGATCCCGAGATACTTAAACTCCTCCACTTGGGGCAGGACACCCCCCCTGACCCGGAGAAGGCACTCTACCCTTTTCCGGCTCAAGACCATGGCCTCGGATTTGGAGGCACTGATCCCCATCCCGGCCGCTTCACACTCGGCTGCGAACCGCTCCAGCGAGAGCTGCAGATCACGATCTGATGAAGCCAAAAGGACCACATCGTCTGCGAAAAGCAGAGATGAGATCCTCAGGCCACCAAATCGGATCCCCTCAACACCTTGGCTGCGCCTAGAAATTCTGTCCATGAAAGTGATGAACAGAATCGGTGACAAAGGGCAGCCCTGGCGGAGTCCAACTCTCACCGGAAACGAGCCCGACTTACTGCCGGCAATGCGGACCAGACTCTGACACCGGTCATACAGGGACCTGACAGCCCGTATCAAAGGGCCCGGTACCCCATACTCCCGGAGAACCCCCCACAGGGCTCCCCGAGGGACACGGTCGAACGCCTTCTCCAAGTCCACAAAACACATGTAGACTGGTTGGGCGAACTCCCATGCACCCTCCAGGACCCTGCCGAGGGTGTAGAGCTGGTCCAGTGTTCCACGACCAGGACGAAAACCACACTGCTCTTCCTGAAAACATCATATTATGTGACAAGATGTAAAAATATCTACATCAGTGGGCTGTAGACGTGTGACTCCCCCTGCAGGCCTGGGCGGAGGCGAGCGGGAACGGCCCGGCTCAGGGAGACCCCTCAGTCTGGAAGAGGAACTTCCGCAGCGCCTTGAGAGCGAAGGGCTTCAAAATGGTGTCCGACAACAAGAACGATGCCGCCAACCCACATAAGGTCTACCGCTGGCCGGAGGAGTCGGCGTCAGGAGGTGAGGGGTCAAAATCGAAATCATTCTGATGATTATAAAACTTAAAACTGTAACAATCTGTTTATTTTTCCTTACCATCAAAAGCCCGAATCCCGAATTCGTCCGGATCCCAGAAGCAAGAAGACGCCAATGTTCTGAATGGCTATAATCCCCAGGGGGTATGCAATGAGGCAATATGTGTGTGTGTGTGTTTTCCAACACAACTTTACCTTATTTTAACATATATAACACACAAGGACATAAGAGACCAGAGCATGGAAAGAAGAAGTGAGAAAGAAAAGATAAATAATCATGACTAGATTAAAGTAGGTTTTGCTTGTAGATCATGTTGTTTTAATAGTTAAAGTTATAAGACTACATAAAGAATAAAACAAATACACAATCAGACATAAAACTATCAAAAGATGTTCATTTCATTTCATTCATTTTATTTAATTCACTCAATAATAAATATGAACAGTTCATCTAACAACTAAAAGAAATCATGAATGAAAAGAAGCATAAACTCCATTCAAATAAAAATAAAATTAGCTTTTGAGATCAGAAGATATTCCAAATGTACAAAAATTACACAACAAAACATCAGCTTATTTAGCTCCATATTGCTTCATCATAATAACTTTCTAATTTCATTGCAGAAAGAGATATACATTTGATCTCACTGTCAAAATCATTCCTTTAACTGAAATGCTTTTCTGAATTTGAAAATTTCAGCTTCCTTTAAGTTGTATTTGCGTTCTCTTTTTCCACATCTGTTTTGAATATTGTTTGCTAAAATTCTCTTCGTACATACATTTAAAATTATTGTATACAAAACCCTAAATAATTAAGAGAGCATTTATGTTTGGATTTTAAATGTTTCTTTTACTGTCTCAAATTTCTGTTCAGATCCTCGTTTTTCGTGATGCATGAATTAATGATTAGTTGCTGCAGCATAACTGAATTTATTGAGATATTTCTGTGATTTTTAGAGCGGGGTTGTGCCATTCTTTAATGTACCTATTTATAATCCAGAGGACATTCTGATCCCAGGTAAACAAGGAGCTTTTATTCTGATTCACCGATCACTGTCTGATTTTATTAAAGCGCATTAATCTCCGTCAGCAGAACGCCCAGGCAGCCAGGACATCCTCCAGGAGTGTCTGAGAGGACTGAATATTGGCCCTGGAGCAGGTAGTCTCCTCATCTCTGCAGCAGAAAACAAACCAGCGGTACTTTCCCCGCAAAAAAAAAAAAAAAAAAAAGAAGAAAAAACACTTTCCCATTTTCTCCCAACTTTTCCACAGAGGGCACCACAGGCTTTCAGCCTCCTACTGAGCAACAGCAGCTGCAGAATCAGCTCGTGATTGGTGCGCACCCGTTGCCCGGGCAACAGCAGGATCCAGTGATGTTTGAGGGTGCAGCCCGTGAAACTGGGTTGCCAGAGCAACCGGCACGTCCAGCGGGGGGGGTGACGGCGGAGGGGGCGGGCGACGGGCAGCAGGCAGCGCAGTTCCTAGAAACGGTGAACCAGACCAGAGATGGAGATCATTTCAGTGAGTCACTCACTCTCACAGGAAATATTCCTGAAAAAAAGGATGTGACGCAAAAAATAAAACGATCAGAAGTTTACATACATGCACATCATGGAGGTTTCTGGGGAAATTCAGTTTCCTGGTCCCAGGAATCCTTAGAAATGGTTTCATTTCAATTAGGTTTTAAAGTACTTGATTCTGTGCAAACTTCTTAATATTCCAACTGCACAGATTTGTAATAAAGTGCAATCTCTCTCTCTCTCTCTCTCTCTCTCTCTCTCTCTCCATATATATGTATATATATTAATTCATTTTACATCAGAGTGTAAGATACATGGTACGTTACATTAGAGGAAACAGAGAAAACAAATACCTGAAAATATTGAGTATTAAGGAATAAATATTAATAACCATGTGTTTGTAATTAAGTGCAGTTATTATTATTTTTCTAATATAGAAATGTATTTTACATCAGAATACAAGATACATGGTATGTTACATTATATTAGTGGAAAAACACAAAACGAATAAACAAATAAAACAAAAAAGGAAAGTATTGTGTATAACAAGGAAAGAAACAGTTTAGTAATTGTTTTTATATACTAATAACATAACTGAGATAATCCACAGAATGTTTGGTTATTTATTTGGATTTAGACATAAGAACAAATCAGAATTCTAATTGACTAATTTAGTTGTTTATTTTCATTTTTTTATTTTTTGCTGTAATTCCAGAGACCGATTTCCGGGTGACTGTGTTCTACAGAGGGGTGAAGGTGTCTGAGCAGGAGGTTCCCAATGAAGCTGGACTCTGCTTAGTTTACAGGTAACAAGTAGGAAAAAATGTTGAGTTATTCAATGTTCCAACGCCAAGAAGCTCAGGAAAATTTCCCTCAAACCTGGACGCTCCTTTACATTCGCTCAGAAATAATCCTTCATTTATAAAAATCAGAATTCTGACTCTTTTCTGAGAATTTGGACTTTTATCCTCAGAATTCTGACTTTTTCTCAGAATTTTGAATTTTCTCAGAGTTCAGATTTTTTTTCTCAGAATTTTGAATTTTCTCAGAATTCTGACTTTTTCTCAGAATTTTGAATTTTTCTCAGAATTCTGATTTTTTTTCTCAGAACTTAGAATTTTTCTCAGAATTCTGACTTTTTCCTCAGAATTTTGAATTTTTCTCAGAATTCTGACTTTTTCTCAGAATTTTGAATTTTTCTCAGAATTCTGACTTTTTCTCAGAATTTTGAATTTTTCTCAGAATTCTGACTTTTTCTCAGAATTTAGAATTTTTCTCAGAATTCTGACTTTTTCCTCAGAATTTTGACTTTAATATCAGAATTCAGACATTTAATCTCAGAAGATCAAAGGTCATCAGGCACTGCCCGTCACCTAGCAACCGAATTGGAGCTCCACTGCGTTTGGTCAGCTTGTTTTAAAATGGCTGCTGGAAAAGACAAGTGTTTTGTTGCTGACTGAGCATCCAGAAACCACTTGCTGACTATGCAGGAGGCTCCACTAAAGCTTTTCAAAGATGTACGGTCGTATCATGTTTCATCTGATTGCAGTTGTTTTCACTTGTGTGTGTAAATGTTGACTTCAGTCCAGGAGCAACTTATTCGGATTTAAAGTGACAAGACGCCCTAAAACAACTCAAAATAGGCAGAACTGAGCAGAATGAAATCTCATCATCTAAGAATGATTTTGCGTCACCCACAGATCTATGCTAACCTGTTCTCGGAAGCGTAATAAGTCACCTTTAAAGCTCTTCACCTCACTCTTCTTCAGGCCTGATCTAAACGATGCAGTTTTGGATCCTGAGACGGGCCTCTCCATCGTCTCTCTGCCGCGCCCGGAAGGCATCCTGGATCAAACCCAGGCCTCTCTGACCCAAAGGATCCTGGACAACCTGGGCAGCCTGGACGTGGGCATGTCGCAGCACGTGATCTACGGCCAGCGGCGCGGCGAGGTCAAAGCCTACTGGAGTTTCTCCAAGTTTGACAGCAGCAGACAGCCGCACGAGATTTCTAAACTGAATCCTGAGCCTCTTTACCAGGTGAAGGACTTCATCCGAGGTGCGTACGGAAACATCTGCCTGTGTGTGACTGGATGTGCAGCATCTTAAATGTTATTTCCTGTAGGATTAATGGACTTTTTTGATGGGAAAGAATCCCCACCATCCTCCATGTTCTTCTGTCTCGGGGAAAAGTGGCCTGACCCAGAAAACAAGCCTTGGGAGAAAAAACTCATCATGGTGGAGGTGAAGGAACGCTTTTATTTTAAATGACTAGCAGTTCCTGAATGGAAAAAAGAGAAAACTGAATGTAAATACTTTCAGTTGTCATGGTTATGTGAATTTGACTCGTCTCTTTTCTTCTCTCTCAGGTGGTTCCGACTTCAATGGAGCTTCTGAAGAACGCGGCTGTTGAGTGTGGCGCCTCCTCCCTGCGGTCTGTGGAACTGCAGATGTCACTCGAGGAAATGATGGATCTTTACTGATGAGTTTTTTCCCTCTTTCAATGTGAGAACATCTCAGTTTATTATGTTTTTTTATCCGATACCAAACAGATCCTGCAGAAATAATCACCACATTGTCCCGCTGAGATGGCACAAAGGCACAAGACTATAAATATGTTTGTTTTTCTCCTTTATCTTTGTATTTTGATACACAGAATGCATAATTTATCAGATTTATTTGAGTTTCTTCAAAAATATGGCATTTTTAAAATAATTTCTTGCAATGAAAACATTCACCACAGATTCTAATTCACTAATAGGTGATTATATTGTCCTGATTATGATCTTATTTCTTATTTACTGCAAAGTACCATATATATATATATGTATTTTTTTTGTTTTTAACACTGTTTTCATCTGAGTTTAACCTTCATCTGGACCCATTTGTTCCTGTTTTATTTTTTTAAGTATGAATTAACTGTTTTCCCTTCTCTTGTGGCCATTTCCTGTTTCACATTTGCATTTATTAAATGCTATGTTCTCCTGTTTTTCCCATTTTGAACTGCCATATGATAATTTAGCATGATAGAAACATAATGTCATGAATAACTAATAAAACATTCAGAAATTGTCTTTTCAACCTAGAAGAACGGATTAGAAAATGCTTCATTACAGTCCATTTGAATTTAGTGGGCAAGTTAACTAATTTAGGCCACTAGGGGGCAGCACATTTCTAATATTAGCCTTGCTGTGTGCTGAATATGCATCAACAGGCAATAGTGGCACATTTCAAGATTGTTTATTTCAATGTGGGATTGTGCTGCTGCTGCAAAAATGTGAATTTGTCTCAATGCGTTTACAAAACCTGCTTCAGTTTTCTATGCATCTGTGCTCCATGATATCCTGTTGCATGAAATAATTGCTGCAACCTGGTAACTTCATCTCATGTTTGTAATCTTGGCTGATCAAGAAATACTGGATAACTTTAGAAAGGGCCATCTTTTTAATACACAGAGAACAAACTGCAATCAAACCACTGATGTCATAATCATAACGAAACTGATTTCGTCTCAAGAACTACAACACAAATAAGAAGTGAAATCTGGAGTCAGACCAATGTGAAAGCTGCTGTACATCTTGGTTTTTTAAATCCTTTTTATCTGTCTGTCACTGACAAACAATTTTATCTTTTGTCCTCTTTGTTGCTCCAGTCAGAGCATCCCATTGCTGCACCAACCAAACTGAAGTAATGAAATGTTTACAAAACCAAATCAATAAAGTGGATTAATGAGGTTGTCATGTTTCAGTTGTCTTTGTCTGATTCTGCCTCGTCTTCCGACTCGGACTTTGCTTCCTCCAGACCCGTCATCGGGACCAGCTTCCCCTCTCCATCCACTCCCATCGGCTGGATGATGTTTTCTCTGCAAACAGATCAACACGCGGATAAATTATTTAGAGGAAATGGCAGTTAAGCTTTGTTTTCTTTCATGAGTTAAAAAAAAACTTTACAACCCAAAGAGCTTGTGATAAATTAAATTTGTCGAGCCGGAGACGGCTTATAAAGCGTCACTGACCAAAAAATACAATATAAATATGTTTTTTTTATAGTGAAAAAAAGAAGCAGAATTTTATTTCTAGTTTTAGATTTTAGAATGACGAGCAAGAGAATAAATATGCTTTCTTGAGTGATACATTTACCATTTAAGGAAAATAAAGAAATAAAGTCGGTAATTTGCAACCTAACGACAAAAAAGTGACTGAGAATAAACCAGTTCTGTCATCGTGATGTTAAAGTTGTTTTTCCTACTTAGACAGCTTGTTGAAGAGCATGATCAGCCTCTTGGCTTCCTCCTCCTTCTCCTCCTCCGTCATGCCCTCCATCGGGTTCGACTGCTCCGCCTCCACCCGCCCCGTCACCGGGTTGATGCGGTCCTTCATCTGCCGGTACTCCTCGGTGTCCGAGTCCGAGTCGCTGGAGTACTGGGCGTCGGAGACGGCTCTCTGGCCGCCCAGCAGCCCCCTGGTGGCCAGCAGACCCGCCGCGTTACCGTAGCCGGTGTACTTCACAAAACGCCGCACTGGGAACCAGAGAGGAGCAGCAGATTCCCTAAAAACTGTATTTATTTATTTTTTTAGGACAAGACTTTTCGGATCCAAATGAAGGTTTACCGTTCTCCTTGCAGAGGACAAACAGGAGGTCGGCGGCGCAGTGTTTCAGGTCGGTGTCCAGGTGAGTCATGAGACGAACCAGGCGACTCTTTACAGTGTCTCCTTCCTCCGGTCTGTGTGACACATCCCTCAGAGGAGGAAGGATCTAACGGCAGGAAAACACAGAAAGGTTCAAATACAGACGCAGAATCAATGAATCTCAACCTCAAAGTGGAAACAAATGGCACCGCAAAGCAAAGTATTGAGGGGAGAGGAAGTCAGGACCATGAAACTCTTATTTTTGCAATAAATCAATCAAAAATGGTCCAAATGTGAAAGAAAAACACACTTCATAATAATGATGATTATTATAAAACAAACAGTACAAAGTAGTAAGTTTTTTTTCTTTACAAAAGTCCTAACAGGCACTTTTACGTGTTTTCTTCATAATCCATTATAATTATTGCTGTTTTAGTTGTTTTATTTATTTATATTCGCTATTTAAAATATTTTCCAGTTCCAGTATTAGCTGTTCTTTAGAAACTAAGGTTTTTCTGATATTTTGGAGGGTGTACTTGCATTAATATGCCATTATCATTATTGTATTAGCTGGAAAAGGTCTCAAAATAACAATATTATTATTGTTTATCTCAATTTATGCACTGCAAAAACACAAAATCTTACCAAGTACTTTTTGTTTAGTTTCTAGTGAAAATATCGTAGTACATTTGAATTAAGACAAACTAACTTAAAGTACATTTTTAGTAAGATCTAGAGGCCTGTTTTAAGTAAATAATTCCTTAATATTAATTTAAAAGTTCTGGGTTCATTAGCAGATTATTTAACTAATAACAAGAGATTTTTCCCATGTTAAGTCAATTTCTCTGCCAATAGAATTTTTCATCAATATTAAGGAATTATTTACTTTTAAGTTAGTTTCTCTTATTCCAAATGTGCTAAGATATTTACACTAGAAACTAAACCATTTGTTTAAACTAAAATGACTTGGTAAGATTTTGTGTTTTTGCAGTGTGGGACAATTAATCATTGTGTCAGGCTTACGTATGTCCAGAGATACAACTAGCTTGTTAATGTGAGATCATGTTCATGTGAAGTTACATGTTTCCTGATGTACAGGCGCGTTTCTCTGTGCGCCCTGCAGCTCTCCGTCAGCAGGTTGAGGATCGGTGTCAGTTTCTCTTTGACTCGATCTCCCTGAGAAGAACAGAAACAAGCGATTGCAATGTTCACAAGAAAGAAAGCAAACTTTAAAACATGAACGCTTCCTCCCTCACCGCCTCCAGGCGCCTCTCCATGAAGGTCAGCAGCGTGTGGACGCAGTCCATGTTGACCCCCAGACTCTGCTTGGATTCGGGCTCCAGAGGCACCGTGAGCAGCACATTGAGACACTGCAGAGGAAGCGCCGTCAGCAGGTTCACCGTGTGACTGCAAGTACAAAGTGATGCACAAGGTTTATTAAACCAGGAGTTTCTTTTTGTTGATCCGTTTTTGAATAAACTGACAGAAAAGTGAGATTCGGCTCTGAAAGTCGGCCTTTAAAAACAACAACATTTGAACTTCGGCTAATTTTGTCAAGTTATCATTAAAAAAAACAACAATGCAAAGTGAAGCAAAATAATGATATGGCTTTCCTTGTCTCTTATTAACTTTGGTAAAAAATTATAAAGAACCAACTAATGTGTTTAAATAAAAATATATTAACAAATGCAGGTTTTAACAGTATTTCAGATTTTTTCTGACAGAATAAAAAATCATTATGGCACAAAATATCTACAAAACAATGACTCTAAAACAGCCAGCAAGATTTGTAGGTCTTTTTATTTTGTCATTAGGTGGAAACTATGAAAATATTGTGTGTCCAAACAAGAATTTTAACTTCAATTTCAAGCGCACAAATATTAGTTACAAATATATAAACTTTAGAGGAAACATGATTTTTATAGCATTTTCCACAAATATCAACACAATGTTTCTTATCACATCATGTAAAACCATTAAAACCAAAAATAAAAAATAAAAATGTGCTTCTTTAAATGCAAGAAAACATTTTCTGCCATAGATATTATCAAAAATCATGCAAAACTTTGCATCTTTTGTAATGTGGAATAAATTTGAAACATGTTGTGTACTTTTAGCTATATGTATTTAGTTAAAAAGGAGGAATGAATGCAAATATATTCTTTTTTTTAATAATAAATGTGCTATGCTATCCCTTATAATTAGTAATTGTTTAGAAAACATTTGTCATTATGATTTGAGATCTGAAATTTCTCTCATCAAACTTGCTCATATCTGTGCTGCACATAAAAACGTCCGTCCTATTTTATTCATTGGTTAATTTATTTATTTTGGGAGCAGCTGGGAAGAACATTTCTCCTCACCCCTGCAGCTCGTCGGTGTCCTCAGGCAGCAAACACTTCCTCATCAAGCAGAGACGCAGAATGGCCACTAGGTGTCGGTAAAGAGCTGCGTCGTCCTGCACGGACAACCGAACAACTCATTTCTCTCAGCCTCTCTAGAAACAAACTTTTACGTGTAAGATGCAACTGAAAGGTAAAAAGTCCCAATATCTTGATTTTAAAAAAATGATTAAAAGCAAATAGTCAAAACAGAACAAAAATCTAACCATATATATATATAATCATAATATATCTGCAGAGCCTGTAGATTTAAAATATTCCCTCAAAAGCCTTAAATACACACTTCCCCCTTCCTTTTAACCCTCACAGTGTCTGACCTCGCTTGGCTCCTGCTTGTGGGTGCTGTAGGTGATGTTGAAGAGGATTTTGAGGATCTCCACGATGCGCTGCGAGGCTTCCAGAGAGATGAGTGGTGCTGCGGGCTCCAGCACACACTCGTACTGCTCCTTCCACTGGACCTCCAGGCAGCTCTCCAGGGCTGCTGTGAGGATGGGAACGCCTCCCTCCTGGAGGAGGAAAACAAAAACGGAGAGGAAGTGAGGAACCCTGAAGAAGGTTAGCTAAACCTAAACGTCTCACAGAGTAAATGTGTTAATTTACCATTCAGAGGTACATTTACTCTTTTTTTGTCTTAACTGCATATTGTACTTATTAAATAATTTAGTCCTATTTACATTTGCAGCCAGCATTTTGGGACAAATTCACATTAATGTCCAATCTGATTTCGCTGATGTAGTGGCGAGATGCCACCAGCAGGGGGAGTGTAGCGCTACACGCTCCGTTGTTAGCGGCAATGCTATTGTTTCAAGTTTGGTGTGGTTATGTTTGTAAGCTGACTGAGTAGTTAGCTAACTGGGTTGATGTAAAACTTTCATTTAAGATACATATACAAAAGATTATTGATAAATGTAAAAAAGGCATTAATATTCTGAGATGTCTGTCAGGGAATGATTGGGGGGCGACAAGCACATCTTTGAAAAGATTGTATGAAGTTTTAATTCGATCTGTGTTGGACTATGGATGTATTGTTTATAAGTCAGCTTGGTAAGCTGAAGCACTCGGGATATGTTGTGGTGCTTTTAGAACGTCTCCAATTCCTGCTATTCCTACATTTATAAGGTCATGAGGAAAATCACCCTACTAAGCAGGTATTCAGAGAATGTTGGAGGATGGCCCTCCTTGGGGCTTTTACATAAACAGATGTACCTGTTTGAGCTGAGTGCTGAGTTCGGGTCTCAGGGCGGTGATGAGGAACATGAGGCGAAGCTCGTAAAACTGGACACTGGAGGGAGACGACCAGCTTACACTGGAGGAAAGACACTCAATGAGGCCGCTCAGAAGCCTGGAACCATAAGCGCAAAAAAGTTTATTTACATCTCTGGAAGATTTAAAACTGTTTACTCTCCTTCAGCGATGCATTCTGGGTAATTGTCACTGTTAAATTAACACCCCAGGTTTTTGTTTTTTTTTGGAATAAGTGTTTTGTTTTTCTGTATACCTCTTGTACACTTGCCACATGCTAGGTAAAGTTTAACACGTAAGAGGAAGATGAACTGTCATCACCCTCTTCAAAATAAAAGCATACTTAAAGAATTCTTAGCTGATAACCAAAACCTAAACATAGATGTCCAACTGAAAGTTTAGACTTTGTCTGGAAATATAAATGTAGGGGAAGGTAAGTGTGCTAAAATGCTAATCACTAAATGAAACATTAGCTCTACTATTAGCGCATTAGCAGACATTCGCCCAGCGTGCATGATGAATTAATGAATTGCTATGAAACTTTTCATCTTGTTTTTGAGATGGCGGTTGTATGTGAATAATTTTCGCTTTTGTTCTCAACCTTTCCTAAAGTTAGCGTTGGACCCACCTGAGCGCGCTGAACCTCTCCTGAGCCCAGGTGCTGTTGTACACCACATTGCACAGAACCTTCATGGCCTCTTTCCTCAGCGCCTCCTCCCCGCGCTCCTCCTCCTCCTCCACCACATCTCCTTCCCCCTCCATCTTGCTCTCTCTGCGGTCTCTCCTTCCCCGCTCCAGCGCCTTCTGATGGATGCTCCCTCTGTGCATTTCATTGATGCTGGTCCTGTGGCTGCCGAACCAGCTGTTGCTGTCCAGGTCGCCGCCGCTGGTGACGCTCCTGGAGTCGTCGTCCACCGCAGGAAACTCCTCAGAGGGGTCGGGGGCCTCGCCCTCGCCGCCGTCCTCTTCAGCGCACCCCTGCAGCAGTTTGGCCTCGGCGAGGGACGCGATGATGTTGTCGTAGAAATCAGAGTCGGGGTCGTTGCCTTCCTCGCTGGCGTCGTTCGTGGTCAGGCCGGCCAACTTGGCCAAAGTCAGCAGAGTGCTGTCAGTCACCAGATGGCCCAGGATCTTTTTGTCCCTGGTCAGGATCCTTAGTGAGTGCAGAGAGACTCTCAGCAGACTGCGCTTCACTCCTGCCCTCATGAACCTCACAATGACGACGGCTAAATTCTGAAGAGGGAGACAGAAAAACATCAACAAGTGGTCATGAATCGGAAACATTTGTTAACAGGGATGGAAACTTTGAAATATTGGACAAAAACCAAACAAACAAAAACCACTGCATCACAGGTGTCAAACTCAAAGTCCGGGGGCCAAACCTGGCCTCCGTAGCTGCATGGGTTCTCCAAATTACATCAATAAGTCCCTCCAGTTTTCTTTTGCAAATCTATAAAATTCACACAAAAGAAATTTTTTTTTCAGATTTTACTGCAGATTTTTCCCCATATTGGCCAAAAACGTTGGATTTAAGTGCCTGCTGCCTCGGCCTTACTTGATGCCAAGTTGTAGCCCGTGATAGTTACGGCGATTAATAAAAAGTCACATTTAGCATCATACATTAGCACAAACGTCATAAAACTTCCTTACAAATATTTCTAAATTAGCACAGCTAAAAAAAAAAAACAACAGAAAATCACAAAATCCTGGACAGACGTTCAATATCATTTCATTTTAAGAAACAATGATTGTTGTAATGTTCGCACGTCAGAATGAGCACCGATGAGATGCCCGGATGATGAACCAGGTGATGGTTTGACTCTTTGATCAGCAGGTTCAAACCTACACACCTGTTTGTGGTTCACTCATATGGACGCACACGAAACTCCCCTCAAACACCACGTCCAACACCTGCACGGCTTCTCAAACAGTGTTTTGGTATATGGAAAAGAAACACTGCCCACAAACGGCCCCGCCACCTGGTGGCGAAGCTAGGAACTACAACATGGCCTTCAGAGCACTTATTGAATGCTGAAACAAACTGGATATTTTAACAGTTTGATGGGTTTTGTCAATAGATTCCGGCACCGCCGGCCCTTTAAGAACATTCAGATTTTCGATTTAGATCAAAATGAAATTGAGTTCGACTCTCCGGCACCAGAGGCATAACTGCTTCACCCCAAACAATCTCTTTAGTCTGCAGCCACAAAGTGCCTCTTAATAACGCTAAAAATTAAAGAAGAGCCAGTTAATGTTTTAAAATGCAAATATAATAACAAAAGCAGGTTTTTAACAATTAACAAAATAAATAAATCCTGCACTTAATTTAACAAAGAATGATACAAAAAATACCAGTAATGTTTTCAAAATTAGGTTGGAATCTGTTTGCTCTTTTTTTTTTTTTTTTAAATGTGTATCCTCTTTATCTTTATTTTAAATCTTCAAAATAGAAAAGAAAATTCCTAAAGTTGATGTTCGTAATAAAGAATCTGTCTTTTTTTTTCAAAAAGTTGTGACATTTGTTGCTGTAAACGAGTTTTATTTGGCTGACCTGAGAGCAAAATAACCCGTTAGTTTGTAAAGACACCTGGGTGATAAAATCATTAAAACATTTATTTTTTAATTTTAAAAAATCTATATTTTAAAAAATAACTTTTTTTTTTTTAAATTTTGAACAATTATTATTATTTTGCACTTGATATTTTGGATTTCTTAACAAATCCAAAACTTGTTGGATTTGCACATTACATGACAATAATGTAATGTACAGCAGACTGTACATTATTGTGTACAGTCTGCTGTACACAATAATAAAAACATTTTTTGTTAGAATTCTTTTTTAGGTGTTTTACACATATAAATGTGTTTGTTGCTGCTCATGCAGCGTCATCAGACGTTACCTGTCTGAGGATGAGGCCTCGATCTTCCTGCCCAAAGTCGTCAATGTCGGAGTCAGAATCAGCAAAGTCCCTCACTTTATTCTTCCTGAACTGATAAAACGGTGGAAAGAACAAATAAAACATGTTTTCCCAACATTTAGTCTCCACAGAACAGTGAACTGCAAGGATTAAACTTTGGCAAAACTTTACCTCTTCTAGTTTTCTTTGCTGGAGAATCAAATAATCAATGTTTACAGGCAGCAACAGAGGAAAGGAGGAGAAAAATATATCAACAAAGAACAGCAGAGAATGTCCTCTAAAATATCTTATAAAAGCTAAATTATACGTTAACATGAAAACTATGTGGTTGCCAGAAACCAGGGACTAAATATTTACAATTTAAAAGCGACAACAAAATAAAAAATCAAGGTTTTATTAGCAGTGACATGTTAGCTGGAGCTCAGTTCTAGAGAAGGACAGAACAAAAATAACAGCTAAACCTGGAGCTCTATTGGGAGAGTCAGCTATGCAGCACAGCTTCCTGGTGCAGGGTGCTAGAAAAGTAGCAAAATATTGCACAGGTGATAAATGGAAACCTCTGTGGTTGGAAATTATAATAAAGATGCTTAAAAGTGCGGGGGATTTGTTGATTTTGTGTGAATTTACACAATAATTCTCAAGACCCTGGAGGGACTGATTGATAGAATTCGTCAGTAAGCAAATAAAAACTGCATTAATTTAACTGATAACATAATGTTTTAGCACATTTAGAATCTAAAGGGCCACATAAAAAGCTACAACGGGCCGCATTTGGCCCACAGGCCATGAGTTTGACACACGTGTCTAGAATGTGAATACTTTTGACACCTCTGCTTAAAACACACACATTATTTTCAGGACCTGAAGCTACACTGAAATCCCTGAAAACTCCTTTTTAATCTAACAGGTTTGCAGTCGCTGCGTCTGAACTCAATCTGCCTGAGCAGGCAGAGGATCAGGAACGACTGATGCAGCAGAATTACTAATCACAGCCAGACCGTTGGGTGGAGGCGGGGGAGCGAGGACGGCGTGGAGGTGGAGGTGGAGAGCGATTAACTGAAGGATGTGAGCCGAAACTTTCTCCAGGCGCAGCAGGAACTCACCCTCTTTCTCTCCCTCTCGTCTGCATCAAAGAAGAAGCACTGGGCGTACTGCAGAGCAACACAGTCAGACAATAAAAATAAAAGCTTTTTTTTTATCAGAAATCATTCATGCATGAGGAATCGGCGGCCCTCTGTGACGGTGTTACCTCTTTGTTGAACTGCTGCAGCTGCATCTGAACTCCGTTCTCATCCCCCTGCTTGATGCACTGGATAATCCCCTCCATGTCCACGTCCATGCTTCCTGCGCGCACACACACACACACACCCACCCCCACACACACACACGCCCACCCACACACACACACACACACAAACACGAGCCATAACTAAATTAAACTTACACAACAGTAAATGAGGACGCCAACACGAAAACAACAAACTGTAGATTTTACCTGCTTTTTGGATCAAACGAGGAACTAGAAAAGCAAGAAATATGAGTAAATAAGAGAAACCTACTTAAATATTAATTTATATAGGTGATTTTTCACCTGTTTTGATCGGTTTGTGCAGATTTAATAGATGAACACAAACATAAAACTCCATCCATTCATTTTCTATATGCACTTATCCTTGCGGAGTCTTTAGCAATAATTAAACACCGTGGACACACTCACACCTAAAACTAATTACACTGCAAACACACTAAATCTTACAATGTATTCTTGTCCTAATTTTTAGTCAGTACACTTTAAATAAGACAAGTAACATTTCAGCAAGAAACAGGATCTTGTTTTAAATCAATAATTCCTTAATATTGAAGGAAAAGCTCTGTTTATAAGCAAAAATTATCTGCTAGAGTAATATAATAATTTAGAATTATAACCAAATATACTTGGTAAGATTTTGTGTTTGTGCAGTTTAACCTAACAGTCATGTTTGTGGATTGTGTGAGGGATCCAGAGTACCCAGAGAGAACTCATGCATGCACAGGGAGAACATGCACACAGGGAGAACATGCAAACTCCCTGCAGAAAGACCACAGGCTGGGATTTGAACCCAGAACCTTCTGCAAGGCAGCATTGCTACCAATCTGTCAGTCCTGTGATATTCCAGATTAAATCTCTGAGCCAACCTACCGTCCGCAGCTTCCAGGTGAGGAAGATCACCTCAGATCTCCGAGTTCGGGTGGATCGCAGCTCCTTCAGCGTTCCACGTCTCTGCCGTTGAGTTTGCTTCAGATTCCAGTCCCTGTCATGCAGCCTGCCTGCCTCTCCGTGTTTCTCTCTCTCTTTAATCCAAGGGAGATGCAGGAACCGCCGAGTGTTTATGGTTATAATCCACTAATGGACTCTAAGCTTATATCTCCCTGTGTTGACCTTTCAACCTGTTGGAGGTTTCCCATGTGTGTGCCGTTCTGCAGCGGCAGAAACAGCCATTAAAATGCTATACGTTATAAGACCAAACTGGATCTAAATGTGTCTGAGAAAAACGACTGAATAAAACATCAGCTGCTGCTGTCAGCGTGTCTGACTGCTGGCCGGTGAAGTTTTCCCCGCATAATTAAAGGGGAAAATTAGCCTTTGTGAGGATTTCTGCCCAATCAAAAGGTTGCACACCAAGTGTGTGTGTAACAGGACTTTATTTTAACAGTACAGCGGATGTGACGTTTGTCAAAATTTGTTTTGTTTAGTCAATAAGTTGTTTCTCCAGACATTTCTCATTGGAAATGGCCAGCCTAAGTTCCGTTAGGCTGCTCTTGACGGTTAGTGGTTACCATAGCAACCGGTAACTGACAGCTCCGCCCCCTTTTCCTGTTGCTGTTGGTAACTGTGGTACGTATTAGGATTAACTCTGTGTTTTCTTTATAATTATTGCATTTTAACATGTATTTTAGACAGATTTGATCTAACACAGTGTTTTGTGAGTAAGTTTGCTATGTTTTGTGTACGTTTTTAACTGTTATCATTGTTAACGTGCATTTTAGCTGTGTTTAATTTTACAATTGTTAGCCGCTGCTAACTGCTGTTAGCTGTTGTTTAGGGTTATTTAATATATTTTGTGCTGCCTTTTGTAAGTTAAGCTGGACCAGCAAGGTTGAAAACCGCACTAGAACGCCCCCTGGTGGATATTTTGTTATGTTTTGGTGACGCTAAAAAAGAATATAGATCCAAGATGGTGGAAAGCATCACCGAACAGTTCATGATTTAAGCTGATTATTATCCTTATATGTTGTGTTTCAGACAAGATTTGTTCGTAAGTGGTTAATTGTAAAAGCAATAATTGTCTCTTTGTTTTATGTAACTGGTGTAAATAATTGTACGCTGGAGTCATTTAGGAAAAAGTTTTTTTTATTTTTAGCTAGCAGCAAGAATAGCTAATTTGCAATGTTCGTTGGCTAATACTCAGTTTTGTATGTTTCAGTTTACGATGGCCAAAGTGATGGCAGTGGTCAGAGGCCACTCTTCAATAAACAAGTAGAAAATAAACAAGTTTGGTTATTGAAGCGTCGTTGTCTGGCTGTATAGCTGCTGAAAACTGGAAATCTCAGGGCGAGGACAGCACATATTTTATTTAATGTTTAGAGGCAGAAGCTGCTGGACTGATGTTAACCACCAACTTGATTTCATCTTTTGTTAGAATAAATACAGTAAACATGAGTGTGGTTTCATTATAAGTCAAGTTGGTTTCTGTTTTTTTGTATATATATATTTTTTGTAAATGCATTCCTATTTGTTTTGAACAGATTTTTTTCGCCCAGTTTGGAAAATTACACCGTGAAAATTTCACAGCAATAATTTGAGTTGGTAAGGCAGATTATGTTGTTTCATTACAGAAGAAAATATTAAGAGTTCATTTTCCAATGTCATATTTTCACCAAGTCATTCATTCATTTACAAATGTTTCTGTTTCAAAGTAATTATTTCAGTAGCATAATTAGCTTCATATTTAGGTAAATATTATGTTTACAAACTAAGTATTTAGCTCCAATCAAACTATTTTGATAAAAAGATAAATATTTTAGTTAGTAAAATTAAATATGTAGTTTGAAAGCTAAATATATTCATGCAAATAATTTGAGCTTAAAAAGTGTATTTCTGGTTTACGCTGTAAATATTACAAGGTAATATTTAGTTGTGCTTCATTGTTTCCTAAATCCAAAAACAATGAGACACAAATAAATCTGAGGATTAAAAATAACAGATTTTTTACTGAATTTTACTGTATTTTCAGTCAACAAAAACAAAATATGACTGCAAACGTTTTTCAAATTAGTAAAACATTTTATTAAGAGTAAAATAAAACCTTGTGTGGTGACTGATTTCCTCAGAGTTTGGCCACAGCAGGTAAACAGGGACACTTCCTCTTGGGAACACAATCCCTCCCTTCTATCCGATTACCGTCGGACGTAATCCGCAATTAATCATAGGTAAAATAATAATCATTTGAGTGCTGGAGCTCTTTTATTCACACACACCTGTGATGACCAGTGTTGGGAGTTCTCAATGGAGCCGTGTTGTAAAATGAAACTGGTGAAGTGAACTAAATAAGAAAAAAAAACCTTGAGAGTTTTCCCTCCTGTCAGGAAAATGGATTTCACTGGTTAAATGATAGCGCCAAGACAAAGAAGGAAATCGTTTATCATTTACAGACTTTGGAATAAAAACCAGGAAACCCAGCATGGCGGTGACTTCTTAATTCAAGCGAAATTAAAACTTGATAACGGAGAGAACAATAACAAATCTGTAAAAATAAAATGACCAGGATATCGAAGATGAAAAATTACTGCAGATGCTACAAGATAAGTGGAAAGAGTACAAAACTAATCAATCAATCAATCAAATTTTATTTGTATAGCACATTTCAGCAGCAAGACATTTCAAAGTGCTTTACATCATTACAAACACAGAATCACAATGCAATATAGAATCAATCATTAAGTCAAGTTACATCAATAAATCTGTAATTGATTACATTTCAAATACAATCCTAAACAGGTGGGTTTTCAGTTGAGATTTAAAAGAAGTCAGTGTTTCAGCTGTTTTACAGTTTTCTGGAAGTTTGTTCCAAATTTGTGGTGCATATGTGATGGATTGAAATGTGGTTATTTCAGAGGCTGGCTAGTCTGATTTGGCTGAAGCAGTGGTCAAATCCAACCAGCAGGGGGAGTCTAGCGCTTGCGCTAGCTATAGTGAAGAGCACCGGAACTTGCTCTTCAAGTTCCGGTGAAGAGCAACACTAAGGTAACCTTACAGCACTAAGGTTACAACGTGATTCATCTTATACATTTCACAATCATATTATTATTTAATCACAATAATCAACATTAAAAAGATTACAACCACTACTTATATAGACCTGTTTCAGTAATAATACTCTTTTCTTCTTATTTGCCATTATTTCATTCTGTGCATGAAACTGGAAAGATCTCAACATGCCAGTTTGGACGACCGGCCCTATCCGGCCCTAACGGCCGAATCCTTACGGGTCCTGGGCCTTGGCAGCCCCCCTTCCAATTTCCTGTTGCCTGAGTTGAGAAAGCGACATTTCCTGGATTTGCATACTGCGTAACGTGGGGCTTGACGGAGACGTAACTTTGCATTCAGGGTGTTACTGAAAAGAAAAAGAAAAAGGAGGAGATCAGCAAAATTACAAACTAATGATCAGGTCGAGTTTATTTAACACAAATGTAAAATAAGGAAGGGATTAAAACAAAGAGGTAAGAAGGTTAGACATCTTAAACTGGTTGATGTTTGAATAATACGGGATGATTTGTGGTTTGGGAGCGGATTTTCTCTCCTTGACCTCCGACCTGTGAATCTGGTCCGCTCTCCGGGGGTCGGCATCTATTCCAGCGCTGCAGAAACAACAATGTGGTTCAGCTCACAGCAATTACAATTATTCTGCTTTGATTTTAATGATTACATAAACCTCTCTGCAATAAGACTGTCAGTTATTAACACAAAACACAAAATATTACCAAATATATTTGGTCGTGTCTAGTGAAAATATCTCAGTGCTATTGAAATAAGACAAAAGTAATTTCAATGTAACTTTTCAGCAAAATATAGGAGCTTGTTTAAAGTCAATCATTTTAATCAGGATTATCTGTTACTTCACTAACTAGCTCTTTTTAAATCAATACTAAGGAATTATTTATTTAAAACAACTTCCTAAGTCCTTCTGAAAAGTTGTAAGTTAGTTTTGTCTTATTTCAGTGTAGTAAGATATTTGCGCTAGAAACTAAACCGAAGATACTTAGTGAAATTTAGTGTTTTTGCAGTGTATTCATTTAACTGTTAAGATGATAAACTAACGAAAAGCAGGTATAACCTTAAAATTAATATTTTTCAAAGTAACAGTATGCATTTTTTAATAAAAGTGTCTTAAAAATGCTTATTAAGAATTAGTAAAGAGCTTGGTGTTTTTAGCGTTATATTAATCTTTTTATGGGAAAATAATTACATTACTTACATTAGCAGGGAGGGGGGGAAGTGTTGCTGACCTTTGACCTTCTTTCAGTGCAGAGGCAGAAGTCAGAGACACCATCAGCAGCAGCAGCAGCAGAAAAGTAATCGCCATTGTGTCGTCACCTAGAATGAAAATAAAGTTAAACTGAGTTATTATCTGGGAAGTATAGAAGACAATTAGGGACACTAAAAAACCCAGAGAATTATTACTCTCAGAATTCTGACTTTAATTCTGAAAAAAAAGAAAATAAAAAAATCTGACATGTTTCTCACAATTTGTTTTCCCCCAGTTTATCCCTAATCATCTTCCACAGTGAAGAAATAAAGCTCACTTAAAAGCAAACAAAGATATGTTATACTTACAAAGAAAATGTAACCTAAGAAAATGGAAATGTGAATCTTTTCTGTTGCTTCTTGCAGAAACCATTCGTAGCGTCTCGCTGACTGTTGGCGTCCCCGGTCTGTCGCTGGTCCTTTTAAAGGCCAGAGAGGTGAGGGGGCGTGTCCATAAGCGTCATTTTAAATGTCCGGCGTTTCTTCATTACTTGTGTAATGAATCAGTCACTCTGGCAGTTTTACTCTCTGTTTACAGGAGCCATGAAGACAACATAAACAATCCTTAAGCCAAAACATCCCAGCAAAACATTGGACTTGTACTTCATGTGACCTTGTAGGTTCTGATGTTTACATTGATCCCCTACACACACACACACACACACCCACACACACCCACACACACGCACAGCTTTGGTCCCCACAAGGAGCAGTGTGTCCCCACAACGTAGTATATGTCAGGAAAATGGTCCCCGTAAGGTATTAGAAACAAACGCACACACACACACACACACACACACACACATGCCCTCCTTCATTCCTCTCCTTCCTCGCTTCGCTTGAGCAATTACTCCAGAAATCACTGGGCCTTCACTCACATGCACCTCACCTCAAACTTTGTTTGAGAGAAAAAGGAGCAGCTCCTTGATCTCACAGCTGCTTTCACGTTTTGCAGTGATCCCAAACAAACCGCAGCAGCCAGAGTTGTTTACTGTCCCATGGATTTTTTTTTTTTCCTGTATTGAAATAAAAACAAATAATGGACAACACAAGTAGAATGTCCATCCATATAACAGTCAGGAGCCATTTACATCAAATACAGTTTAAATTGAGGTACACTTTATGTTTTTGATGCTTGGAGGCAGTAAATCTTAGATCCTGCAAGTTCTGTCTTCAGTCTTTTTATGCTCAATTATTTTCATTCTTAAATCTCCCAGAGATAAAAAAAGAAGAAGAGGAAAACATGTTGGAGGACAGAACGTGATAATCTGTTCTAAAAATGGGACATTTTCCTGCACAAATTGCAATTTTGACAAACTAACTTTGTGGCCAAAAGTATGTAAATGTTTCAGCAGAGAAGCTGTGTCTTTTGTGAGGACATACTGAAACAGTGCAGTACAATCAGATAGGGGAGAAAATCTCAACTGTCGTTCAGCGCTGCATCATAGACTGTAGGACTCTGATAAATGTCCAGGCATGAGGTTGGAATTCAAACGCAAACCAAAAGTGAATTTTGGAAAATGTGTTGGAGAGGTCAGCTATAAAGAAAGATTTATCATCAGATGGAATTTGGGTCAAAATAGTTTTGGGGGTTTGGTACTGTTTGAGCTCAAGTCTGGAACCTCAGATGTTTTTATCAGGGAACAGAGGGATGTGTACAGTAGACGGTTCAATGTTGGCAGCTTTAAGACACTCAAAGTCAGGCGCAACAATTTGTACCCCAAACTCTGGCTCTGATTGAGCTGCTTGCTAATCATCAGGGAGATGATTCCCTGATGATTAGCAACTTCTGCTGCATCCTGAGCAGAGCAAGAATGGAAAAAGAGCTCCAAGACTTTTATTAAACATCTCAATGAATTCAGCTCAGAAACATTTAGTGTGATCAGGACATTATCCTCAAGCTTTGCAAACTGTCAGCTGCATTAAAATAAACATTTGCCTTAATAACACAAGAGTCAGATCAATGTAACGCACTTCATCTCAGGATACAAAAACATGCCGCTAAGCATTCTGGGAAATAGTTCCCACTCCTATTTTTTTCTTCTTTCAGTTTTTTAAAGTTGTATCTGACACCTAAATGTTTGTGTCCAGAGAGGCAGAAATGGATTGTTTCGTTCTTTGATTGTGCAGGACGACGCAGCTCTTTACCGACACCTAGTGGCCATTCTGCGTCACTGCATGATGAGGAAGTGTACGCTGCCTGTGGACACTGACGGGCTGGAGGGGTGAGGAGAAAAATAACAAATAGCTAAATTACTAAATAAATAATTTAAAAACTAAATATGATGGACAGCACAGATACGAACAAGTTTGGAGAGAGGAATTTCATATCTCAAATACTCTGACACGTTTTCTAAACACTTAGCAATTATCAGGGCTAGCATAGAACATTTATTATTAAAGAATAATAATATATTTAATTATAAGTTTGAATGTTTACATTACTTGAAAGCTCCTTATAAATGTGGAGATCTTGCAGGCAAAATCTTAAATTTGTACCACCTGGGAATGTATTTTTATGCATTTCTTTAAAGATGTTTTATACAAAATTCACATTTTGCACATTTTTATACTTTCATTTGGGTTTCTCCTGCTTCTAAAAAAAATAGCCCAAGTGCTTTAAAAAACACACAACACTTTTTTTCCCCAATAAATTAATGTTTTTTGGTGTCTGGAAAATGAGCCGTTTCAAAAACCTGCCACTCACCTAGCAACCCCAGCTTAGCTTGTTACCTAGCAACGCCAGACAAGCCCAGCCTCGTTACATAGTAAACAAAAAGTGGGGTTTTTTTTGTTTTGTTTTTACTAGAAGCTGGTGAACTACTGGTTCTGTATGTGTAAATATTTAATTCTTCCTCTTGTACAGAGCTGAATGTTTAGGTCACTACTCACTCAGAGGATATTTTGAGCTTTAAGTTGTTGACAGCAGGAAACACACACACCTAACTCTCTGAAATATCTCACACTCACTGTTTTTCCAACCTTATGGGCTTAATTAATTTTCCTCTTGTAGATGCAGCCGCTTGAGATTAATTTAAGACCCTTTCTGCTTTCAAAAGCACTGATTTAAATAGATAAATCTTTTTAATGAACTTTGAATAAATTATTGATCGTGCTGTACTGTTTGAAAACTAGGATCGATTGGAATGTATGTTATTGAATTGAAATGGGTTTTTTTTTGTAAATGCCTTGTGAATTGCTGTCATATAAATAAACTGAATTATTTCTTAAAAATAAAATGTCAAAATATGTTTGTTAATTGCAGGCAGTAATTAATTTGTCTGGATTTAAAAATCACGTAAATTAAATATTTTGTTACTGTAAAAACAGGAAAAAAAACTTTTATTTATGTTGTTGTGAAGGAGGCAACATTTCTTTAAAAACACAAAAATGTGTTTTCTACACCAAAATACAATGTTATTTACAGCTTTTTAAAAACATTACAATAAGTTCTGGTTTGACATTATCCTACATGATAAAGGTAAATAAATACAATGTCATTTGTTTTGCTTTACAGAATGTTTCTCATGAGTTTACTGACTTTTTATGCAGTGCAAATTACTAAAATAAATTAACTTTTCAGTTATAATGTAAGTAAGTGAGATAAATTTGAGCAGTACCAGGTAGTTGGATATATATCACAAATATTTAATTTTGAAACGATGGAGACGCTGCGTCAGTCCTTGTGAGCTGCTGTTCTGTCCTGCGCTACCGGCCGAATCCGTACGGGTCGTTGGCGTCCTTCGACCCCTCTTTCCCTTCCGTCTTGCTGAGTTGGTGCAAAGAGTTGCCCAGGTTGTGAAGGAGACACGTCCCCAGCTGGCACACTGCCTTGTATGGGAGTCGACGAGGGCGTAACTTCAGGTTGTCGCTGGAAAAAAAAGACAAGAAGTTAAACAGTTAAATCACAAAAGAATCATCGGGTCGAGTTTATTTAACCCAAACAGGTAGGAAGGTCACTGTTTCTACCTGTCTTTGAGATTGGACGGCCTAAACTGATTGACGTTTGAATAATAAGGGATGATCTTCGGTTTGGGAGCGTATGTTCTCTCCTTGACCTCTGACCTCTGAGTCCGGTCCGCTCCCCCTGAGAGGTCGGTATCTATTCCATTCCTGCAGAAATGTGACGATGTGGTTCAGCTCACAGCAATTACAATCATTCTGCTTTGATTTGAATGATTACATACAGTATATTTGGTCTGTAATATATAAAAATTTTAGTGCAATTGAAATAAGACAAAACTGATTTACACGTATCAGCAAAATATATGTGCTTGTTATAAGTCAATAATTTTCATCATGAATATTGATGTACTATATTATTTCACTTATAACTACAATTTTTTAATCATTGTTAAGGAATAATTCACCTAAAAGAAACTCTTAAATTCTTCTGAACAGTTACTAGTAAGTTAGTTTTGTTTTTTATTTCACATGTAATAAAATATTTGCACTAGAAACTAGACCAAACTTACTCAGTGAGATTTTGTGTGTTTGTAGTGTATTAATCTAACTGTTAAGATGATAAACAAACAATAAAATTGATTCTTCATCAAAATAATCAACATGCATTTTAATAAAAGTGCATTAAGACTGCTTATCAATAATGTATAGAGTTTATAGCTTTATTAGTAATGGTGTTTCAGTGTTATATTAATATTTTCATGGGAATGTGGTGCCTTATTATATTATTTACATTAGCAGGGAGTGAGGTGATGCTGACCTTTGACCTTGTCTCAATGGGGAGGCAGAAGTCAGAGACACGATCAGTAGCAGCAGAAAAATAATCTCCATTCTGCCCTCACCTGGAATGAATTTTAAAAAATTAATCAGAGTTATCAGGAAAGTATGGAAGATGATTAGTGCCACTAAAAAGACCCAAAGAATTTCTTTCTCAGAATTCTGACTTTTGACCTCAGAAAATTAAGGTCTGAGAAAAAAGAAAAGAAAAATCACATTTTTCTCAGTTCTTTTTTTCCCAGTTTGTCCCTAATCATCTTCCATAGTAAAGAAATAAAGCTCACTTAAAAAAGAAAAAATAATAACTTATACTTACAGAGAAAATGTGAATCTTTTCTGTTGCTTCTTGCAGAAACCATTCGTAGCGTCTCGCTGACTGTTGGCGTCCCCGGTCTGTCGCTGGTCCTTTTAAAGGCCAGCGGGGTGACGGGGCGTGTCCATAAGCGTGGTTTTAAATGTCGGGCGTTCGTTCATTACTCGTGTAATGAATCAGTCACTCTGGCAGTTTTACTCTCTGTTTACAGGAGCCATGAAGACAACATAAGCAATCCTTAAGCCAAAACATCCCAGCAAAACATTGGACTTGTACTTCATGTGACCTTGTAGGTTCTGATGTTTACATTGATCCCCTACACACACACACACCTCCTCCATCCCTCTCCTCCTTCGCTTCACTTGCTGCTGAGTAATTGTTCCAGAAATCACTCATTCATTTCCACCACCTGCAGGAAGCGCGCTAAGCCCAGAATAACCCGATTCTCCTCTGAGCCTTTCTTTATCGCCTCTTTGTTTTTTTCCCTGGGCCTTTTCCCCCTTGAGTCATTTTTCCCTCATTGTGTTTATTCCTGAAATGTCCTTCACTCACATCCACCTCGCCTCCAACTTTGTTTGAGCAGCTCCTTGATCTCACAGCTGCTCTCAAGTCTTGCAGTGTACCCAAACAAATCACAGCAGCCAGAGTTGTTTGCTGTCCCATGGATACGTTTCCTTTATTGAAATAAAAACAAAAAAAGGACAAGTATATAGGAAACAGTATACAGAATGTCCATCCATACAACAGTCAGGGGTCAATTACAACAAATACAGTTTAAATTGTGGTACACTTTATGTTTTAGATGTCTGGAGTTGTTTGGATTTGTTTTCAGTCTCTATGTGCACAATTATTTTTATTTTTAAATCTCCCATAGAGCGATAAAAAAGAAGAGGAAAACTAAACAAAAGAAGGGCGTTTCAGGAAAATGTGCATTTTCCATCTCTGCCAGACGTATTTGAATTTGGATTGTTGAAGTTTCATTGAGAAAGTGATTCTTTCCATCACAAATACAGTATACCACAGATTATATCAAAGCATTTCTTCCTAATTGTTTTCCTTGCACTTAAACTTAGCATTCCAAATAAATATTTATTTTTATCACTCGTTGATTCTATAAACACAAAAAGAAGCTTCTTCTAGTCAGATTTAATATTTTTTTCCAAAAATAATCACTAGTTCTGTAAAAATCTGATAAGTTTTCATCCATTGTACATGTTTTTAACTGATGGACCAATAAAAGGTTATCATAGTGGAGAAGTAGACAGAGAATAAATAAATGTTTTTTTAAATATTTGGACAAATAAACGAATGAAAAGTGTGACGTATATTCAGCTTCCATTTACTCAGAAATGATTCCTCCAGTGCAGAAAGGTGTTTTCCCACCTGGTAGTCTGGTAGACTCGGTTTCATTGGGGATCAAAGTTGCAACATTTATTACATTTTCAGCTGCTGCTGTTCGCTTTCACACTGCACTGTGTCAAATGAACTAAACCCTTTGAGCGACCTGTTCCCCCCTTCACCTGTGGTGGCGCTGCGACAAGAACCACTGAAGGAAACGACACAAAACCTTCAGAAGAAGACACTGAGCCCAACACAAAATGTAAATATGGAGAAGCAAAAGATTTTAGCAGTTTTAGGATTCCTTTTATGTCTTTGTTAAAAAATCAGGAGTCATTTTTCCCATCAGCCCTCGGGCCTTGGTTTGTTTTGATTGTATTTACCCATAATGCCCTGCGCTGGAGTCGTCTTCCTGCTTTTGGAGCAGTTTCCTAAAGCAGATTGTTCTCCTCTTTAGAGGTTTAGATCAGGCGTTTCCAGGCTCAGGACCATTTACCCCATTTATCAAACACTCATGGACCACATCATTTGAAATTTCCCCGGCAATAGCACAATATCTTAATATATACAACCTGAAATGAAAATATTGTATTTTTTCCTCTAAATGTGAAGGTGCCGCTGTTTTGTCGCAATAAAACAAGCATTTTGAGTTATTTATAGATTCTGAAAGTATGGATTCTTAGCTTTCCAATGATAGAAAACACATGGAAATCAAAAAATAATTTCTTTAGCATGCTATAATGTTCAAAAATAAAGTACTGCAACTCACTCTCAGAAACTTTCCACCGGTATCTTCAGGCTTTCTTTTTAGTGACCTGGTCTGAAGCCACTTATCCATCATTATCTTTAAACACAATCGTTGGCGAGCTAGCTGTAGCATCGACTTGAAGCTCACGTCACGGCAAATTGTTGCTGTGCAGTACCTTATTGACCACCAGGGGGCGGCCGCGGACCACCAGTCGTCTGGAGACCACAGTTTAAGAAAACCTGATTTAAAGAAAACAGCATAGAACGGCATGCTACATTTAATTGTTTTAAATAAAATAAAGCTGTATTTTAACAAAAATGTTGGTTTAAAACTGATTCTCCAATTATTGTCCCTGTTAACAATAGCACTGCAGCACAGCCAGCTTCTAGTGGAGGTTAGAAAAGTATAGATTGTTGGAGCTATTTATTCTTTATTTCTTTACCCATTTGAATTTTGTCAGTTTATTCTTAAATTTCTATTTTTTGTATTATTTACTAAGTTTATTTGCAGGTTAATAATTGTTAATTTTATTTATAAATTGTTTTATTATTTTTCTTATTTATTTTTTCTAAGTAAGACAGGAAGAAATGTGGGTCAGCCCACTTTCTAGAAGTGTAGGTGCCTGGTAAAGGATCAGCAGGCATTTGGGTTTGGGGCCCATGGTTTTTACCAGAACAAGAGAGGCAGCATGAGAACAAAGAAAAGTTTGAACTCTGTAATTGTTTGCTGAAATAGGAAAATAAATCATCCAGAACAAACAATAAGTTTGGAAATTGAACCTTCTTTAGCCTGCGTACAGAAACTTGACCCCAGTGCCTTAAAGTGGCTTGATGGAACTTTTATTGGATGTTTGGTTTGGCAAACAATCGCCCCTACAATGTTTATTTTGTTATGGTCAGTTTAATCATTTTTGGACTCTTGAAACCATTTGAGCAAATGATTATGTCCATGAGGCATTAAGGTGTTAATGCTGATGAATAATAGCTACTTTAAAGGTTTCCTTAGCAATAAAACTTTCCCATTATCTCCAGAATTACTAAGAATATGACCAAAGGTTAAACTGTGTGTAATTTTCCCTGATGTAGAAAATCACAACATCCGCCTCTTAAAGCTCTCACTTAGTAATATCCTACACCTAATTGATCACAAAAAATATTATGTTTACTTCCATGAAGGCACTTTGTGAGGACTTTTCTGGACCTTTCTGTCTGTGACGTATTGAGCATCCTGTTGTTTTAAGCCCGTATCTGCCCTCCGTTTCCTCCACTCACCGAACACACGGAAGAGTATCCGGGCAGGAAAACTTGATATTAGCTCATTCATTTCATCACAGGAGACACTTCGTCATCAGCATGTGAACAGCTTGGTAAGCTTTAAAGTAAGCTGAAGATAACAGCTAAATGTTGGCTGGCAACCTTTGGCCCAGACAAAGTCCAGACCTAAAACTAGATGAGAATCATTTTCAGGGCTTGATAGTTGACGTTTACATAAACTTTCTATCCAATCCAACTCTTCTTTCATTCAGTCAGGATTGGAGGATTTGTGAGCATGAAAGCTGGATATCAATCCAAACTTTGACTAGGCCACCCCAACACCTTGTGCTTTGTATCATTATCATGATACAGAGCCAATTTGAGATTGAATTTAAGATGAGAGTTTTTAACACTTTGCTGACTGATAGATGTCAGACATTTTAGTTTACATGAACAGGTGATATTTAATATTTCAGCATAAACTGGACTCAAAGACTCCTCTGACAAAAATATGCATAAATATAAGTAAAATACTTTTGTTACAAACTTCTACTTTTGTAGAAAAGTTAATAGTAAAGTGAAATCACACTAACGATGGGAGACACTCAAATGATAACTACTTAGCCCAGAGATAAATATCTAGTTTGAAGATGAACATTTAGCTTATTTGGAGTTGCTTTTGAAACATAACCAAAGAAAAATGAACAGTGGCATTTGACAAAATGTAATGTTTCAATTGTTTGTGTGTTCTATGACTTTGTATTTCTGTTGGGGGTTTTTTATTACGATGTAAAGCACTTTGAAATGCCTCGTTCCTTAAATGTGTTATACAGATTTGATTTGATTTGATTTGATTTGATTTGATCTGTGCACAGTTTGTGGTTGAGTCAAATCAACACAATGAGGACAACATGCAAACATGGTGGCAAATCGGAAAGCTCTGATCCTTTTCCATGAGGATGCAAAAGAATCTGCTTTGCATTGACACAGGATCACCACAAGGGGGCATTACAGGGTAAATGAAAGGTTGGGCTGAGAATCCTAAATTTATCAAATTACTGCACTTTGACTTGAGTAGCTTACATTAGTTACTAATGTAACTAATGTAAGACCATTAGTACATTAGTAAAGGACTAATGTCTCAGCAAGATCTAGAGAAACTCATCCATGCGTTTATCTTCAGTCGTATTGATTATTGCAACAGCGTCTTCACAGGTCTGTCCAACAAATCAATCAAACAGCAGCAGCTGATCCAGAATGCTGCTGCTCGCGTTCTCACTAAAACCAGGAAGATAGAGCACATAACACCAGTTTTAAAGTCCCTCCACTGGCTCCCTGTAGCTCAAAGAATAGTCTTTAAAATACTGTTGTTAGTTTATAAATCACTGAACGGCTTAGCACCACAATACATTAAAGATCTGCTGTTGTTGTATGAACCTTCCAGACCTCTCAGGTCTTCTGGTTCTGGTCCTGCTCTGCATCCCCAGAACCAGAACCAAACGAGGAGAAGCAGCTTTCAGCATCTATCTGTTTCTGCAGTTTATGAAACGATCCCAGGTCTGTAAGAAATTTGCATAAACCTGTTTTTAACCTAATGTCTGATCTCTCGCTCGGATGTCTGCTGGTTTCTTTGATTTTTAACTGACAGAAACGTCTTTCTGTCAGTTTTTGCGCCTGTCGTGGGACACCCAACCATCTCTGGTCTACGCCTTGATGACGACCCACTGGCGTCTTCCCATACCAAACCTGGTGGTTTCTGTCGTGGGTGGAGAGGGCAGAACGAAGGTGAAGACCTGGGTACGAGAGGTCCTCAGGCAGGGACTTGTGAAAGCAGCACAAAGAGCAGGTGAATGTAAACCGAGTTCTTTAAAAACCAGAGCAGAAAAGATGGAAAAGGGGACGTTTTTTCTCCAAATTGGAAAAGTCAATTATAATCCAGAACAGAATTTCCTTTTAGACAAGGAACTTTTTGCACATTTACATTTATTTACTCACTTTGCATCATACAACTTTGTGCAGTGTTAAATCATTTATGCGACATTTTCACTTCGTCCAACACTACAGCCACTGACTTCTGAGGATTCTCATGCGGTATTTTTTTTATTTCATATGAAGATCAAAGCAACGATCTGCTTGTTAATGAACTGCTTGCACACTGCAAAGACACAAAAACTCACCAAGTATTTTAGCTTCTAGTGCAAATATCTTGGTCCACTTGAAAGAAGACAAATCTAACTTACAAGTAACATTTTGGCAAAACATATGAGCTTGTTTTAAGTCAATAATTCCTTAATATTGATAAAAATGTACTAGTTACGTTGGCAGATTATTTCATTTGTAACATGGAAAAAATGTCTTGTTATAAGTGAAATAATCTGCCAGTAGAACAAGTACTTTTACCTTTAGTATTAAGGAATTATTGACTCTAAACAACCACCTATGTTTTGCCGAAAAGGTACTACTAAGGTTTTGTCGTATTTCAAGTGTGCTGAGATATTTGCACTAAAATCTAGACCAAGAATACTTGGTAAGATTTTGTGTTTTTGCAGTGCACAGTCAAATCAGTTGTGCACTGAGCCGTGTGTGCTCATTTCACACACAGCTGCAAACAAATGGAAGACAGAAATCAGACAAACTGCAGTATTAGACTCATTAAATCTCCAAAAGACTCAGGTATACGTTAAACATCTTTCATGGGAAGATAAGTACCAGCTTTAGAGACATTGATTTGTCATGGACTTCTGTTTAGACTTTTTATTGAACACATAATGACCTGTGTTGAACTGTCCCTGCCCAGGAGCGTGGATCTTTACAACAGGACTGCGTGAAGGCGTTGGCAGGTGTGTTGGCGAGGCGGTGAGAGATCACGCCACTGCAGCCTCCTCTGACTCCCTCAACAAGGTGGTGGCCGTAGGCGTCGCTCCGTGGGGAATGGTGCACAACAGGGAGCAGCTCGTCAACCCTAAGGTTGTTGTTTTAAGAAGCACATGATCTTACCCTAGAGGTTTCTATGCTCTGCAGGAAGGTGTGATGGTTACTGAACCTTTTCACCTTCATTTGTAAAAGGTACTTATGTTGGCTTGTTGACAAACACAAGAGAGACGAGAGTTACTTTGACTGACTTTTAATCTGTTTTTATATCTTCAAACTCCGTTTTACACCACAAGTACACTGCAGAACTAATAAAAAACACAGATGATGTAAAAAAATGTCCCTTACTTGTCTCAGCTTGTACGAAATGTACAATACAAAACATAAAGTAAACATACCACCTTGACCTATAAGTGGACCAACTGTTGGACTTGAAAACTAATTTTCTGTCTTAATCAGCTCAACATTAGGTCGGTTTGTAAAAATTGTTTTCAAAGCTTTCAGATGCTGGAAGTTCAAATATGATTATTTGAAAAAAAGGAAAGATTTTGAAAAGAGAAAGAAAATCAATCATGTTGTATGAACTTTCGCCATGGCGTTAACGGCACCACAGCTACACCTAGTGGTGAAACATGAACAAAAAATAGACACAACTTCTTGAAAAAAATCAACCCTACACATCGCTAACAGAGCATCACAACTGCACTGAGGCATAGTGGCTGCCTGTTACCTAGCAACCCCAATGAAGCCCAGCCCATCACCTAGCAACCCAAGGAGCTCCAGAACATTTTACCACTGCATTTTACCGCTGTACAATGGCTGCTGGAAAAGACAAGTGTTTTGTTGTTGACTTATCATCCATAAACCCCTTTCTGAAATTTTGTTGGTTGTGCAGGTGGCTCCACTTCTGCTTTTCAAAGATTGTACTGTTGTTCAAGTGCGCATCTGTTTGCTGCCATTTTCATGTGCGAGTGTAAATGTTGGGTTTCGGGGGGGCGTGGCCAGCAGCAGATTATTTGGTTTTAAAGTGACAAGACGCTCTAAAACAGTTCAAAATATGCAGAACTGAGTAGAATGAAATCTCATTACTGAAGGATGATTTTATGGAAAGAATGTAATGAAGATGTTTTTTTAATCACCAATAGCTCTATTCTAATCTGTTCAAAAAAACATAATGGGTCCCCTGTAATGGTGGAAAAGGTTCTGTAATGCCTTTGTTTTAATTTTGTACATCACTAAAAGCTGCAATTTGTTCAGGGATGTCTCCGCTATTTAGACTCACTGCAGCTGAAATGGTACAATAATTAATTGTACCATAACTGACATATACTACGTTGTGGGGACACACTGCTCCTTGTGGGGACCGAAGCTGTGCGTGTGTGTGTGTAGGCGTGGGTGTGTGTGTGTGTGTGTGTGTGTGTGTGTGTGAGTGTGTGTGTAGGGGATCAATGTAAACATCAGAACCTACAAGGTCACATGAAGTACAAGTCCAATGTTTTGCTGGGATGTTTTGTCTTAAGGATTGTTTATGTTGTCTTCATGGCATAACAAGCTAAGCTGGGGTTGCTAGGTGAGTGGCAGGTTTTTGAAAACGGCTCATTTTCCAGACACCCAAAAACATTAATTTATTGGGGAAAAAAAGTGTTGTGTGTTTTTTAAAGCACTTGGGCTATTTTTTTTTAGAAGCAGGAGAAACCCAAATGAAAGTATAAAAATGTGCAAAATGTGAATTTTGTATAAAACATCTTTAAAGAAATGCATAAAAATACATTCCCAGGTGGTACAAATTTAAGATTTTGCCTGCAAGATCTCCACATTTATAAGGAGCTTTCAAGTAATGTAAACATTCAAATTTATAACTAAATATATTATTATTCTTTAATAATAAATGTTCTATGCTAGCCCTGATAATTGCTAACTGTTTAGAAAACGTGTCAGAATATTGAAATATGAAATTCCTCTCTCCAAACTTGTTCGTATCTGTACTGTCCATCATATTTAGTTTTTAAATTATTTATTTAGTAATTTAGCTATTTGTTATTTTTCTCCTCACCCCTCCAGCCCGTCAGTGTCCACAGGCAGCGTACACTTCCTCATCATGCAGTGACGCAGAATGGCCACTAGGTGTCGGTAAAGAGCTGCGTCGTCCTGCACAATCAAAGAACGAAACAATCCATTTCTGCCTCTCTGGACACAAACATTTAGGTGTCAGATACAACTTTAAAAAACTGAAAGAAGAAAAAAATAGGAGTGGGAACTATTTCCCAGAATGCTTAGCGGCATGTTTTTGTTTCCTGAGATGAAGCGTTACATTGATCTGACTCTTGTGTTATTAAGGCAAATGTTTATTTTAATGCAGCTGACAGTTTGCAAAGCTTGAGGATAATGTCCTGATCACACTAAATGTTTCTGAGCTGAATTCATTGAGATGTTTAATAAAAGTCTTGGAGCTCTTTTTCCATTCTTGCTCTGCTCAGGATGCAGCAGAAGTTGCTAATCATCAGGGAATCATCTCCCTGATGATTAGCAAGCAGCTCAATCAGAGCCAGAGTTTGGGGTACAAATTGTTGTGCCTGACTTTGAGTGTCTTCAAGCTGCCAGCATTGAACCGTCTACTGTACACATCCCTCTGTTCCCTGATAAAAACATCAGAGGTTCCAGACTCGAGCTCAAACAGTACCAAACCCCCAAAACTATTTTGACCCAAATTCCATCTGATGATAAATCTTTCTTTATAGCTGACCTCTCCAACACATTTCCCAAAATTCACTTTTGGTTTGCGTTTGAATTCCAACCTCATGCCTGGACATTTATCAGAGTCCTACAGTCTATGATGCAGCGCTGAATGACAGTTGAGATTTTCTCCCCTATCTGATTGTACTGCACTGTTTCAGTATGTCCTCACAAAAGACACAGCTTCTCTGCTGAAACATTTACATGCTTTTGACCACAAAGTTACTTTGTCAAAATTGCAATTTGTGCAGGAAAATGTCCCATTTTTAGAACAGATTATCACGTTCTGTCCTCCAACATGTTTTCCTCTTCTTCTTTTTTTATCTCTGGGAGATTTAAGAATGAAAATAATTGAGCATAAAAAGACTGAAGACAGAACTTGCAGGATCTAAGATTTACTGCCTCCAAGCATCAAAAACATAAAGTGTACCTCAATTTAAACTGTATTTGATGTAAATGGCTCCTGACTGTTATATGGATGGACATTCTACTTGTGTTGTCCATTATTTGTTTTTATTTCAATATAGGAAAAAAAAAATCCATGGGACAGTAAACAACTCTGGCTGCTGCGGTTTGTTTGGGATCACTGCAAAACGTGAAAGCAGCTGTGAGATCAAGGAGCTGCTCCTTTTTCTCTCAAACAAAGTTTGAGGTGAGGTGCATGTGAGTGAAGGCCCAGTGATTTCTGGAGTAATTGCTCAAGCGAAGCGAGGAAGGAGAGAAATGAAGGAGGGCATGTGCGTGTGTGTGTGTGTGTGTGTGTGTGTGTGCGTGTGTGCGTTTGTTTCTAATACCTAGTGGGGACCATTTTCCTGACATGTACTACATTGTGGGGACACACTGCTCCTTGTGGGGACCGAAGCTATGCGTGGGTGTGTGTGTGTGTGTGTGTGTGTGTGTGTGTGTGTGTGTGTGTAGGGGATCAATGTAAATATCAGAACCTACAAGGTCACATGAAGTACAAGTCCAATGTTTTGCTGGGATGTTTTGTCTTAAGGATTGTTTATGTTGTCTTCATGGCATAACAAGCTAAGCTGGGGTTGCTAGGTGAGTGGCAGGTTTTTGAAAACGGCTCATTTTCCAGACACCCAAAAACATTAATTTATTGGGGAAAAAAAGTGTTGTGTGTTTTTTAAAGCACTTGGGCTATTTTTTTTTAGAAGCAGGAGAAACCCAAATGAAAGTATAAAAATGTGCAAAATGTGAATTTTGTATAAAACATCTTTAAAGAAATGCATAAAAATACATTCCCAGGTGGTACAAATTTAAGATTTTGCCTGCAAGATCTCCACATTTATAAGGAGCTTCCAAGTAATGTAAACATTCAAATTTATAACTAAATATATTATTATTCTTTAATAATAAATGTTCTATGCTAGCCCTGATAATTGCTAACTGTTTAGAAAACATGTGTCAGAATATTTGAGATATGAAATTCCTCTCTCCAAACTTGTTCGTATCTGTACTGTCCATCATATTTAGTTTTTAAATTATTTATTTAGTAATTTAGCTATTTGTTATTTTTCTCCTCACCCCTCCAGCCCGTCAGTGTCCACAGGCAGCGTACACTTCCTCATCAAGCAGTGACGCAGAATGGCCACTAGGTGTCGGTAAAGAGCTGCGTCGTCCTGCACAATCAAAGAACGAAACAATCCATTTCTGCCTCTCTGGACACAAACATTTAGGTGTCAGATACAACTTTAAAAAACTGAAAGAAGAAAAAAATAGGAGTGGGAACTATTTCCCAGAATGCTTAGCGGCATGTTTTTGTATCCTGAGATGAAGTGCGTTACATTGATCTGACTCTTGTGTTATTAAGGCAAATGTTTATTTTAATACAGCTGACAGTTTGCAAAGCTTGAGGATAATGTCCTGATCACACTAAATGTTTCTGAGCTGAATTCATTGAGATGTTTAATAAAAGTCTTGGAGCTCTTTTTCCATTCAAGCTCTGCTCAGGATGCAGAAGAAGTTGCTAATCATCTTCCTGATGATTAGCAAGCAGCTCAATCAGAGCCAGAGTTTGGGGTACAAATAGTTGCGCCTGACTTTGAGTGTCTTCAAGCTGCCAGCATTGAACCGTCTACTGTACACATCCCTCTGTTCCCTGATAAAAACATCAGAGGTTCCAGACTCGAGCTCAAACAGTACCAAACCCCCAAAACTATTTTGACCCAAATTCCATCTGATGATAAATCTTTCTTTATAGCTGACCTCTCCAACACATTTCCCAAAATTCACTTTTGGTTTGCGTTTGAATTCCAACCTCATGCCTGGACATTTATCAGAGTCCTACAGTCTATGATGCAGCGCTGAACGACAGTTGAGATTTTCTCCCCTATCTGATTGTACTGCACTGTTTCAGTATGTCCTCACAAAAGACACAGCTTCTCTGTTGAAACATTTACATGCTTTTGGCCACAAAGTTACTTTGTCAAAATTGCAATTTGTGCAGGAAAATGTCCCATTTTTAGAACAGATTATCACGTTCTGTCCTCCAACATGTTTTCCTCTTCTTTTTTTTTTATCTCTGGGAGATTTAAGAATGAAAATAATTGAGCATAAAAAGACTGAAGACAGAACTTGCAGGATCTAAGATTTACTGCCTCCAAGCATCAAAAACATAAAGTGTACCTCAATTTAAACTGTATTTGATGTAAATGGCTCCTGACTGTTATATGGATGGACATTCTACTTGTGTTGTCCAGTATTTGTTTTTACTTCAATACAGGAAAAAAAAAAAATCCATGGGACAGTAAACAACTCTGGCTGCTGCGGTTTGTTTGGGATCACTGCAAAACGTGAAAGCAGCTGTGAGATCAAGGAGCTGCTCCTTTTTCTCTCAAACAAAGTTTGAGGTGAGGTGCATGTGAGTGAAGGCCCAGTGATTTCTGGAGTAATTGCTCAAGCGAAGCGAGGAAGGAGAGGAATGAAGGAGGGCATGTGTGTGTGTGTGTGTGTGTGTGTGTTTGTTTCTAATACCTTACGGGGACCATTTTCCTGACATATACTACGTTGTGGGGACACACTGCTCCTTGTGGGGACCGAAGCTGTGCGTGTGTGTGTGTGTGTGTGTGGGTGTGTGTGTGTGTGTGTGTGTAGGGGATCAATGTAAACATCAGAACCTACAAGGTCACATGAAGTACAAGTCCAATGTTTTGCTGGGATGTTTTGGCTTAAGGATTGTTTATGTTGTCTTCATGGCTCCTGTAAACAGAGAGTAAAACTGCCAGAGTGACTGATTCATTACACGAGTAATGAAGAAACGCCGGACATTTAAAATGACGCTTATGGACACGCCCCCTCACCTCTCTGGCCTTTAAAATGACCAGCGACAGACCGGGGACGCCAACAGTCAGCGAGACGCTACGAATGGTTTCTGCAAGAAGCAACAGAAAAGATTCACATTTCCATTTTCTTAGGTTACATTTTCTTTGTAAGTATAACATATCTTTGTTTTCTTTTAAGTGAGCTTTATTTCTTCACTGTGGAAGATGATTAGGGATAAACTGGGGGAAAACAAATTGTGAGAAACATGTCAGATTTTTTTATTTTCTTTTTTCTCAGAATTAAAGTCAGAATTCTGAGAGTAATAATTCTCTGGGTTTTTTAGTGTCCCTAATTGTCTTCCATACTTCCCAGATAATAACTCAGTTTAACTTTATTTTCATTCTAGGTGACGACAGAATGGCGATCACTTTTCTGCTGCTGCTGCTGCTGATGGTGTCTCTGACTTCTGCCTCTGCACTGAAAGGTCAAAGGTCAGCCACACCCCCCCCCCCCCCTGCTAATGTAAATAATGTAATTATTTTCCCATAAAAATATTAATATAATGCTAAAAACACCATTACTAATGAGCTCTTTACTAATTCTTAATAAGCATTTTTAAGACACTTTTATTAAAAAATGCATACTGTTATTTTGAAGAATATTAATTTTAAGGTTATACCTGCTTTTCATTAGTTTATCATCTTAACAGTTAAATGAATACACTGCAAAAACACTAAATTTCACTAAGTATCTTCGGTTTAGTTTCTAGCGCAAATATCTTACTACACTGAAATAAGTCAAAACTAACTTACAACTTTTCAGAAGGACTTAGGAACTTGTTTTAAATAAATAATTCCTTAGTATTGATTTAAAAAGAGCTAGTTAGTGAAGTAACAGATAATCCTGATTAAAATGATTGACTTTAAACAAGCTCCTATATTTTGCTGAAAAGTTACATTGAAATTACTTTTGTCTTATTTCAATAGCACTGAGATATTTTCACTAGACACGACCAAATATATTTGGTAATATTTTGTGTTTTGTGTTAATAACTGACAGTCTTATTGCAGAGAGGTTTATGTAATCATTAAAATCAAAGCAGAATAATTGTAATTGCTGTGAGCTGAACCACATTGTTGTTTCTGCAGCGCTGGAATAGATGCCGACCCCCGGAGAGCGGACCAGATTCACAGGTCGGAGGTCAAGGAGAGAAAATCCGCTCCCAAACCACAAATCATCCCATATTATTCAAACATCAACCAGTTTAAGATGTCTAACCTTCTTACCTCTTTGTTTTAATCCCTTCCTTATTTTACATTTGTGTTAAATAAACTCGACCTGATCATTAGTTTGTAATTTTGCTGATCTCCTCCTTTTTCTTTTTCTTTTCAGTAACACCCTGAATGCAAAGTTACGTCTCCGTCGAGCCCCACGTTACGCAGTATGCAAATCCAGGAAATGTCGCTTTCTCAACTCGGGCAACGCTTTGCCCCAACTCAGCAACAGGAAATTGGAAGAGGGGGCGGCGAAGGCCCAGGACCCGTATGGATTCGGCCGTTAGGGCCGGATAGGGCCGGTCGTCCAAACTGGCATGTTGAGATCTTTCCAGTTTCATGCACAGAATGAAATAATGGCAAATAAGAAGAAAAGAGTATTATTACTGAAACAGGTCTATATAAGTAGTGGTTGTAATCTTTTTAATGTTGATTATTGTGATTAAATAATAATATGATTGTGAAATGTATAAGATGAATCACGTTGTAACCTTAGTGCTGTAAGTAGGCCACAGGTAAAAATCAGTTAGGGTCAGGACGAAACTAAAGAAAATAGAGGAACTTTGAAATTGTTGTTGTTGAAAAAGTATAATTGAGCATGATTATATAATCCTTCTCTATAAAAGACTCTGAAAAGCAGAACAAAGCGCTTAGTCCCCGGCTGCAGACGTCCAGACAGAAGACCTACGGAGGACAGGAGCCACGAAAAGACATGGCCTCACCAGGGCTGGGCAACTCCAGGCCTCCAGGGCCGGTCACAACTTTTAGATGTATCTTTACTTCAACACACCTGAGCCAAATAATGAGGTTGTTAGCAGGACCCCACAGCTCCAGGCCACAGCTGATGACAAACTGAACCACACTGAGGACAACAACATGCAGTGAAGAATCAAGACTTTGTCCAAGAACAGCAAAGTCGCCTGTTGCCGAGATCATGCGCCATCTGAGCATGAGTTGAACTGCTCATTCATTAATTAGCAAAACAGATTAGGGAAAGGCAGTAGATTGAATATATGTAATTTTGAAATTAACTTGGATCTAAAACTATTGATTATTGAGTTTATGCTGTTGATTAACCTTGCTAAATAAAGCATCATGAAAAATTCTAAGGTGTGGACAATCAAATTAATGTTGTCATCTTTTAGTGTAGAGTTCTTTTAATGATTGTAAAAACTAATCTCTAGAACTACTGGTTCTAGAGTTTAGTTTAAGATAGATAGATAGATAGATCTGTATTTACAGTTGTCATGTCAGGAAGTGGACTCCAAAAAGGGAGCAGCTAAAGTTATTTGTTTTGAAAATCCTGTGGTTTTGACAAGCCACGCCCCTTTTTTTGAGTTTGCTACTCATGCAGCTGCGCTGTGACGACACAGCCTCACCTGTTAGGTGTGTCTGGGCAGCAGCGCACCTCGTTTATCCTCTTTGACTGCAGGAACAACACAAGCAGGAACTGGTATTATAGTGGCGGAAAATGGCCAGAGAGAAATCCTAACCTGGAGTGCTTTCCTCTACAAACCTCCCGCTGACGAGGAAGGAAAGGAAAGAAAAGGGGAAGATGAAAGACACCGGAGAAGTGCGAGGAAGCACAGACAAGCTCGGGAAATCTGAGAAAGACCAGGTGGGTAAAGAAGAGAAACAACTAAACAAGTAAAGCGAGCTGTATTATGACGGCGGTGATGGAAAAGGAGCGGAAGAACAAAGCAGGCATTGTTGAGTCTCGAAAGTAGAGAAACATTAGCTTTGTGTGGACCTCGCTTACCTACTTACTGTCGCTGACACCGATTATAACAATGTTTTATTTATGGAAACCCACGAATCTGTAGCAGCGTGATTCCGGAGGGAACGTAAAAGTCCAACGTAATCCTCAACACCGCTTATCCAACAAGTTACCGGAAGTTAGTTGACATATCGCGTTGGGATCAAAGCTCCGACCAGCAACACATTAAACGTGTTTACACTTCAGAGACCTCGGTTAACTAGTTGCAGATGTTGTGCCGGGATCTGTTTGCGCTTCTACACTGTGATTTACTGCTTCGTTCTAAATCCATGGTGACTTTAAGTCAAGTCGTACAATAAAACTAGTAAATTTATGTATTTAATCTTTGCTGTTCACCTCGGAATCATTCAGACTTCCTAAGTAACATTTTGACCATTTTAAAAAATATTTCTAAAGAAATATTTTGGTACGTGTCACTAAAACACGCACTGTCAAAACAAACATTTAAAAATGTCCTTTGAATTTCTCTAGCATTTAATCTGTTAACAATTTAATACTCTTAAAGATATTGTCAAGCAGTTTATTTAAAAACCAAAACAAACTAAATCTACACTAACGTATCATTTCCCAGTTTTTAAAAAAATTTGAATCCATTTACTAATATCAGTAAACATAAAACAAGCGACTTCTTACAGGTCTTTTGAATAGATCTAGAAGCATTGAAGTTGCATTTGTACGGAAGAAGATTAATGCCACTGAAAAAAGAATAAAAACAAACAAATCTGAATCTCACAATTCTGACTAATGCAGATAAGCATTAAGAAATGCTAATCTTTTTTAGATTAGATGCAAGTTGTGCAGGAGGAGAACTGATTTGTTGTTGGATTTATGTGTTTTATTTTTTACTCGGCATTCTGACAAATCAAATTGTACGTTTGTCTCCCTGCAACGGCCTTGACTTCATGTGGATGTAGCGATTTCGCAGAGAATCGGACATGAATATCTTTTATTCGATGTCATCAACCAGACTGGAGTTTTGTTGCAACTGGAAATGCTAAAGATGTTTGATAATGGAACCATCCCAGTCTCCCCTGGTCTTCTGACTGTTTTATTATTTTCAGCTTTTCCTGTTTACCATGCGGTTTCAAATATTTTGCTGTATTTAAAGTAACTGCATGCAAATAAAGAGGACAGGTTTGGTTAGTTGGATATGAGGTTTTGGTTTTGACATCACACCTGAATACAGTGGTTGTTTAGCAGCTCAATCTATTGACTACATTACTATCTGTTATGTGCATGCCATCAGTAAAGTTTGTGTTTCTCTGGTTAAATAGTTTACTCTCGCAGCCTTCACAACATGGAATACACATACAGCAGAGATATTAATATTAAACTCAGGTTTTCCTGTGGCTGCTCTATTGTCCTGTTCAGACTTAAGGGGATGGTTAATTTTTCCAGTTTTCAAGGACAAGCAAATTCTCTGTTTTGCACATTTATAATCTCCCAACACACTGAAATCCTGACATCTGGGCTTCTGTCGTCCACGTTGTTCTGCAGCTCATTTGACTCCATTAATTTAAAAAGGTGCCTAAAATAGAAAACATTGGTTTTATTCAATTTATCATAACGATTGTGTGCAGAAGTTCCAATAATTTTAGTTGGAATTCAACTCATATTATTGGTTGAATTGAATTATATTCAAATAATATATTTTGAATATAATATTTCAAAAATATATTATGAAATAACCAGTTTAAGTTGTTTTTATTAGCATCTATTACAAAACAGATAAATAAATCATGTAGTGTACAAGGTGTACTCGAACATTAAGTTGGTTGTTCTGACCGTAAAACACAGGATAGAAGAGCAACGCAGAGTTAACTTTTCTGAGGAACTTGATTCCTCACAGCAGCTATTTCGCCAGACTGAGGGCCGCGTTCCATTTCTTTAAGCTGTGCCAGTTTACACGGCTTCTGTATGATCCGAGTCATGTACAGAACTAAATGGAGCAGACCCAACTTGCAGAATATGTTTCTACAACAATGTAGAAACATATTCTGCATTGTTGTGCACATACCTGCACATGTGTTCATGCCACATGGGTACAAATGCGGTTAGAATATTTATGAAGATGAGATATATGTGTAAAAGTGCCACTTTGATCACTGAGACTGATGTGTAACATCAAAACATTACAAATACTGAAGTATTACGTTGTGTCAAAGGATGCATGCCTTTACAATCAGCTCTGGTTGCATGGCTGCAGCTAAGGAGGAGTTTTCCCGTTAAGTGGAAGGGAATAAATTGAACTGCAGAGACGGTGTGTCAGAGCAGCGTATGGCATGCGGCAGACTTATTTCATTCCTTGTATGTGTAAAACACGCATCTATTTTAGTAGAAGCTATCAGAGATTAGCTTCCTGGTCAGATGGATACAGTGTTTTAATAAATTGCAGCACAGTGGAAGTTTAGTGGAAGGAAAAAGTGTTGTAGAAAAGGGTGCACACAGCTTGGGTAACTGTAGGTCAGAGAGGATTAGAAGAAAAATAAGTCTGTCACAATGAACAATTAATTAATTACATGATACATTTAAATGAGCTTGATCATTTCCATTCTGATTTATATTTTTGAAAGGCAACTTTGTTTACTTGATAATCCATTTTATTTATGGTTTTGGTTGTTGTTTTATTATATATTTAAAATGTCTTCCAGTTGCAGTGTGGAATGTTCTGTACAAATTTGAAGTTTATTATTTTTTGAGGTGGCGAACTTGCATTATTATGCCATTATCATCTCATTGGTTAAAAACAATACGGGACTTTAATCAGTGCTGAAAAATAAAATCAAATATTTGGTCTAATTTCTTGTGGAAATATTATAGTAAACCAAAACTAATTTTCCAGCAAGACATAGATAACATTTATTTTTGAAAAGTATGAGTTCCACTGGCAGGACATTTCACTTATAACATGTGGAAATTATTGCAAGTGAAATAATCTGGCAGTAAAACTAGCATTTAAAAAATATCAATATTCACCGTTTCCTGCATGAATTATGATACTTTAGGAAACGATTTTTTCCAGTGTTTTTTATTTTTCTAAAAGAAATTGTAGGATTTTTTTTATTTTTTTATCTATTTATTTTTACAGGATCAGTTGTAATTTTCTCCAAATACAAACTTGTTAAATACATCAATAGTCTTGGGGTCTTTGGGGATTACTTTATGTCACAATATTTTATTTATTTACCTGCCAGAGTTCTCCGCAGTAGAAGGAGGGACTGAATATTCTTGAGTTGGTCGGCATGTTTTTGTTAAAATGTAAAATTTGTTAAGTTTTTTAACAAAAAAAATTTATTGCCACATGGTCAGTAGTTGGCAGTGTATTGTAAGATGCACCAGTGTCCGGATGGATGGATGTGTGTCAATCACCCTTTTATAGCTGCCCACAAAGGCTTACAAGACACAATAAAAACATATTCAAACAAGGGGACCGACATAAATATTCTTTAAATAAGAAGCGTGCTAACTGAAACACAAAATACTTAAACAGCGCATTTTACCCTCACCCATTAAATAAAAGAAATCTGGATAAACATCAAGTATTTTAGTAACTAAATCATTTATCAACCTCAAGTACAAAGGGCAGTAAAACAAAAAGTGCACTTCGCTCTCAACTTCCCCCAAATCACACAGAGGACGTCTCTGGTCCTCTGGGGCTGAACGGTGGTCTGTGCGCATTTATCACATACAAATCTAGAGGAAACACAAACAAATGGCTTTTCTGTCCACTGCAGTGACCGCTGTGCATGACAGGGTTAAATTATTATTGACTTTAAACAAACTCCTATATGTTGGTTAAAAATGAGTTAGTTATGTCTTATTTCACGTGTATTAAAATAGTTGCACTTGAAATTAGACCAAAAATACTTGGGAATGTTGGTGTTTTTTGCAGTGTTTCAAAATATTTCTAATTTCAAAGATGTGAGAAAACCAGCCTCTACGCTGCTGCTGTGCGTCATGGATTTATGTCGGCTGAGCATAGATTCAAAGTTGAATCAGCAGCGCCCCGTCAAAAGTCACATTCAGGTGTTCGGGTTGAGCCTGACTCTCCAGCTTGAGACATTCTCTGTTCTCAGCTGCATTTTCAGCTCCCTGCAAGCAAACATGCACAGAAGGGTAAGAGTGGGTTTAAACTGGACTTTGTAAACGCTTTACTTCAGCTTCCTGAACTGTTTGAAATCTTCACAGACTTGGATCGCCAAGATCTACAAGAAAAGAGTTTGCACCACCTTCGTGGAGGACTCTTCCAGGTAACTGCAGAGTGACGGTTATGTGCTGCGGTGTGGATATCGGACCCTCATCTCGTCTCTTTGTGTCAGTAATGGAGCGCTGTGTCAGTGCGGAGGAGCGAGAGACGCCCACTCCTCCGTGGCGCTCGGGGACTGCTTCAGCACGGCCATTGTGAACCGCTGGGACAGCGCCCAGCACTCGTCTGAATACCCGACCGACGCTTTTGGAGAGGTTCAGTTCGCAGGAGCCAGCAAGAGACACAGCCATGTGGGTCCTTTTTGTTTTGCTTTAAGAAGTCTTATCTGAATTGGTTAATAAATGTCTTTATCTTGAATCGTCAAGATAAAGACATTTATCTTAATCTTATGACCTAATTATCAAGAGATTATAGTATTTGTCAGCACATTGGAGATTCCTGAACTCTGACCTGTGGCTGCACTTAAGTCAATAAATTGTCCCATTGTGGATTTATTCTGTTTCAGACAATCCAACTACTTTTACTATCAGAGAAAGAACTAAGTAAATACTAAATCCAGTTGTTAAATTATGGTTTTATTTGTAAAAGTGATCCAAAGCAACTTGGCTCCATGTGGAAAAGCCCAGTACACTGCAAAAACACAAACTCTTACCAAGTAGTTTTGTCTAGTTTATTGTGTAAATATCTTAATAGACTTGAAATAAAACAAATTTAACCTAAAAATAACTTTCCAGAAAGAAATATGAGCTTTTTTTAAGTCGATAACTTCTTAATATTGATGAAAAAGTTTTTGTTCCACTGGCAGATTATTTAATCTATAACAAGATATTTCCCCCCCATTTTTTTAGTGAAATAATCTGTCAATGGAGCTGGAATTTTCATCAATACTAAAAAATTATTGATTTGAAAACAAGCTCCTATATCTTGTTGAAAAAATATTTATAAGTTAGTTTCCTCTTATCTCAAGTGTATAAAGATTTTCTACTAGAAACTGGACCAAAAGTACAAAGATTTTGTGTTTTTGCAGTGTAACTGGTTGAGCCAGCCTTTGCAGCACAGGTTTTCCTGAGATATTTACAGCAACTACCAATGAATGTTGCTGTGGAGGAATTTCAGCCAACTCTTCTTTACAAATTTGTTGTAATTAAGGTAATAATAATCAACTTGAAGTTGGATTTTTCTATTTTATGTGGTTTTGGTCAACATCCTTCTGCAAAACCCAGGTGCACTTGAGTTTAAGATTATGATGGTTACAGGATTTTCTGGTAGAGAGCAGAAATAGTGGTTCCAAATTTTTGTGTACGACTAATTTTGTTTGGATAGTTTTTACACCTTTATTAAATGATGTATTTTTTCTCTATTTAACAACTTTGTAAAATTAATTTTATACACGGCAAACACAAAATCTTACCAAGTAATTTTGGTCTAGTTTCAACTGTAAATATCTTGGTGCACTTGAAGTAAGACAAAACTAACTTGCATGTACATTTTCAGTAAGATATAGCAGCTAGTTCCTCTGGCGTTGTTACCTAGCAACCCCAGCCAAGCCCAGCCCGTCACCTAGCAACCCAGTTCTAGTTCCACTGGCAAATTATTTCACTTATAATAAGACATCTTTTGCATGTTATAAGTCGACGTATCTGCCAAAGAAACTAGAAATTTTCATCAATATTAATGAATTATTGACTAAAACTAGATTATATTTCTTTGTTTGATTTGTCATATTTCAACAATACTAAGATATTTGCACTACAAACTAGACAAAAATTACTTGGTAAGATTTTGTGTTTCTGCAGTTTATCAAACAATCCCAGGTCTGTAAGAAATTTGCATAAACTTGTTTTTAACCTAATGTCTGATCTCTCGCTCGGATGTCTGCTGGTTTCTTTGATTTTTAACTGACAGAAACGTCTTTCTGTCAGTTTTTGCGCCTGTCGTGGGACACCCAACCATCTCTGGTCTACACCTTGATGACGACCCACTGGCGTCTTCCCATACCAAACCTGGTGGTTTCTGTCGTGGGTGGAGAGGGCAGAACAAAGGTGAAGACCTGGGTACGAGAGGTCCTCAGGCAGGGACTTGTGAAAGCAGCACAAAGAGCAGGTGAATGTAAACCGAGTTCTTTAAAAACCAGAGCAGAAAAGATGGAAAAGGGGACGTTTTTTCTCCAAATTGGAAGAGTCAATTATAATCCAGAACAGAATTTCCTTTTAGACAAGGAACTTTTTGCACATTTACATTTATTTACTCACTTTGCATCATACAACGTTGTGCAGTGTTAAATCATTTATGCGACATTTTCACTTCATCCAACACTGCAGCCACTGACTTCTGAGGATTCTCATTCGGTATTTTTTTATTTCATATGAAGATCAAAGCAACGATCTGCTTGTTAATGAACTGCTTGCACACTGCAAAGACACAAAAACTCACCAAGTATTTTAGCTTCTAGTGCAAATATCTTGGTCCACTTGAAAGAAGACAAATCTAACTTACAAGTAACATTTTGGCAAAACATATGAGCTTGTTTTAAGTCAATAATTCCTTAATATTGATAAAAATGTACTAGTTACGTTGGCAGATTATTTCATTTATAACATGGAAAAAATGTCTTGTTATAAGTGAAATAATCTGCCAGTAGAACAAGTACTTTTACCTTTAGTATTAAGGAATTATTGACTCTAAACAACCACCTATGTTTTGCCGAAAAGGTACTACTAAGGTTTTGTCGTATTTCAAGTGTGCTGAGATATTTGCACTAAAATCTAGACCAAGAATACTTGGTAAGATTTTGTGTTTTTGCAGTGCACAGTCAAATCAGTTGTGCACTGAGCCGTGTGTGCTTATTTCACACACGGCTGCAAACAAATGGAAGACAGAGATCAGACAAACTGCAGTATTAGACTCATTAAATCTCCAAAAGACTCAGATATACTTTAAACATCTTTCATGGGAAGATAAGGACCAGATTTAGAGACATTGATTTGTCATGGACTTCTGTTTATACTTTCTATTGAACACATAATGACCTGTGTTGAACTGTCCCTGCCCAGGAGCGTGGATCTTTACAACAGGACTGCGTGAAGGCGTTGGCAGGTGTGTTGGCGAGGCGGTGAGAGATCACGCCACTGCAGCCTCCTCTGACTCCCTCAACAAGGTGGTGGCCGTAGGCGTCGCTCCGTGGGGAATGGTGCACAACAGGGAGCAGCTCGTCAACCCTAAGGTTGTTGTTTTAAGAAGCACATGATCTTACCCTAGAGCAGTGGTTCTTAACCTTTTTTGAGGTACCGAACCCATCAGTTTCATATGCGTATTCACCGAACCCTTCTTTAGTGATAAATAAAATATTTATTTTTTCCTAATTCAAGACATAGGTATATGTTTTTTTTGCTGGTGCACAAAATGAGCCGTGCATGAACGTCTATTTGCTCAAAGAACAAAACCATGAACTCACAGCAAGTTACAGTGTTACTTTATTCTGGCCCCCCAAAAAATATTTCGGCCCCATGAAAGAATTTCAGCCCCCAAAATATTTTTTTACTAATTAAAAATAAATTTGGATTTTTTTCAAAGAATTAAATTTTTTTTAATAACTTCATTTTTTAAAATTTAATTTGTTTTTTGTCGTTTTGAACCCACAAAATACTTTTTGGGGGCCAGAATAAAGTATTGCACAAATTACATTCCTGCAAATCAGTGTGACTCCTGCTGTTGTCTTTGGGAGACCAGTTCAGAGAGGCGTGGCTTCACCTGGGCAAGTGCATCTTCAGAGCAAAGTCTGTTCATTTTCTTCTTCTTTTTTGCTCGACATATTTAGTATGGATTAAAATATTAAGAAAGAAACCACGCGACGTACAACTACGACAGCCGCTGATACTGCGTGCACTAAATTCCCCGCAGCCCTGATTGGCCGAGCAATGTAACAGGATCCTCTGCAGCAAGCGATGGCCAAGCGGGGCGAGTCATCACGACTTTACACAAGTGTGTCTTTACCTCTGCGGCAGAGGCTCCGCCGAACCCCTGAGACCGACTCATCGAGCCCCTGGGGTTCGATCGAACCCAGGTTAAGAACCACTGATCTAGAGGTTTCTATGCTCTGCAGGAAGGTGTGATGGTTACTGAACCTTTTCACCTTCATTGTAAAAAGTACTTATGTTGGCTTGTTGACAAACACAAGAGAGACGAGAGTTACTTTGACTGACTTTTAATCTGTTTTTATATCTTCAAACTCCGTTTTACACCACAAGTACACTGCAGAACTAATAAAAAACACAGATGATGTAAAAAAAAAAAGTCCCTTACTTGTCTCAGCTTGTACAAAATATACAATACAAAACATAAAGTAAACATACCACCTTGACCTACAAGTGGACCAACTGTTGGACTTGAAAACTAATTTTCTGTCTTAATCAGCTCAACATTAGGTCGGTTTGTAAAAATTGTTTTCAAAGCTTTCAGATGCTGGAAGTTCAAATATGATTATTTGAAAAAAAGGAAAGATATTGAAAAGAGAAAGAAAATCACTTGAAATCAATCATGTTGTATGAACTTTCGCCATGGCGTTAACGGCACCGCAGCTACACCTAGTGGCGAAACATGAACAAAAAATAGACACAACTTCTTGAAAAAAATCAACCCTACACATCACTAACAGAGCATCACAACTGCACTGAGGCATAGTGGCTGCCAGTTACCTAGCAACCCCAATGAAGCCCAGCCCGTCACCTAGCAACCAAGGAGCTCCAGCAGGTTTTACCGCTGTACAATGGCTGCTAGAAAAGACAAGTGTTTTGTTGTTGACTTATCATCCATAAACCCCTTTCTGAAATTTTGTTGGTTGTGCAGGAGGCTCCACTTCTGCTTTTCAAAGACTGTACTGTTGTTCAAGTGCGCATCTGTTTGCAGCCATTTTCATGTGCGAGTGTAAACGTTGGGTTTCGGGGGGGCGTGGCCAGCAGCAGATTATTTGGTTTTAAAGTGACAAGACGCTCTAAAACAGTTCAAAATATGCAGAACTGTGTAGACTGAAATCTCATTACTGAAGGATGATTTTATGGAAAGAATGTAATGAAGATGTTTTTTTAATCACCAATAGCTCTATCCTAATCTGTTCAAAAAAACATAATGGGTCCCCTGTAATGGTGGAAAAGGTTCTGTAATGCCTTTGTTTTAATTTTGTACATCACTAAAAGCTGCAATTTGTTCAGGGATGTCTCCGCTATTTAGACTCACTGCAGCTGAAATGGTACAATAATTAATTTTGCAGGTTTCTCATCTGAAATAAATGATCGTGGATGCTTTCTTGAGCAGGGCAGCTTTCCTGCAAAGTACTATGTACAGAACTCAGTTCGGGATTCCTGCTGTCTGGACAACAACTACCAGTCCTTCCTGCTGGTGGACGATGGGAGAGAGGGCCGCAGAGGAGGAGACATGGCCTTCAGAACCAAGCTAGAGGACCACATTTCCCATCAGCGCACAGGAATATGGGGTAAGAAATATATGTATTTACTTTATGTTCATGAAATGGATGGAAAAATAATCTAAGGGCTTCTTGTAGCCTGTAATTTGAACTATTTTGACCTTTTTGGGTAATCTGATAAGCAATGGAAATGAAGATAAAATGAATATTTTTCTTAACAGGTAGCGGAACAATTGACATCCCTGTTCTTTGTATGTTGATATCAGGAGACACAAGCAGTTTAGAGGTGAATTGTCAACTTGATTACTGTCTTTTTGCCTTAGTTTACATGGTAATCATGGAGTTTCTGATCTCTGCCAGCGAATGGATCTGTCTCTAAAGAACTCCATTCCCTGGCTGGTGCTGGCCGGTTCAGGAGGCCTGGCAGACTTCCTCACTGACCTCCTGGAGAATGTGTCGGCTGCCCCAGTCTTCCAGTCCACCAGTGAAGTTGACGGCGAACCTGGTCCCAGTGTGGATCTGAAAGAAAAAGTCGCAGAGCGAGTCAAGAAGCACTTCCCTGCAGAATCGGAGAGTGACAAACTTGTTGAGCGTGTGAGTTCTGCTTGTTTTTTCTGTACTGAACGAGGAAGTGGTTCTCTCTGCACTTTGCATGTCCAGATCGAAACATAACAGGTCATGTTTAAGAAAATACCAAGAAAATATTTACCCAAGTGCTTGTGGTGAGAGTTTTGGTCCAGCTGCCCAAAGTGCCGGAACAGACGGTGGCTCAACTTTTGTTCTTGTTTCTTGACGGTGTCCCTCTTTGGCTACTTCAGTCCTGATGTAGGCCAATTTTCTTTTAATTTTGACGTCTCTGTCTGCAGGCTCTAAGCATCTACCAATGCAGAGACTTGATTTCAATCCACTACGGAGAGCAGGAGAGTCCCACAGACTTTGACACAGTCCTCCTCAAGGCGTTGGTTGGAGGTAGGGAAAACTTTTAAAACTAAAACCTGTAGATGTTTTTATGTGGTCAGACATGATTGTTTTTTGTTTTTCTTACAGCAAGTAAGCAGCGCGTGTCAGTGGAGGCCAGTCCGTACAACGAAGAACTGAAACTAGCTGTTGCATGGAACAGGGTTGACATTGCCAAGAGTGAACTTTTCAATGGAGACATTCAATGGAGGGTAAATGGAAAGAAATGCAGAGTTTTCTACATTTTCTTTGAATCGTTTTTCCTTTTTCTTGGTTATAAAAATGTAATTCTTGTCCAAACAGTATCAGGATCTGAAGGAATCCATGTCAGATGTCCTGATCAATGACAAGCCCCAGTTTGTGCAGCTTTTCACTGAAAACGGTCTAAACATCACCGAATACCTGACCTACGGCAGACTGGAACAGCTCTACTGCTCCGTTCCCGATTCAACGCTGTTATATCAGCTGCTTCAGCGCCAGTTAGTGGTCAGACTTGGAACTGCAACAACTGTGCCTGCAGCAAGTAGCGAGCCAAAATCACCTTTGAGAATGCCAGAAGAGAACTTTCAGAGCGGGCCAACAACAGACATCACCCTTTTCGAGGCGAGTTTCCACTTCCTTCATTGATATTAGACCTTATGAGACTGTGGGAGCCGTAAACAAACCCTTCAGGTACCGCAGGTCATTGTGACCAACTGCTGTCAGATGGTACAACACCTACAACCAGTAATGTATCATTAATAAATTGCTGAAATATCTCTACAGCTTCCAACACCACTGCCTCTGGTATTGCTCATCTATGCAACATGTTACTATGGTGACATTGTGCAGTGCCATAGTTTCATAAGTTATTTGTTATACATTATTTTACTAAGTGCGATATTAGAGCGTCTTTTTAAAGAACTATTTTTATACAATGCTCTAAATATTGTTATATTTTAGATAGTTTTATTTCATTGTGAGTTGTTCATACTGCTGTGATACATGAATATCCCCATGGAGGTGTTTTTCTCTCTATATCTCTGGCTACATTTCTCTCACTCTCTTTCTATTGATATTACAAAAATTATGTGAGAATAAAACACCAACTGATGAAACTTTATTTTCCATATTCTTAGATTTCAGGAGTCCTGGATTTGTTATTGGGTGATACCTGCCAGCCGTTCTACTTTGACGTTTTGGGCATTTCAGACATCAGCTCTAAAAGGAAAGCTGTGAAGGTACGCTTTGTTTTTTCTGTTTGTTTTTATCAATTGTTTGGATAAGAACTCCTTTTGTTTCTTTTTTAAATCTCAGCTGTTGTGGGATTATGTATTTTGGTCTCTCCTTTTGTCTTTTCCTCAGCGTGTCAGTAGGCTGCTGTGTGAAAATCGCTCGTATCAGGACCAGCGCTGCCTCTACCCCTGGGCTTCGCTCTTCATCTGGGCTGTTCTGCAGAATCGCACTGAGATGGCCACTTTCTTCTGGGAGATGGTAAAATGTCTGACACAAAACAAGAATGTATAACATAACCTTTTTTTTTAAGACAAAAAGCTAAAATATGAATCCTAATTTGAAATGATTTTTATTTTAAGTTTGTCAATCCACAGATCTAACATGATCTGCTAATTAAGAATTGTGATTTCTGTCCCAGTTTTATTTAATTTTCTGTTTAAAAGATTAAAAATAAATTTGCACTTGTCATTTGTATTTATCTCATTCATCTTGTTTACTGTATTTATTCACACAAAACTGTGACCCAGAACCGTGAAGCGATATTTAGGTGTATCGTTATTCCCAATATGTTATGATTCGTACACAACCTTCTTCAGCTTTTAGTTATTTTTTTTTTCAGTCTTTCAGCTTTCAACATTTTATATTGCTACTAGACATCAATAAATGAGAAATAGGTTGTTTTTAAGGACAACAAAAATATTTATATAAACATTAGTTTTTGTTTTTGTCAGTTTGGTATATCAGAAAAATTTCTTACGTTGTCAAATTTTCCATATTTAAATGTCGGGTGCGTTACATTGAAAATAACTGAATGCACCTGAGAAAATAATGTAACAATATTCTCTAAAACCATTTCACGTCTTTGCTTGTCCTGCCGTGTTTCTCAGGCAGGAGAGTCGGTGCTGACGGCCCTCAGTGGCTGTAAGATGCTGAGAGAACTGTCCAAGCTGGAGTCTGAGACTGAAATCAAACTCTCCATGAAAGATCTGGCCCAGACGTTTGAGAATCTGGCACACGGTGAGACGGTTTCTAAAATGTTCCACTTTAATTCAGCCAAACATAAAAATAAATGCTGAGAAATATTATTTTGTAGTCTGCTAAATTTATAAACAACTTCAAATGGTATTTGTCTCACAACGTTAATGGCAGTGACAAAGATTGATTTTTACCTTGATGCTGTTGTCATTGACTCTATAAAACTGCATTTTTATTTTGTGGAAAATTCTGCTTTAGAACAGTTTTGCAAGCTATTTTTACTGTTTCTGATCAGAACATTCCTAGATTATTTATTCATAAAATTAGCATAAGTTGCATGAATTTTAAGATGTCAGTTGTGGTTTGTTCAGATAATTGTGTAGCTTATTCTGATCCTTTAAACTCTTCTCAACTGTGATCGTGTCATCAATAAATCTGTTTCAAACAGATTTACCAGGCAAACTAATCTCCTTTGTTTGTCAAAGATATCTTCAGCTCTTGCTATCACAGCGATGAAAGTCGTTCCTTCGATCTGCTGATTAGGAAATCTCCTGTTTGGGGAAGCACCACCTGCTTGCAGATGGGCATGGGCGCCGACGCGCGCCTCTTCTTCAGCCACGACGGAGTGCAGGTGCGTCATCGTTTCTGCACTCTGTGATTATTTATCTGTGTTAAAAAAAATATTGATTTCTGGCCAAAACAATTTTTTAAGCTCTTTTCTGTTCTTTCCATTCAGACTTTTTCCCCTCAAAATCTTACAGGATTGAAGATTTTGAGGGGGAAAAAGTCACAGCGATTTAAATTTATGACTTTAGTTGTCAGTTTTAAATTGAGCTTAAACATTTCATCAGTAACGGAGAAAACCTGAGCTCCATTTTCCCTGGAGTAAATCTTCATCCAGACTCTCCTTTGCATTTTCATGTTTTTGTCAACACCATGTAGTGGTGGGACTGCCAGCATTTTTACACCAACTGAACATGGCCAAGGAAATGTTTCAAGCAAAAATATCTTAATTTGTCACTAATAATTTTGTAATAAAATAAAAAGTCTCTGGCGCACCTAATTTGTGCCATTCTTAAACTCCAAAAATATTAGTCCAAGGGCCACAAATGGCCCCTGAACCTCACTTTGGACACTTTAACCATAACAGCTCAGCCTCTTTTTGCATCTTTTTGTAATGAATCCCACTTGACCTCGCCTCATTTCCCTTCCAGTCGTTTTTGTCCCAGATCTGGTGGGGCGACATGCAGAGAGACACGGCGGTGTGGAAGCTTCTGCTGACCTTTTTCTGCCCTTTCCTCTGCTACACAAACTTCATTTCTTTCAGGTAAAATCTGCAGAATCACGGTTGACATTAGGTTTCCAAATGAGTCGGAGTCGCTGTAACCTTGATTTGCATGTAATATTTCCAACACAGGGAAGACGGTAACCAACAGGAAGAGGAAGGAAGGAGCAGCGATGAAGACCTGAGTCCGGATGCGGACAATCACTACGGGACAACCATCTTCTCTTTCTCCGACATCAAGCACATGTAATGATTATTTATTCTTTTATATTTGATTTTTTTGGCCTTTTCACCAAAAAACATTTTTCACACACAATTCCCTGCAGCAGTAGAAACCTTTTCACATGTTGACATTTTGCAACTGCGCAATTTTTTCACCAATAAAAATCTGAAAAGCGTACATTATGTTTTCACCTCCATTTACCGCAATGCCTCTAAATAAAATCCAGTACCACCTACTTGGTGAATAGGGTCCGTCTGTTTATTCACAAGTCTGTTTAAGAGTTTGAAAAGCAGATAAGAGGAAACTTTGGAGGAGCTGCAGAGATCCAGAGCTCAAATCTGACCGATTATACCACAGTATATTTCCCTAATATGGAGTTTTGATTCAGTGGGTTGAATACATATGCATGTCACACTTTTTCATAATTTCCAAAAAGTTTGAAAACCTCATGTTGTGTTTCTTCCATTTCAACACTACATGCTACTTTAATGTCAGTAACATAAATTGAAGTTTGTGTTTTGCTCTTTGGAAATGATGTTACATCTATACACCTGCAACTAATGATTCATTTAGTAATCATTTAAACTATTAATTATTCTGACGATTAATCAAATAAAAATATTACCACTTTGTGCAGATTTTTCCATGGAATCCTTTTTTGTATAATATTAGAAATACATCAGATAAAAAACTAAAAATGTTATTGCTTATCATCATTCCTTGAGTGAACACTTGATCTTTTTGTGATGCATCTGCAGTAAAACTAGTCCTTCTAACATAGACATATGAAAAGCTCAGTCCTTTCTGCTTGACTTGACATCAGTTGCTGTTATATTTTACATATTTACAGACGAAGGTTTTTTATATCTTAAATGATGCAAAATGTATATTGTCTTTTGTACAGTTTTCTTTCTTAACTACTGCTTTGAGTGCGTTGTTCAGGAAATACTCTCTTTTGAGTCGATGTATTCCAATTAACAATTAATCAACATTGGTTACAATAATCGATTCATTACGATCAATCTGATTAATTGTTTCAACCCTCAGAGGTTTTATTATCACACATTCTCGCAGTTTTATAAACTCGTTCACTGAAAATCTCTCATTTCATTAGTGAAGCTGACGGCCAGCTCTCCAGTCCCATCGGAGGTGAGGCTCTTCTGAAGACACAATCACTGGAAAACACTTCAAAACATCATTAATGTTCATTTTCAGGATCTGTTTTTACTTCGACACAGGCGTTCCTCAGCCCTTCAGACCGCCGCGGCGCCCATTCATAGTGTCCCGCTGGCGCCAGTTCTGGTTCGCTCCCGTCACGGCGTTTTTGGGGAACGTCTTGATGTACTTCCTGTTTCTCGTCCTGTATTCGTATGTGCTGCTGTTGGACTTCAGAGACCCGCCCCCTGTAGGTCTGGCCGTGTCGGAGTATGTGCTCTACTTCTGGGTTTTCACCATGGTGTGTGAGGAGATAAGAGAGGTGAGAAACTGCTTAAACAGATGTTTCTGTTTACTATAGTTTGCATTTCCAATAAGGTAATATGTTATTTATAAATTTTTTTGCTCTTCCAGACTTTCTTTTCAGGGGTGATGACTTTGCGTCAAAGGCTCAGAGTTTACATTCAGGATGTGTGGAATAAATTTGACATTCTTGCTATCACTCTTTTCATCTCAGGATTAATCTGCAGGTATGAACTTTTAATTAATTTAAACTTATTTATATTCTCCCATTTCACCACAAAAGTTTCTAAAGTCATTTTTATTATTGTTGACGTAGAAAGTCTCAAATGATTTTCTCTGTTCTGTTGGTTTATGTTTAAATGTGGTTGTTTTAAAGGCTGACCACTAGATGGTGCCGTTACCACTGTATTTATTTTGCGTTAAGGGGACCTATTGTAAAAAAAAAAATCACATTTTGAACGTTTTTATACTTAACTGCTTAAAATTAGCCACCCAGTCAGTTTTTAGTCAATTAGTTAATTTATTTTGATGTCTGGAAAATGAACCGTTTTAAAAACCTTCCAATATTTAATATATTCAGCAGGCATTGCGTCGTCACCTAGCAACCCTAGCCAAGCCACGCCCCGTTTCCTAGCAACACAAGCAGATCTCCAGCACATTTGGTCAGCTGGTTTTACCACTGTATGTGCTGTACAATGGCTGCTGGAAAAGACAAGTGTTTTGTCATTGACTTTCAATCCAGAAACTGTTTGCTTCATTCTTGTCTGTTGCGCTGGAAGCTCCACTTCTGCTTTTCAGAGATGTACGGTTGTATAATTGCGCATCTGTTTGCGACCATTTTCACGCGGTTGCGTTGGGGGGCGTGGCCAGCAGCAGCTCATTTGGATTTAAAGCGACAAGACGCCCTAAAACGGCTCAAAACAGGCAGAACTGACCAGACTAAAATCTAGTCATCTAAGAATAATTTTGTGCAAACAAATTTAATGAACATTCTTTGTATCGCCCATAAACCTGTTCTAACCGGTTCAAGGAAGCATAATAGGCAACCCTTAACTGTATTTTAAAGTTTGACCACCAGATGGCGCTGTTATCACACTAATTATTTTTGCATTAACATTTATTTCAGGATGTTTGCATGGTCTTATGAGTATGGAAGGGAACTCCTGTGTGTGGCCTTCATGGTCTTCACCCTTCGTCTCATTCACATTTTTGCCATTCACAAAGAGCTGGGACCAAAAATTATCATTGTTGGCAAAATGGTGAGAAAAGTTTCCAACATTATTCATTTTTCTGTTGTTGTTTTTTTTCCAGTGCAACAAAAAGCGTCTCTCTTTTCTTTTAAGGTGAAAGACGTCTTCTTCTTCCTCTTCTTCCTGGGAGTTTGGATCATGGCGTACGGAGTGGCCAATCAGGCTTTGCTTTACCCCCGCGACCCGAATTTTGATCGCATCTTTCGCAGAGTTTTCTACAGGCCGTACCTGCACATCTACGGTCAGATTCCTGTGGAAGAGGTCGATGGTAAGATGAACGTTTCATGGATTTTATAGCATTTTGGAATTTAATTTTGATATTTTACATGTCTGAAAAAGAAAAAAACATCTGATTTTCCACCAGGTACTGCAGCCCAAATGTTAGATTCATTCATCTTCTGATTTGTCCCATAATCCCTAAACCCTTTAGCCATCCCTCTGTCCATCCAGCTAGGCATCTTTCCTTTTTTCCCCTCAATCCGTCCCTCCCTCCCACCCATTTGTCATCCCGTCCGTCTGTCCGTCCATTGGTTTATCTGGGTTTATATGTAAACCCAGATGAAAGCAGCAGTAAATTGACGATAGAATGAAACATAACTACTTTTCTCCTGATCTCAGTGTTTTTTGTTTGTTTTGTTTTTGTCCTTCAGTTAAACATGTTTGGGATGTAGAATGCACCGAAAACCTGACATTGATTGACGAAGGCGCTGAGCAGTGCAGAAATCCCTCTGGTAACTGGTTAGTGGTCATTCTGCTGATGGTTTATCTCCTGGTGACCAACATCCTGCTCATCAACCTGCTCATCGCCATGTTCAGGTAGGTGGACCAGGAACGGACAAGCAGATGCCTCTGATTCTGGTTTAATGAAATGACTCTGATTCTGGGTTTAATGAAATGACTCTGATTCTGGGTTTACTCTACTCTTGTCCACGCAGCAACACGTTTACTGAAGTCCAGGTCAACAGCGAGTTCTACTGGAAGTTCCAGCGTTACAACCTGATTGTCCAGTATCACTGCAGGCCGTCACTGGCTCCTCCGTTTATCATCTTCTCCCACATCAATCTTTTCATCAAGAGGAAGATCCGTAAAGTTCCCTCTGTCAAGGTTCAGCAGTTTGGTCAGTATTTTAATTGGATTAGCAAATTTGGGTGTTTCAGATTCTTTATTTGGGATTATAAATCTGAGTGACTAAACTAAAATACACATCAAGTTCTTTTGGAGACAAAATTTTGCAGCTTTATTTCAGACAAACATTGTTTCATGCTTCCAACTTTGGGAAAAAGTTGGGAGAATGCCTATTCCATGTTATAAATGATGTAGTCGTAAGACATTTAACTGATTCAAGCACAGAATTGACTTCAAATATAGTAGAGAACTTTTATGACGAATTAGAGCAGAGACTGTGAGGCAGGAGTTGTCCAGCATTAGTGTGTGACCTTACTAATGCTCTCCTGGAATGGTTCAGTATTTCCAAAACACATTCCTCAGCCAATGAAAGTCATGAGGGTGTAAAGTCAAGCACCTTATTTTTCTTTGCTTACTGTCGCCTTTTTAATACAGATTACATGAGGGTCAACTTTATGTTTATGTTACCATCTGCTTTCCTTTGCCTTTTTGTAGTTTTGCAGTTAAGTCAGAAGGCTGCCAACAGACTGATGACATGGGAGACGATCCAGAAGGAAGACTTCCTCACTGCCCAAAACAAAATCCAGAAAAGCAGCGACTCAGAGAGGCTGAAACGGATGTCTGTCAAGTGAGTGCATAGATTACTGTTAATGATGACAATGATTTATTATTATCATCATTTGAATTTCAGTTTTTCTCTCTAGGATGGATAGTGTTGCTAAACATATGGCTGAAAACAGAGACCTTGACCAGAGACTTCGGGCTCTCGAGAACGAGGTGAGGATAAACTTACAGCTGTCTTTGTGCTACCTGCTTTTGAGGTTCATGAATGTGAATAAATAAATAAATAATGAAAGACAGAAAAATAGCAGAAAGATCAAGTGTTAAGAATTCCAAAGCCACATCATGTCTTTGAACGCATCACCGTTTAAACAGCCTGAAAACGATGAAAAAAGTAGCATCCAGTGACTCTCATGGCCGAAGTTGGAAAGATTGATGGGTGAGGTGATTATTTCCTACTTCAACAGGCATTTATGAGCTAATTACACATAAATACATGTGTATTTAGGAAATTAATACCCCAATCACCTCACCCATTACAAATATGTTCCGCGGCCATGACTTTGTTCCTTTATTCTTGCTAAAATACAGAAAACTACAAGAAATTCCTCCTGTAGTTTTTTTAAATGAAACAAACAAAACAAAACCACAAGTAATGAGGCAGGCAGGCAGCGATGGAACAGTAAACAAAAAGTGGAAGTCACATCAGAGTTTGACCTTTAGTACCACTAATTAAAGCTAGCATAGCCTTTTCTCTTGTTTTAAACAAGTTAGCTCTAATTCGCCAGCTAGCTTTGCTAACAGCCGAAACATTACACTGATGTTGCATGTGATTTATAGAAATATTTTAAAAAATTCACTGCAAAACAACATATTAAAGATTTTAGTTGATTAAAGGTGCAGGTGATGTATTACAGCCACAGAAAATTAGTTCAAAATAAAGTAGTTTTCATAACCAGACAAGTTTGTATTTTAAGAATTTAAAAATAAGTTTTTTTTTTTTTTCAAAGTACCTTTTTGTGACTTTGTGAAAACTTGTTTTCCTTAGTTTAAACCCCCGTATCTTTAAGACCCTTCTGGTCTGATTTGTCATTTCTCTTAGTGTTTATACATGTATACATCTTTTGGATTGATAATCAACTAATGCGAATACAACAGAATACATAACTTCACTTACAGCTGAAGAATCAAAAAATTAACAACCAATAACTATGATAAAACTGGCCGGATCTTCTCTGCATTATGCTGATTAATTTTCCATGAATTTGCCTGCCTTTTATGTAACATTAGTTTTGAATAGAGAAAAAAACACCTCATATTCTGCCTAGTCAAAGGCCTCTCTCAAAGGAGAATAAAACAAAAGAGAAAAGGTTGGAGATGCACAACGAATTTCACACACAAACACAAAAACAGGGTAAGATATGAAAAGGAGAGGCCTGAACTTTAAGTCACATCTTTTGTGATAAATTCACTGGTTATCAGGGTATTTATTTACAGTTGGACCTGAACTATTTTTTTAGCTGCTACTTTAAATATTAATATGACCGGTTATCGTTTAGCCTCCAGTTAGCCGCCTTAAGTCAATTTTATTTCCTCAAATTTTTTTTACCCGTTTTTGTCCTAATTTTGTTTTACATCCTTTTAACTTAAAAGAAAACTATCTCAATAAATATATAATTAACTTTGGTTTTTGTAATGAGACAAAATTCAGATGAACGTAAAGAAACAATCCCTCAAGATAAAAACCCTTCAAATAGGAACTGAAAACTGACACTACGCACTGAAACAGAATTAGGTTGTGGGGAATACAGCTGTACTTTAAAATATTTTATAGCCTCATAGTTTTTGAACAGCTTTCGTTTCTTCATTATGGTTTAACTGAGGTTTTTGCCAATGTCCTCATGAACCCATTGACTTTTATGTCATTGTGTTTTTTTTATCAGTTAAATGGTTAATGTTCTGAAAAATACTTAATTTCTATCCATTTCCTGTTGGTGTTTGTCAGCTATCTGACCTGGCACTGGATCAATCCACTGGCATGTTGCATGTTGATGTTGGAAGTTATTTTTAATCATCTTAGTTTCTAAGTTCATGTCACAAATTGGTGTATAACTGCTGATAATTGCAGGATAAATAAATGTTTCTGAATCGTTTAATTCTAAATGTTGACTTGAATCTTTGCGTGTTGAGATGCTAGGCTAACAGTAGTCATATCTGTTTTCATATGACTTGTTGATTATTAAACTTGCAGTGTATATGTATATTTTTTTGTTCTCTTTAATTACAAAAATTGCAGATAATCGTTCTCCTTCTTCTTAAACCGTTCTGTTTTAAATGGCTGGAGTTATACCAGCATGCTTGTATTTCTCCAACATGCCTGCTGAGTTTCTGCTGAATGAATCCTAAAAATAGGGCGTGGAGCTGGACTCAAATTTGATAATTGCTGAATTAAAGTCAAAAGTGCAAAACCTAAAGGATTTTTAGATGGCTTGGCATCATTATCTTCTGCTAAGGGAAAATAACCTGATGAATTTAACTTTACTTTTTCTTTGGTTTGTTATTTTGTTTGTATTTACTTTTAAAAAGCACTTTGTATTTTCTTTGTTGCTGCTGATGTGCTATATAAATAAAATTACCTTTACCTTTTCTTCCTTCTTCTCCTCAGATGGAGAACTGCTCAAATGCTCTGAGATGGATTGTTGATACTTTAGCACAAGGTGGTGCGTTTAAACCACCCAGACCGCCACCTACGTTTAGAGGTAATTCCCAGAATTATGCAAAAAGCTTCACAAGCGTCTACAGGAATATTGCAGCAATTTAATGTGACACAGACTGTCAGCCAGTTTGACAAGTTATTCAAAACTCCAGGGTATTTATCCTCACGTCTGCCATCTCTTACCCTTCCTGTGATTTCCCACACAGATGGCGTTCCCAGTTCTTCCAGTTCGTCGTAGCTGAACCGTCACGACCTAAAAGGCCTAAAAGGAACGTGACACATTGGCAGCTTGTTGAGGCTCATACATGTGGTTCCCACCCGTCATTATCACTGGATTAAAAACAACAATCCGCCTGTTACACGTTCAGACACACCTAAACGCGGAGCAGTATTCATGGACTGATATTGAAATGCTGGTAGTTTTTTTTTTTTTTGTTTACTATGTTTGCATTCTGGTCAGTTTAACATGATCTGTGCTGTAGCTGATCTAAAACTGCACTGCAAAAAGACAGTGCAGTTTTAACTACACTTAAAATAAGGCAAAACTAACTTATAATTAACTTTTCTAATTGTTTTATGTTTCCATTGGCAGATTATTTCTCTGATAACATTGGAAAAATGTCTTATTAGTAAAAATAATCTGCCAATGGAACAAGAACTTTTTCATCCATTTGAAGGAATTATTAAGCTCATACAGCTTGCTGAAAAGTTATTTGTGAGTTAGTTTGACCTTTTTTAAAGTGTAGTAATATATTGGCACTAGAAACTAGACCAAAATAACTTGGTACGATTTTGCGTTTTTGCAGTGTGTGAATATTTACTTGGGGAAATAATGAGTATTTAATTTTATTGTGTTTATTTACGGTTTATTTTAAGGCGGTTGCTTAAAATTAGCTGCAAAAACTGTTGTCTCTCATTGAGCCTAAGAATTTTATACCTTCTGTCTAATAAATGCATGAAATGATGTTGATTTAACACTTGTTGTGTTATTGAAAGCCCTAAACTGTTGTTCCCTCACACTTGTTCACATAAATTTGGGATACTGTACTTTTTAGACTTTTCATATTTATTAGATGGATTTTGAAATCTAGAAGCCAGTTGTCTTAATTTAAAAAATAATTTTCAGAAGCTGGTTTGACTTTTCTCATTCGGTTAAATGCATTCGGGTCACGTAAAACTCATGGGAGGAGAATTTACTGAGGACAGGGGAGTCATGGGCAGAGCAGAAAGGGCATGGTGCCCGGTTTCAACATGACATGGCTCCACTGAAGGTCACATAGTGGAGCAAACTGTTGAAGGAGCCTTTACTCTAAATAGTTAGCTGGGCCAGCTGTCGATCGCATGCAGCAGCAGCTCACTCTGAGAAACGCCGTCATCCCTTCCTGACGTACATTTCGTCTGACTGTGCAGGTTTACAGCGAGGATTGTTTTAAGATTATTTAAAATATGAAGCCATCCTGTGACCCGCTCTCTGCTCTCACTGACGAAACCTGAAAGTGAAAGCATTACACGGTTAAAAAGCGACTGGAATGTGCACATGACTATCTTCTTCATTTCTATTTACATCCACGCTGTACATCATGCTGTCATCCTCCTCCTCTGAGCCTGAGATCATTTTACAAACTGGCATTTAAAGATATTTCACTTTGCTTTTTATCACTGGCACCTCATAATATTTGGCATTTTATTTATTTAGATTATATTTCATTTCCTCACACTGCAGAGGATCAACTGTTTGGTTGTAAATACAGATGAACCAACTTCACTAAGCACACCTTTTAATCAGCAGCCACATTCCTGTTGGTTCATTTTTGTATTTTTAATTCCAAACCAGTGACGTTAATGAGAAATATTTTGAAAAGTGGCTTTTTGTGACTAAAAAAAGTAATTTGTTTCATATTAATCCAAAAAGTGAAACTCGTATTAACACAGAGAATTCACTCTGATTATTTATTTATGCCTCGCAGCTAACCCCATGAGATGGATACAAATCATTTTCAAAACTGAAATGTCACTCCTCAAGTCCAGTGTCCTGCTTTTCCTGGCTTAAATTGTTCTCTAGCAACATATAAACTACACATTCACTTAATTCAGGTTTGATAAAACAGGGAAACATTTTAAAAATATTCAGGCTACCAGCATTCAAGGACTGACTTTGGAAACCACTGGCCTGAGATTTGACAATTATTCAACAAACAGGCTTGACAAACTCCGAGTAAGTCACAAAAAGTCATTGTTGAACAAGTTGGTTGGAAGAATATTAATGGAAAGTTGAGCGGAAGGAAAAAGTTTGATGGAAGTTTCCTAAACAGGAATAACTGTAGTTTTAATAGGACTGGCTGCTATTAATGCTGCACTGTTTATTTAGTCATTCATGCTGGCCTGCACTTTCTTCATCAGCTGTAACCCATAATTGAAAAGATCTATGAAAATTAACAAATTTGCAGTTATGTTATTGAGATGTTTGAGAAGGGAGGGTAGAGAGCCCAAAACTTACAAGTAAGAGCTGAAGCTTAATTTTACTCAAGTAAAAGTAAAAAGTAGCCAAACAAGGAATGACTCAAGTAAGAGTCGAAAAGTAACTGATCAAAACATCAGTCGTTTAATATTTTAAAATGACATCATCAGACGGATGAAAATATGAAGCTATAAAGTGGAAATTTTTTGTATTTTAAGGACAAAAATGACAATAATTCATGTAGGTAATAAAAAATTTTCAAAATCAGTTTCTGTCAATAAAAAATTGATGAAACTTGAACAGAAACAGCAGCTCTGTGTCTGGTGAGTTTCTGGTTAAAACAGTTTTTATTCAGTCGGTAGAAAATCCAGAAGAATAGAGATACTTCATAATAAAATTGCTCAAGTAAAATTAAAAAGTACAGCGTAGTAAAAATACTCTTTCAAATACGTTTTCACCAGAATGTTATTACAGTAAATATAACTAGTTTTTTCAGCTCTGGTCTGGATTTTCAATCATTTTCAGCAAAATTTTTGTTAGAAAAAAAAAAAGCACAATACATCAAAGTGTATCTCACATTACTAAATATCTATAATTATTCCGTCTTTTTCCTGCTTGTGCTTTTTTTGTCCTCCTTTGCCTCATGCAGGACAGACCCTGAGCAGGCGTTCCCATAATGCACCGTTAAGGACATCAGGATCATTCTTCCCAGGCATGTGCCTCTGTCACTCACCAGCCTTCAGCTGCACATTGCTGTCCCTCTGTGTTCCCGGCACACGGCCGGCGCTCTGCTCCCGGCCCTCCCCTCTGCAGCCGGAGAAAACTTTCTTATTTTCTTATTTTAAACTGCGGTTCAAAACAAGAAGTTTTGGAAGATCTGAGCAAAGACGGTTGGACGTCGTTTGCTGTTCGCGCTCCATCATGGCCTTCATACGAAGCTGGGTGGTCGCCCTCCTGCTGGTGCTCCTGTCGCCGCTGCAGCTTCCGCAATCTGGCTTAGCCCAGGACGTGGCCGAGGAGGAAGAGGAGGAAGAAGAGGAGGACGCCAGACATGCAGAGGAAGCTGAGGATGAAGATGGGGAAGGTGCTGAGGAAGACGAAGAGTTAGGAGAGGCGGATGAAGAAGAAACTGACGAGGAGGAAGCTGAAGAAGAACAGGAGGAAGGAGAGGAAGAGGAGGAGGGGGGTGAGAAGGAAGAAGAGGAGGATGAGGACGAAGAGGAGCAGGAGGAAGAGGCTGCAGAGGTAGATGACGAAAGCGATGGAGAAGAGGAGGAAGAAGATGACGATGAGGAAGAAGATGAGGCATCAGAGTCAGATGATGGAAGTGAAGAGGAAGAGGATGATGAAGAAGACGATGAGGTTGCAGACGAAGTAGCTAGTGAAGAGGAAGAGGAGGAGGATGAAGCTGCAGACGATAAAGTAGCTAGTGATGAGGAAGAAGAGGATCATCCTGCTGAAGATGAAGAAGGTACGGCTGCTCTTCATCCTACTTTTACAGATCATAAACGTCTTCAGGATGATAACTTCTCCTCTATAAGCACAAACTTTTAATCTGCAGTCACCTGAGCGGATATTTAATCTGTGACGCTGCTAAAGTCCCTCCAGCTGCTCTGGATCCGCCGTCACACATTTCAGTCCAGAAATAGAGCTGCTTATCTGCGGCACCAACAAGCTGCTCCCGTCTTTGTTCAGTTGGTTTCTGAGGCTCCAAAACAGGCTCTGGTGTGTCTAAAATAAATCATACTTTATCAAAACGTTTTAATCTGCTTTCTCTTTGCCAAATTTAAAAAAAAAAGAATGATAAACAGTCTCTAAACATGTCTGCCTCTGATTAATAAACATAAACTGCTGAGTAAAATCCAAACTACTCACCACTTTCTGCTGCTGACTTAAAAATACATCAACATGTTTGTCTGTCGGTATTTTTTTCCTGTTAATATAACATTTAAACCAGATGTTTGTAATCCAGAAATACAAAACAAATTAAACCAAATTATTTTTATTTGATTTATTTATTTCAAACAGGTTTTTTAAAAACAGCAACAAAAATCAGTAGGGCAGAGAAAACATGTGCGGACATAACCAAGAACAAAATAATTAGTTTACCACAAGTTTTCTGGGTGAAAAGCAGCAGGAAGAAGTGAACACTTATTTAATCCTTCTTCAATTTAATTAAACATATTACTTACCGACTGAATATTTATCAAAAATCAGAAGGTAATGAAACGTATCATGTGTAGAGAAAACCAGTTTCGTCCTCCTCAGGTATAAATTTAACCCATTAATCAACAAAAACATCTAAATTAGAAGGTTTTGTTTGGTGAATTCTTTTTACTCTAATTTATTCTGAAGATTTACAAATTATTTTAAGTTGAATAAATTAATTTTCTTATGCTTTTTGTTGGAAGACGTTCTAAAACTGTCCACCTTCATTTTTTCATCAGAAGTCCTTCCTGGAGATATAAAGTCTGGCAGAATTAAATGCTAAAACAATAAATACTTTAATGTTCCCATTTCCAAGTTTTACTGTTTCTGTTTTAGGGATGACATCCAGAACCGTTTCCTCCTTTAAGCATCATTTGTACAGTGGCATCCATTGTTTTCAATTCTGACCAACTTTTATTGTTTCTGTTACATCCTCGCTGCCAAAACACCAAATCTACTTTGGTCTGGTTTCTAGTGCAGAAGCAGCTCTGGAAAAAAATAAGAGACCAATTGAAACAATCAGCTTCTCTGATTTTGCTCTTTATAGGTTTATGTTTGAGTAAAATGAACATTGTTCTTTTATTCAATGAACTACTGACAACATGTGTCTGAAATTTAGTATTTATTTGCAGAAAACGTGAATGCAGAGATGCAGAGCTTTCAGACCTCAAACAATTCAAAGAAAACAAGTTCAAAATCATTTAGAAACAACAACACTAATGTTTTCAGAAGTCAATATTCGTTGGAATAGCCAGGAGGTTTTCAGTGCACTGGGCTCTGCATTTTTCCAGAGTTGTATTTAATGCACCTAAAATAAGACAAAGTAAGATATAGATGTTTTTTTAAAGTTAATAATGGTTCCAGTGGCAGATTATTTAACTCATAACAAGACATTTTCCCCATGCCATAAGTGAATTTATCTGTCAATAGAACAAGAACTTTTTCACCAATATTAAGGAATTATTTATTTAAAAAAGGCTGAAAAGTTACTTTTGATTTAGTTTTGTCTTATTTCAAGTGTACTAAGATATTTGTGTTAAAAACTAGACCAAAAATGCTTGATAAGAGTTTGTGTTTTTACAGTGTGAATCATTTTCATCATGGTTTTTCTCCAGGAGTGGAGTCTTATGCAGTGAGTGTGCATAGAAGCCATCTTTGTTGAACACATAACTTTTTAGTTTTGACAGAAAAATGGCACCTGCTTGTTTTAAGTCTAACAGCAACACCAGTCCTCCTAACATTTCTGAGTTATTTTGTGATTTGTTTGTGGTTGGTTTGTGGTGAAAATGTTATGGACCAAAACATATACAGAAGTTTGGGAGCAACTCCTGTATATGTGAGTTGATGGGTTTTAATAATAACAGAAAATTAAAACTTTCAGAACCAGAAACAATGAAAGAAATGAGCAGAGAACAACAGAAACCTGGGAGCTTCAATACAGAGGAGATTTAATCCATGACATGGAAACCAACTGAGTCTAATTAGGGGGATGTTGAACAGCTGCGGGTTTGCTGAGTGGAGCTTACTGAAGGAAGGAGACTAATTAGCACAGAGGGAGCTGAACCGGCACAGAAAGGGGAAAAAGTCCAACCCAAGAGGAATAAACTACAGGCATAAACAGGAAACCAGAAATAAATCAAAGGCGAACACAAAAGGAATGAACTCAGAGACTAAATCAGCCAACATTATGCATCACTGCTGTCTTTTCCAGCCTTTCTTTGACTTTGCATTCATGTGTCTTAACTTGGACTGAATGTGTTCATTTCTTTGCATTAACTACACAACATCTACAGTAGTTGTGTCTACAGTCTTCTACTCTTTAAGTCAAATAAGTAAAACGATTTTCTTTATTCTGTTGGCTTTAGATGAAGAGGAAAACGCAACAGATGATGCCGATGAAACAAACGAAGAGGAGGAAACTTCAGGCAAACAGCAGTTCCACTCTGGATCGTTGTGTAGCGTTTGCTCCATCTGCGAGGTATAAAAGACTAACTTTTACTTTTTCTTTTTCATATTTTTATAAATGTATCAATTAACTTTTCTTTCTTTGCTGTTTCTTTTACTACCTCAGTCATTTTCAGATCAGTGGGACTAATATATATATATATTTTTTTGACCCGTGAATTATTCAGTCGTGATAAGGCTTCATTAAGACTGAAAACTGTCTACACAGTTTTATGTGTAGCAAAGAATCACAAAAATACAACTTGTTCCCTGTTTAGTTGTGAAAAAGATACTGAAGCTTCATGGTTTATATTGAAAATCACCTCAATGAGTGCAAAAATCTCCTCTGGTGCCCAGGCCTTCTAAAACAGCTGATTTTATTTCATTTATTTATTTCAAACAGGTTTTTAAAACAAGAAAACAGGCAATCAGAGAGAAAACATGTTCATACATAACCAAGAATAAAATATTCTGTTTCCCACGACTTTTCAGTTTGAAAAGGAGCAGGAAGAAGAAAACACTTATTTAATCCGACCCTTTATCTCAATTCAATGAAATATTTTACTTACTGACTCAATAATGATCAAAAACCATGTTATAAAATTAATGTGCTTGTTCAATATACAGGGCTAAAGAGGCAACAAATTAATTATATTACAAAATGGTTATAAACTGACTCATGACAAGACAAGAGAATCTATGAATAATAATAATAATAATAATGACAGTTGTAAATAACAACCAGACATGAATCTTTGCTCAGGTGGGCAGATCATCCCAAAGTATCAATAATATCAATACCAAGTCAGTATCAGTATCGGATCAATAACTGTGTGGTAAGATTGAAACATTAATTTCTGATTTTCTCTTGAAATTTTCATGTCATTTTTGTATTTTTAGTTTTTTAGTTTTTCTAAAAAAGCAGAAAAACACCTAAAAGTCAGAAGTTTGATGATACATAAAACTTTATTAAAAAGTATCGGTATCGGCGATCCGGGTCCGGTATTTACTTGGTACCGGATACGCAGCGTCGTACGTCTGTTTCTCACTCTGCACTGTAAAACTGTTTCTTCCAGCGTTGCTCTGAACACTGTGATAAGTGTCCGTGTGCAGAGGGAGACGAGTCGGACCACTGCGAGCACTGCGAAGTGAGAACCTTCATTCCTGAAACTCCTGAGCAGAATAATGGATTTTATTTTATTGTTGCTGTCTGACGGCATTCTGCTGTGTTTTTGTCCAGGATTGCTCGTCCTGCTACATCTGCCCCATCCTGTGTGAGACCGTTTGCACTCCAGGTGAGTTATCTCACTTCTGCTGCTGTCTTCTTCCGTCTTTTCTTTTTAAATCTGATGTAACATTTTACTATGTTTGATTTTGCTCAGGCGGTTTCGTCGATGAACTAACCGGATCCATCTTTCAGTGAGTTTTATTCCTTCTTGCATCACATGGATATCTGGACAGAAGAAAAGCTCCTGTGGCTTTAATAGATTTCTGTTTTTGACGCCTTTTCAGATCCGTTTCTTCTCTACTTTGAGCAAAATGCAGGGAAGCTTCTTCCAAGAAGATGATTGGGATAAAACTGTTTGTTCAGCAGCAGAACAAGGACTTGACATCCAGCAGGAGTTAATCTCCAGTCATTGTTTATGTTCTAATTAAAGCTTTAATGTTATTAAGAGCTAGGCAATCAGGTTGTGAGGTTTATTACACTTTTGTATGAATTTTATTGTAAGAAATAAAAGCTACAGTCACTCATTTCATGTTGGGGCAAAGATATAAATAAAACTGGGTGGAAAAATAGTTGTAAGTAACGTTTATTGCCACTTAAATACACAGCAAATGTAGAAAAGTAACATCCACCTCTTCTTAAATCGTGGATTAAATGTAAATAAAGAAATTTTTCACTATCAGAAATGCGGAAGGAAAACATTCTAAAACATAATCTACGTCTTGTGACAGCAGAGAAAACCCAAAGAAATGATTGAATGGTTGAGAAATGAAGTCATGAAATGTAAGTTCAGAAAACATTTTAAAGACTTTTGGTCTGCAGTGAACCAGAGGCGGCCCTAGCCTGTTTGGCGCCCTGGGTGAACCACCTTTCCAGCGGCACCACACTCTCCCCAATAGAGCTTCAGTATCAATCGAACAGTGAATATATAAGAAATTAGACTAATATATAAGAAATTAGACTAATATGCTGCCAGAGTGTAAATTACAGTAGACCCGCAGTGCACTTACAGTGAACCCTCGTTATAACGCGGTTCACCGTTCACGGCCTCGCTGCTTCTGAGTTTTTGTGCAGTTTTTTTTTTCACAGTGCATTGTGTTCTGCATCTTGATTGGCTAAACAGTCTCCGCGCTTCTTCTCTACATGTGTGCCAATAACGTTACGGTATTTAAATGTACGTAATACAGCTTGGCAAATTTTGGCAAATATTTTTGCCCAGAAGAAAAAAAGAGCGACAACAACAACAACTACCGATAACTACGTTCTTCTCTCGAAAAAACACACCTGCACCTCAGGCTTCAGAAGAAAAAGCCACTAGAGAGCGGAGTCAGGCCGCGGCACAATTTGTCCTACTGTACTTCGTATTGATGACTAAAATGATTATTTTACTGTAGTTATTTGTAAGAAAGCGTTATATTTGTTTAAAAAAATGCTTGGGCCTGAAAACAGGTTTTGTTCTTTGGTTTAATGTAGAGTATTTAATTATGCTTTATAATAATTGTAAAAAAAATAAAAGTAACTACTTCACGGATTTCGCCTATCACGGGTTCTTTTCGGAACGCAACCCCGGCGAAAAACGAGGATTCACTGTACTGGCAATTTGTTAAATCGTAAAGTTTAAGGACTGAGGGAGAGGGAGGGCGCTCATCCTGCCTGCCACTGGTTGGAGCCGTTATATGGAAGAAAGAGTGATGATCCCAATCTACCAAAATTACTCCAATCGTGCATCGATGCGTCACAAAACAGCCAAGAGCATCTAAAGCCCTGCAGGCCTCACCTTTCAGTTAGCATCAGCGTTGATACATTTAAACAGGCTTTTTATGCTCTAGTGTGGCTAAATTAAAACCATTCTTCTACCAAAAACAACCAATCAGAGACAGGAGGAGGGTCTTAACGCTGTCAATCAACATTGAGAACTCCCTGCTAAATGTGCTAATTGTGGAGAAACAACTTACCGTTACAGGAAGCCCGTTTACCCTCAGTTATCAGTGGGTATGCTAACTAGCCTTAGCATTCACAATAGGATTTGCTGACGGGAAAAGCTGCAGTCACATGACATGATGTACTCAGTAGCAGAGCTCTGATTGGTTGTTTCTTGCACTGGAAGCACTGGGAGCAAGCGGAGGAGCTTGATTTTTGTTTTGTTTTATTTTTGACAGATGAGTTTACCTGTTTCAGACCAAACCATCACAACATGGAGACAGTTTATTATTACTATTGTGTAGAACCCTTTATTAATGTAACAGGACTTTATCCTCAAGCTTTGCAAACCGTCAGCTGCATTAAAATAAACATTTGCCTTAATAACACAAGAGTCAGATCAATGTAACGCACTTCATCTCAGGATACAAAAACACGCCGCTAAGCATTCTGGGAAATAGTTCCCACTCCTGTCTTTTTCTTCTTTCAGTTTTTTTAAGTGCTAACCTAAAATCTAAATGAATAAAAAGTTCCCACAACTTACTACTGTAAGTTTATCTTTCACAAACTCACACATTTAGGTTCAAAATTTAAAACTCACTAAATTTATTTGACTTAAAGAGAAGAAGATAGTTGACACAACTAAACGTAGTGTAGCTTTTCAAAAGTTTTTTACAGTGTATAGTACATTTTGATGTTAAGCAGGAAATCTTACAAAACGAAAATAGTAATGATGAGCAGGTGGAGAGAGAAAAGGTGTGAGAAGGTAACGATAAGGTTTCTGTTTGCTTTTTTAACGTTTCCTGAGCAGCAATGCAGCGATCAGTGTTGTTGTCTGAGTGCCAAAGAGAAACCCAACAGATCCACATTACAGCTGTTCTAATGTACTCACACACTCCAGCATCTCTGTGAATTATTTGGGCCGATGTTTACATGCAGGGGTGATAAATCGGGGCGTCTGTCCTTCAGCTTTGAATCAGACTGAAGAAAAATGTTTATGCAACACAGTCTGTGGCAGTCATTAACAGGAAGCACATCAAAGCTCGGCTCTTGGAAGTCATTGTGTTGTCTTGACGGCAAGTAAACCTTCTTCTTGGCTTGGCAGTGATTCTGTGACTCGGCAGAAACAAAGGAAAATAACTTTAGTATGAACACACTGAATGTTAGGTCTGGTGCAGCTCGTAATTAAAACACTGGGGGGAAAAAACAGCCTCCTTCCTTATTGATCTCAATTTCATAACTGTAAATCCTCACTGTGATTTTTTCCTTTAAAACAATAAAAACTCATTTTCATTTTGGGTCATATAAAAATCTGGGTGTTCTTAAAGGGCCGGTTTATGTACCGATAGAAGCCATTGAACTGTTACAATATCAACAAACGGCTGTTGGTTTCAGCATTCAGTAAGTGAAATAATATTGAACACCTTTTCAGTCCACCCAGGATTTCTTGATTGTTTTTGTGTTTTTTTTTTAAATTTGTTTTGTTTTTTTGCAATCAAAACCACAGATTTTGTGGAGCTAATTTAGAAATATTTGAAAGGAATTTTTGCAATATTTGCTCTAATATATGATATTAAAAGGGAATTTTTTTTTTTATCAATCATGATCACTGACTATAACTTGACATCAAGTAAAGCTGAGGCAGCAGTCACTTAAACACAAAGTTTTTGGCCAATTTTGAGAAAGATTTGCAGTAAAACCAGAAAAAAGTTTGATTTTGCATGAATTCTGCAGACTTGTGAAAAACTGGAGGGGCTTATTGATATAATTTGGAGTCTAGCGGGCCGCATAAAAAGCTACAGCGGGCCAGATTTGGCCCCCAAGCCTTGAGTTTGACATGTGCTTCAAAAGGACAAACAAAAAGAGGACTAGTGACGTGCGGCGAAGCGTGAGTGAAAACACCGGGTGAAGGTCAAACAACCGGTTCATTAAATGCAATGATGTTTGTATAAACACAGGAAAAATGATATTAAACAGAAGTGGGCACTGTGACACAAGGTTCTGTTGCAAGACAGCGTCTGTTGTTACCTCACATCTCAGTACCTCCATGTTCCGGTAAACGGCAAGGAAAGTGAACAAAATCTGCAGAAAACATTAAACAGTACATGAATGATATTTCTGTTATATATTAAAGTAGATGGCAATTCCTCAGCTTAATACTAGGAATAAAACTGCCTGCAAGCAACTCTGGAGCTCAATTATTAACATCTAATGCCACAAGTTTAATAAATACAAAATACAAAGTGAGACAAAAGGACAGAGTGTAGATAAAGGAGCCCGGTCATTTCCAGAAAGTCAAACATTTGAGCGCCTGACGAAGGAAACAGTGAGTTCACATAATTCCTCTCTTGTAAATATAAAACATATAAAGATGTAATTTATTCTTTGTTTTCTAAAAGGCAATGGGACCGGTTGTGTAAGGTCTCTTTAAAGAAACTTCTATCAGTGTATCTAAACTGTGATTGTGTGCACAAGCTGCATTCAGCACTTTTTTCAATCACTTCTGTAATTTGCTGTGGTATCGGTTTGCAAACCTACCTGCATATTAAACGCTTAATCGTGCTGAGATCCATGATTATTTATTGATTTAGATGTTTTTTTGGGATGTACTCATTTGGAACCAGATGCTAATTCTTCTATTTTGTCTCAATGCTCTTATGTAAAAACTATATTTTCCACAGGCCAATAGGAAAGGAAGAACCTGGTCTACTGGTATACAGCCAGTTTAGTATATAATTGTACTTTCTCCTACTACTCTCCAATTTTGCATTATTTGCTGTTGGTTTCAGTTCTCTAGTAATTCTGAACTGAAAAGTCGGATTCTGGATGTAATGTTGGTCTTCACTTTTTCACATATTTTTCTTTGAACTCTGACTTGTCACCTATTTTCCATCCAGTTCTCGTGTTTTTAAAAAATGATAGTTTCAGCCGATCAACAGAATCTGAAGAGCTTAAAGAAACAGAAAAGTCCAGCACACACCAGACCCAAAACCAGAAAGATATACGATTCTTTTTCAAAAACATCCAGTGAGCTGAGGCATCAGCTAACACAATAATATCATCTGTAGCATTACATTTTATTTTTTCATGCCACTGCTTACTGTAAATTCAACTTAATGCACTTGTGTGTTGGAGAGAAAACCAGTTTCTCCCTTTGGGTTAAAAACTCTATTTTCTAACCTAAAACATTCAGCGTGGCTAATCATTTTCTGAACATAACGGGAAAATTCATCAAAATCCAAAGGAAAACTGAACATGAACACCAGAAAACATGGAGGTCTATTGATCGAGACCACTTTTTAAGATTGCAAGAACATTTGGCCCAAATCTGAAATAATGAGCCACGACTTTAGTGCTGCGTGTGAAAACACTAAACCTGATTTAGTTATGTCACTCTGATGGTATGCTGGTACCTGTATGTGTATGAATTAGTCTGTCATTCTAATTATGTCAATCATCCGGGCAAAATGGAAAACTAAACACAAACAAACATCCACGTCTGTGTTTATCCTCTTACCAGCCATTATTACCAAAAATGATTAGGCAAATCCCAAGGCTGCAGCAGGTCTTGACAATCTACCAGAAGTCAAAGTGATCAAGATGAAAATAACTTAAGTGACAGTAAACATGGAGTAGTTGTTGGTGTCAGACTAAGAGGTCTGGGGATTTTAGAAACCGCTGATCTACCGGCTCTCTGTGAGCCCTTAGGGGAGAAGAAGATCTGTTATGTTTTTTTCATCAGACCTGAGACAATCAGCTGATCTCATCCTTTGGGCCATAATGTTGCTGAACTTTGACCTGACCAGCTGCAGTAACCCCAGGTCATATTGCTGCCGCCACCGGCTTGTACAGCAGGCTCTATGCATGACGGCTTCATCCTTTCATCTCCCTCTGTAGCCCTTTCATACATGAAATATTATCCTTTATATTTCATGTATGATTAGGATTATTATTTTTCCCCAAAGTGTTTTTGATTTTCATAAAGCATTAAAAAAAAAGTGTAAAAAAGATTTTTCTTTTTTTTTTCTTTTTCTAGGAGATCAGTTGTAATTTTCTCCAAATACAAAATTGTTATTTAGAAAATACATGAGTATTGTTGTTCTTTAGGGGCTACTTGATGTTTTGTTTACCTGCCAGAGTCCTTCACAGCAGGAGGGAGGACTGGGTTGGACCAAATGGGTTGGTCTGCATTTTTTGTCTGTCTGCCATGTTGGATTTAGCAGAAAGTTTCTTGCACTTGCAGCAGATGGCCAGTAGTTGAATGTGTATTGTAAAATGCACTGGTGTCGACTTGTGGACTGTGTGCATTTATAACATAGATCCACAACTAACAGTTGAGACGGTCCACTGCAGTGACGGCTGTGCGTGAACGGGTTAGTCGCCCTAACATCAGTCTGGAAGAGAGTAAATCTGAACTCATCATCACATCACCTACTTCCATTCTCGTCTTTATGCTTTCCTGCAACCTGAAGCCTCTTTCTCTGGTTATTCTGTCTGGTTTGTGGTTTTCCTTTGCATGTAGAAATACTTTCACTACGAAACATAACTCTTAATTCTGCTGTCGTTTTTCCTTCTATTTGATTTCACGAAACGTTTAAATGATTGCCAATCACAATCATTATAGATTACTTTCTAACTACATTTCCTCTTCGAATGCAATGATTTCCTACTTTCCCTAATAACAATGAATAGTTCTTAAACCAATTTTAGTATTTTAAACAATTTCCTTTGATAATTTCAATAAGCATCTTTTTCACAGCAGCGGATTCTGTGTTTCTACTTGGCTGTTTAAGATTGAGAATCATTTGGTGTTAAATAACTTCTTGTCAGGTGAAAGATAAAGACAATGTATGTCAGTTAGGTTGTGGTTTATGTAAAGAGACGAATACATTATTGTTAATGTTTAATTTTGGATGCAGATCAGCGAAGAAGTAAAGAAAATCAGAACACGCTATATCATTTTGACACGAAATGCAAATTAGGACATATGATTGGTTTGTTGTGATCGGGTCTATTTAGAAAACAGCTGTGTGTCTCCATCATGGTTCAGTGTTGTATACACAGCGGGGGGCCCCTCCCAGAGCGAGCCTTTATATTTATCTCAACTCATTCTGGTGTAACGTTTCTCTTTTCTTGTTCATAAACGTTTCGTTTCGTTCATAAACGTCATTCATTTTTATATAACATTTGAGAAGACTAATTGATTTGAGGCCTGGGCAGTAAGGTGAGTAAATACCTCACAGTCTAAACAACCTACAGGATTGGGAAGGTGTTTGGCTTCTTTAGGGTAGAACGGATGGAGTTGCTTTAAACCACTGGCTTCATAATTATTAATTAAAACATTTCTTCTCCACTTGAAGATGTGTCTCCTAAAGTTGGTGCTAGGTCTGACCTTGGTCGCTCTGGTAAAATGTGAGTATTTTTGCTTGTTTCCACTTCCTGTGTAAGTTGTAGCATGGATCTGCAAAGTATAAAGTTCTTTACCTGAATACAGATTTCAATTTCAAAGTTACATTCATTTCATTTAGGATTTAAACCAACAAACTCCGTCATTTATGTTTCTCTTCCTCTGTTTCAGCCAATGAGTGGTGCTACACTGGCTGTGGTAAGTAAACTATTATTTCTGATATATTTTATGGTCAGATGTGGATAATAACTAGTTACATTTACTCAAGTACATTTACATGAGTAACTTCTTTGAAAAAACCTCTGTACTTTTTACTTATACTTAAGTAATTTTATTATGAAGTATTTCTACTCTTACTTGAGTAAAATTTCTGGATTTTCTACCCACTGAATGGAAAAACAAACATGTTTTAACCAAAACATATTTTAGTCAATTGTGTAAAAAATCTAAACAATCAACATAATACCTACAGAAAACAACATGTTTGTCACTTATATTTAATTGTTGGAGTATTTTTGTTTGACATTAGATTGATTAAAACTAAGAATATTATAAAAAAAATGAAACAATTGAATAAAAATCAAAAGATAACTGTCAAGAAAAACAGAAAAATCAAGTATTTTAACTAACATATATTCAGAATTGAATAGTTAGTAGCTACATTTACTCAGTTACATCTACTTGAGTAACTTTAAAAAATAAAAAAAACTTTTCAAAATTTATGAAATTTCTACCCACTCTATGAAAAACAAACATGTTTTAACCAAAAATTCACCAGAAACAGACACACACCTGCAGCTTTTGTTAAAGTTTTAATGTGTTTTTATTGAAAGAAACTAATTTGGAGACTTTTCCTTTTGCCTGATTTTGTTATTATTTGTTACTTCTATGAATTATTGTCATTTTTGTCCTTAAAATACCAAAATTTATACTTAACTTATGTTGAAGTACTCTGCCTTCAGTATAATTCGGTACTCTGCCCGCCTGGCTGTGATACATGCGGGTTTCCTGGGCTCTCACAGGACTAAAGGCATCTGGATCTTTTATAGGTCACACTCCAGAGCATTGGGAAGCCTTACCTGGATCTCACTGTGGAGGAGAAAAACAATCTCCAATTGATATTGTCACCAGCATCGTTACCATTGACCCAAATTTGGATAATTTCATCTTTGTTAATTTCTCCTCTCAATCCGCCATCAAGAATATCACAAATAATGGACATTCAGGTACAAAACTGGACATTCTTGGCAGGATTCGAAACATGCTTAACTTGATTTGAACCATTTTCATTTTTCTCGATCTTTTCCTCAGTGCAATGTGACATTGAAGCGAATGAAGTTGAAGTGAGTGGAGGTGGACTTGATGGTGAATATTCTGTACTGCAGTTTCATTTCCACTGGGATGTAGCGAACCATTCAGGTTCAGAGCACGCTTTAGACGGTCATCATTATCCAATGGAGGTAAAGTTTTTAAACATCCTCTCTAGTTTTCTAATAATTCATCTGATTGAGCATCTTTTGCTAACCAAAGCATTCTTGTCTTTTTATCTGTAGATGCACATAGTCACTGCAAAGAAAGGAGTTCTCCTGAATGAGACTCTTAATCATGAAGATGGACTTGCTGTTCTTGGGTTTTTTATTGATGTGAGTTATAAACTTTCTTCAGTTTACTCCTCTGACAAATTTCTCTTATCTAACTTGAGAAACATACTGAACAGGGTTTCTGCCTCCGTACCACATGAGCTCGAGCTGCATCCCAATCTGAAGGCTTAACTATGATATTGGCTCATATTTTGCTGCTGTAGCAGTTCCCCCTTTTCTGGAATTTTTTTTTTCACAAGGCGTAATAGTCTGGCAATGGGAATTTGGAGGGCTTTAGCTGCTAGATCTATCATTTTCTTTTTTTATATATTTTACATTTTTTCTGAAAGCATTATAGCAGAGATGGAAACACATTTGCCAAATAAGGTTATGTTCACACTGCAGTCTTTAGTGACTCAATTCCGATTTTTTTTGTCAAATCTGATTTTCTTGCCGTGGTCGTTCCCACTTCCAAATAAATGCGACTTGCATGTGATCTCCAGTGTGAACTGCAAACGACCTGGAAGTGTCCCACATGCACAGTAGAGGGCGCAATAAGGTCACACATAGAGAGCGTGCTCAGTGCTTTGCCAACCGCCATAAAGAAGAAGTAGAGCTCAGTGTTTGCGGAAGTAAACATGAAGGCTAAAGGTGGAGTATAGCTTGCGACTTTGAAGTTGTTGTCCAACCGGAGCAGCATATTAACAACTTAATCCGTCCGCCATGGTTGTTGTTTTTCTTCTCGCTTGCGCATATCAGATCACAGAATGGGGACATTTGTCGAGTATCAGTGACTTTCAGATGCGACCTGGCGGTTAGGTGACATTTGAATCAAATACGTATCGGATATCAAAGTGGTCTGGGTCGCATTCGAAATAAATCCGAGTTGTGTTGTTCAGACTGCCATGAAAAGATCAGATATAGGTTGCATTTCGAGAAAAAGAAAATCGGGATTGGGTCACTTCAGGCTACAGTGTGAACGCAGCCTAAGTTCTGAACTGTCCTATCCGCTGGTGGTCTATGCCTTAGCAGAGGCCCAAATCGTCTCCAATTTTCTAAGACGTTTGGTTCATGCTAGTTTGAAGCCTGTGCATCACATATTTCAGTCAAAGTGTAAAAATCCAACGAAATGTAGCCTGGTCGATTCATTCTTTCTACCACACTTTCAAGATATTTCCCAAGTTTGCCCCACAGTCAGAATGAGCTGGATTTTCTTCATGTTCATCATGTAAAAAACATTACTGGTAATCTGGGTTTATAGTTATAAGATTAATATTTAAGCCCCTCATTTTTTTAGATTCACTGAATCCTTTTATAAAATATATACTATCACAAGAACTGTGGTGGGGCTTACCAACGTTTCAGAGGGGGTCTTCTCCGATAAAATAGATCTAGCTATCTCCATGTCAATGTGAATTTCACTCAAACAGCTAATGTGGAAACAGTGCTGTCTAAGATAGGATGTAAAATAGTATTTATTTTATTGACACAGAATGATTTATTCCTAAAGGCAACAGAAGATGGAAACTTATCTTGGCCGTGGGAAACGTTTACATCCTACCTGAAAGACGTCACAGGTAAGTTTATCGTTCCACTTCAATTCCTCTGTTTTCTATTGAAATATTGTTACCAACCTGGAAGAGTCAGAAGTGGAAAGTCTTGTCACTACAGTTTAGGGTAAACGTCAAGCTTATTGCATTTTCGTCAGCAGGAAGCATGAAAGACACACCACAAGTAAAACCAGCAGCAATTACCACATGAAGAAACAACGACGACAACTATCCTGCATGATTTCAGTGTTTAGTGTCAGCATTTTCTTCAAAACATGATGCAGCAAATTGCACAATGTCAGTTACAAGAACTGTTCCACTTTGAGCTCAGATGGGTTTAAAATCCATTTACTGTTGCTTTTAATTAAGTTGCCATTTTTGCTGTATTTTATACTGTATATTATTCTTAAGTATGATCAAAATTAGATGTTGAACTTTCTTCTGATTTCCTTCATATATTTCACAGAGGAGGGCTCTAGTGTGAAAGTGGACAACATCACGATTGATGATCTGATTGGTAACGTGGATCTCACAAAGTTTTATCGATACATGGGCTCTCTGACTACACCCTACTGCCACGAAGCCGTCGTGTGGACGCTCTTTCACGAGCCCATAAAAGTTCACAAAGATTTAGTAAGTCTACTTTCCAGAACAAGTGAGGTTAAGGTTATATTGAGCCAACAAAGAGGGCAAAATGGTTTATTTTATATGAACCTGCAGTCATTTAAGGTTGGAGACATTGTGCTGAACTGCATTTTTTGCATATATGTATCATTTCCTGCAGGGCTTAGTCATTCCGAACAGCTGAACCACTGAGACCTGTGGTTGCATATCTTTTATATAAGCATCCACTGATGCATTCAAGCAAGTGTCATGAGATGCAGTTATATACAGGTAGGCACCAGCAGACATACTGGTACCTGCCGCCGTCTCTTTAGAAATGTCTGCTTCACGATCAGGTTTAGTCTCTTCTTTTCTTCTGTTGACTGTATCAACAAGCAAACATGTTGAACACGCCACATGAGACCCGAACAAAACTCTAAGCAAATACAGAAGTATCTGCGTGTTAGTTGGAGGTTGATAAATTTCTGTATCTGATCCAACTGACTAATAACACTTTGATTTATGAGGTGCTCATACTTTAGTCTGTGGTTTTCACTTGATAGTCTCGTTGTGTAGCAGGTTCTTGGCTGAATATATTAAACTGAGAAGAGGACAAACAAGTTAAAGCATTGAGAGAGAGCACAAAGGAGGACAGCTGTGGCTCGCTGTAGTTAGGGTTGGACGTGGCACCTTTGAAGCTTTTAAACAGCAATCTGCGCATTTCATGACTGAGAAAAGAAAATCTATCATTTTAATTCAGTACAGCCGTGCAGTGGAGAAAAAACATAAGAAGTAACGACTGTACTTTTACCCAATTATCAACACCTTTTAAAATTACTTGTTTATCAGGGTGTTCTTATCTCCTCCTCTTATTTCCATAAATATGACATTAAGCAAACATGCCACATCGGTATACATATGTGGATTGGGTCAGTAAGTTGCAGAAAAAGCCTTTATGTACAGTGAAAAGCAAAGTAGGATGTATGTTTATTTTGCCACCACCCACAATGTTATACGAAATAAGGGAGGTAAAAACACATTTTCTGCAGCCCAGAGAAATTCAACAGTTTACTTTAGATGTAAATTGCAGTTGGTTGTTTTTATCATGTAAAGCTCTTTGAACTGCCTTGTTTTTGGATTGTGTGAAAATAGAAACTTGATTTGACTTGAGCTGTGAACCATATTTTGAGTTTGGATTGGCTCCATTGAAGATAAACCCAACGGTTTATTGCCGCACTTCTAAATTCTTATAAATTAAAACCAAATAAATGCAAAACCTGTCCTGAGAACCTTGAAGTATCTCAGAGTTGTTATGTTCAGCAGATTTTCAGTGCTGAAATGCTTATTACTGTATATATAGGCTTGCAAGGATGTTAATTTTTCTTTTCTTTTTTACCATTACATTACGGTTGAATCTGTAATAAAGTAACTTATTGTGTTCTCAGCTTCTGCATTTTTCCACTGAGAATAGCATCGCGCCAAACTACAGACCTACACAACCTCTTAATGGACGAATCATCACTGCCTCCCCCGCAGCTCCTCCAGGTCAGCCAAACGGTTTGTTTTGGCTTGTCAAGGTCAGTTAGCATGTGGTTCAGGATCAGGACAATTTCAGTGTCAACGTTACACGGCAGTATTATACAAAACAACACAAAGTGAAAGGAAAACATTCAATGTGATCAACTCAAACAGATAAATGAGGGTAAAATCTGCTGGAAGGTGAAATCAGAGACCTCAGTCAAAGCAACATTGCTGAAAATTTAGTGCTGCTAATTTGTGTCGCTAATAGTTTAATAATAGCCTAAACAGAAAAATAATGAAGGAGGGCATTTATGCAGGAAGTAAGGTGCTTAGAGGGCTGCAGTTCTTTATTAGGGCTAAATAAACCATAGAAACTTTAGCCGTGTTAAGGGTAAAAAAGAAATAAAAAGCCGAATGGCAACTTTCTTGTTTAGTTTACACACAGCCTAGCTAGCTGGGCTTTTGCACAAAGTTAGAAAAGCAGTGGTTAACAACCTGTGAGAATTTGCTTATGAAAACATTTGGCAAACATTTATGAAGACACTTTAAGATTTAGTTCATTTTTGAGGACTTAACCACCATAGCAAAACCTCCTACTGCACTTAGCTACACTGTGCTGGCAAATTAGCAGGCGGTTCAGATCATGACACGACAAAATACATCAACAACACAACAGGTGCAAAGAAGAAGATGAAAATGAATCGTTTTTTCAAATTAAATTCAAATCAAGGATGGCTGTTTTTAAAAGCTAGGCTGTGACAGAAGATGTCTAATTTCTCTACATTGTACCAATTTTACCTAAAATAGTGATTAAATATTTTACAGGATCGCTTCCAAAGTCTTGTTTATGGTCAGGAAAACTTCTGTCAGCATGTAGTTCACCAAGCAGTCTTAATCTCTATTGCAAGCTAATTTTTTCTCCTAAATTGAGCTGAAAAGTCTGAAATGTTTACAGCCATATTGTTCTGCACTTTGCACTGTCACATCATCTGTACTTTGCCATAATTGGACCTGCTGCTACTTCTTTGGTGTGGTTGAGTGCCTTTAGTTAATTTAGTTGTATATATTGTTATTATTATTATTGTGTGTTTGCTTATTTATACTGTATATATTTGACCTTTTGCACGGGAGCTGCAATGGAAATTTCGTTGAATTCTGTTCAATGACAATAAATGCTATCTATTCTATTCTATTCTATTCTATTTGTAGCTACTTTAAAGACAAAAATATATGTTGTAATCTTTCAGTCTTTTGATTGTTATTATTGTTCTGGTTAAATATGTCTGTTGTTTCCATCTTTAGCTCATCTGTGGTGCTATGAGGACCACTGTGGTATGTATCGACTATGTGGAATATAGTTTAATATTATAATCCTGAGCTTTTATGACATTCAGATTGTTTTTTTTTTTTCTAACTCCAGATTACACGCCGTCTCATTGGTCTAATCTGCCCGGCTCCTACTGTGGTGGTGAAAGCCAGTCACCCATCGACATCAGCACTGACAGCGTTGTGGAGAATGAAAATCTCAATTCCTTCACCTTTACTCATTTTGACAACAAACATGCCATAAAGTCTATCACCAACACAGGCCACACAGGTTTGGATTGTTTTGTTTTTTAAACGTGGTTACTGTCCTCCAGTTGTACCGCCCTGCAAGTTTTAGATGCATCCCTGCTGCAAAAAACAGCTGCATCAAATGGTTGAATCTCCTCTTCGACATGCTTTCAAGTTTGGCGAAGGCCAGGTAACAAGCCATCCAGGTGATTCAGGTTTGCTTCTCAGGCCTGCAGTGGATTTTCAGGATGAGGACTGCAGACCTTTGATCAGATGTAGATGCTAAAAAACATTCACATGACAAATCTGAAGTTAAGAAGCAGTCACAATGTTGTAAGAAAAAAAAATAAATAAGTTGAGCGGAACACTTTTTTTTTTTTTACAATAATTGTCTGTTATTGTGACCAGAAAAACTTTACTTGACTTTGAAACATGACTACAGTTACAGCTATGACATTTTTGAGACGGTAGAAGTCAGCTTCGGTCCGGGTCTCTCTCATACTTGCTGTATGTTTTAGCCTCCAAGTGCGACTATTTTAGATTTATGCTACACTGTAAAAACACAAAATCTTACCAGGTGTTTTTGTCTAGTTTCTACAAAATAAGAATATAGTATAGAATATAATAAGACAAAATTAAAGTACTAGTTCCAGATTATTTCACTTATTGAAAAAATTTTCTTTTTATAAGTGAATTAATCTGCCAGTGGAACTTGTACGTGGTTGCTAGGTGACAGGCTGGGCTTGGCGGGCGTTGCTAGGTAACGGTGCCAGTGGATCTCCAACTTTCTCATTACATTAAGGAATTATTTAAAAACAAGCTCATATAGCTTGCTAAAGAGTTACTTGTAAGTTAGTTTTGTCTAATTTCAAGTTTACATATTTTCATATTTTCATTTGAAAACAAAAATACTTGGTAGGATTTTGTGTTTTTGCAGTGTAAGTCAGCATATCAATAGGGTTACCTACTGCAGGTAAGACGTTGTGTTTTTAGTCTCTTTTGAAAGAAATTATCTTAAAAATTCTAAACTTTTCCTTCATTTTGGATCAAAACGTTGAGTTACCACCGCATTTGTTTTTAATCTTTCAGTGCAGTGCGTGTTGGAGGACGGACTGGTGGAGGTATCAGGCGGGGGGTTGAATCACGTCTACTCAACTCTTCAGTTCCACTTCCACTGGGGAACCGAATCAGCCGATTCTGAGGGGTCAGAGCACACCGTGGACAAGAAACGATACCCAATGGAGGTAGCAATTCACCGCTATGTTACACAGACAAGAGTTTGTTTTGTGACTGTTTTATCCAATAAATGGTTTGTTTTGTGCAGATGCACATCGTGAGCAAGAGGAAGAATTTAACATTGGAGGAGGCACTAAATACTCCAGATGGCCTGGCAGTGCTGGGGTTTTTAATTGAGGTAAAGACGGACATACTCTGTAAAACATTTAAGCCACATTTAGTTGTGTTTACTGTCTTTACTCTTTAAGTCAAATAAATTTAGTGAGTTTTTGAACCTAAGTGTGTGAGTTTGTGAAAGATAAACTTACAGTAGTAAGTTGTGTTAACTTTTTATTAATTTTGTCAGAGTTGAATAAACTAGAGTTTTTAGGTTAGCACTTAAAAAACTGAAAGAAGAAAAAAACAGGAGTGGGAACTATTTCCCAGAATGCTTAGCGGCGTGTTTTTGTATCCTGAGATGAAGCGTTACATTGATCTGACTCTTGTGTTATTAAGGCAAATGTTCATTTTAATGCAGCTGACAGTTTGCAAAGCTTGAGGATAATGTCCCGATCACACTAAATGTTTCTGAGCTGAATTCATTGAGATGTTTCATAAAATTCATCATCAGATCAGAAATTTGGTTCATGTGATTTGAAACAAGAATTTAAACTATTCTACAGTAAAATAAGTTGTTATTTTAACTTGATATTGTGAGTAAAATAATAGAGAAATGTGGCTCTTTTTTTTTCTTGCATATTGTAAAATAATTATTTTGTTTAAATTGTTGCATTAAGTTAAAACTCACAATTCAAGATTAATGGACTTAAAAAACAATGTTTAGACAACTTGTCTCTGGTTGTTAAATCAACTTCATGAACTTTAATTTCTGAGTTAAAACCAAAATTATTTTCTTGTCGACTTAAATTTCATTTTCAAGGCAGCAGGTGGACTTTCATTTTCAAGTTAAACCACCTTCTAATGTTTTACAGTGCATAGAAGAATCCCTTTGAGATCCATCTCTTCATCTCTTATTAGCCATCCAACCTCACCAAAACCCTTTTGCGGCCCACATATGCATGCAGTCAGAAATGACTCCAGCAAACTTAAAGTTTCCAATGTAGCTAAAAACATGCAACATGTTTTTTTAAAAATCCATTTCCAAACCATGTCAGACTGGCCTCCATAACTCAGTGGGTGAGTTCCTCTCAGGAATGCTGAGACAAAATGGCATGACTGTCAACTGTAAACTCAAATCATGTGGTATTTTAGACAAAGAGGTGCGCACAGAGTAAGAAAGGCTTATCTCACCCCCGTTGTATACGGTACATAGCATTCTCTCAGTTATCTGATATCCAGTGAAGGAAGCAGGAAAGAGCAAACGACATATTTATTGTAGAGAAATTAAATAATCATTTTAGGAAATTTCTGGTTAAAGCCAAGTCTGATTTTATTAGATTTCTTTATGAGATATAAAGTCTCCAATACAGTTAGAAGAAATTGTTTGTTTCTGAGGATAAGATAAAAATTAATAGGCCAGTTCAGTTGACATATTATGTTTTCTGCTTCATGTAAATTTGTTAAATAAACTTTCTCCATATCCATTTTCAGGCTCCACAATCTCCTAGAAGCATGTCCTCCTCAGTTCCTGCAGAAACAGTAAGGCACTATTATTATTATCTTATTTTTTAAAGCTGTATTTCAGTCATTCTGTTAAAAGTCAAATTATTTGTCTCATTTTTCTGTTTAGCCGTCGCCCACACCAAGTTCTGCCTCTGACATGGAAGCCTGGAAAACTCTGACCCGTTACCTGTCGGATATCAAAGACATCGGTGAGCGAGGTTTTACCTTCTTACGTAATGAAAACAGAAAAAATACAGAATGTGCATTAATCCGCTCATCTGTTGCACCTTTCGCTCTGAAACAGAGTCAGAAGTCGAAGTCACAGATGAGATTTCTATCGATGACTTGCTTGGCAACGTGAACCGTGACTCATTTTTCCGCTACAGCGGCTCCCTCACCACGCCTTCCTGCAACGAAGCCGTGGTTTGGACCGTCTTTAAAGAATCAGTTAAAGTGGACCAAGACCTGGTATGTTTCACTCATCACCCCCAACGTCCGACACATAAAATACTAAAAATATGGGTAAATCTTTTGGTTTAACGAAGGTTTAAGCAGTTGAAAGTAACAAAAATACACAATTTAAAGCATTATTCAGGAATAGATCACAATGTTTTGCCCTTTTGACGCGCTGGAAGCTGGTGGGAAGAACATATTTTCACCCTCAACCACCATAAATCGCAAAATAACAGAGCAGTTAAATATTGCAAAAAATTGTGGTTAGACTTAAAACAAGGAGGTGCAGTTTTTCTGTAAAAAAACAAAACAGTTATGCATTCAGCAAAGATGGCTTCTGTGCTCACTCACTGCATAAGACTCCACTCCTGAAGAAGCATAATGAAAATCATTTCACTGCAAAAACACAAAATCTTATCTAGTATTTTTGGTTTAGTTTCTGGTGCAAATATCCTAGAAAACTTGAAATAAGACAAAACTAACTTAAAAATGACTTTACATTCAGAAATAGATCTATTTTTTGTCCATTTTGACAAGCTGGATATAAACTTCTGGGTCAGATTCTGGATATCGGTGACCCAATGTTACCTCTGGGGTTGTTGATCTGTTCATCCACTTCCTTTCTGGACACAAGATTAAGATCTGTGGATTTTCCTTGGTAATGGCATCCAAAATGCTGTAAAATACACACATCATCATCAAATTGCGTTTGTTTTGATCATGCCAACATTCATGAAGCGTAGATCAAGCTCTGCACTGGTGGCAAAAGAGTTTTATGTCTCAAATGATCCGAGTGCCTGCTGGATGTGCTGTATATCCAGTACCTGCTGGGTAAATTCGGACTTCCTGAAGTTTTCTTTACTTCAGCTGAATTACTTATTTTGGAGTTCTTCATGTTCCAGGAAATTAATGTTATAGTTTCGGTATTCTTCGCAGGAATAAATTTATTGCAATTGAATGTTTTAGGTGCTTTTTTTTTTTTTTTTTGGAGGGATTCGTTGCAAACAAGAAGACAACAATTCCCAGTCGATGTGTCACCATTTAACAGTCAGTCTGTTCATAAGATAAAGGAGAATTTAATGGATTTGGTCGCAGCTTAAGCTATATGATACAGAATTACATTTCTTATTTTAAAGTCATAGGTAGCCGTTTATTGCAACCACAAAGTTTATTGCATTTTATTACGTTTTTATCTAAATAAGAAGCAAAAGAAAAAGAAAACATACCGGCCCTAAAGGCGTTTTATAATTTTATCTGAACCATTGCTTCTTTTCAATTCCTCTTTATGATTTTGTTCGTCTTCGTGTTGTTCTGTTACATAAATTCTGCATAAAAGTCATTAAAGTTTGTGGTTGCAACAAAGTATGTAAAAACTCTAGGTGTTTGAATACCTCAGCAAGGCGTTGTGATATAAAACACAACCTAAAGTCAAAAACATAAAAACTTTGGCATCTGTTGCAATGCCAAAACGTTTGACCTCGATTGAAAGTTGAGGCAGGTGCAACAGATGTGAACATTTCCTAAATTTAGTTTAAAGTACAGTACAGACCAAAAGTTTGGACACACCTTTTAATTCAATGAGTTTCCTTTATTTTCATGACTATTGACATTGCAGATTCACACTGAAGGCATCAAAACTATGAATAACACATGTGGAAATATGCACTAAACAAAAAAGTGTAAAACAACTGAAAATACCCCTTATATTCTAGTTTCTTCAAAGTAACAACCTTTTGCTGTGATTGCTGCTTTGCACACACTCTGCATTTTCTTGATGAGCTTCAAGAGGTCGTCACCTGAAATGGTTTTCACTTCATAGGTGTGCCCTGTCAGGTTAATAAGTGGGATTTATTGCCTTATAAATAGTCATGAAAATAAAGAAAACCCATTGAATTAGAAGGTGTGTCCAAACTTTTGGTCTGTACTGTAGTTCAGAAAGTGGCTGGGTCAGTTGTATTATTGTCTTTTTGCAGTAAAGTGCAGGCAGGACTGAAGTATAGTGCTCTACTTCTAAAGTTTTTAATACTACATTTTGTTTGGTATCTTGATTATTCACACATGGATACACACCACTAGTGTATGATCAAGAATTTAAGAAGAAAATTTCCTATAACTCCTTACAGTATCTCAGTGTTTACTCTAGCATTACCTTGAGTTGTATGAGTAGTTTTAAATATTTAGTGTGTTCATCCTATTTCCTAGGGTGATTTAATTACATTCTAGGAAATAATTTATAAATCCCATTGGCAAAGCTGCAAAATGAGATGAATAAGAACAAAATCAGGTAACTGTATGTAAATAGAGGTTTATACATGGTCACATTAGAGCTTTGAAAAAGCTCTGCAAGATTAAGGAACTGAAAGGTTGAAACTCCACGTGAAACATGCCAGCCTGATGTATGTTGATCTTTAAAGGAATGTGCACACGCAGCAGAAGTAATGTGATGAGATAACTAACTCCGCAGATAAAAGGCAGGTTATCACCTGCAAACTGACGCCGTCAGTGAAAAATGGTGAAAAATGGTGGCGGCGTTCTTATGGCACGTGGCACATTCTCAAACGGCAAGAAGAAAACTGATCAGAATCAAAGTGTCACAAATTACTTAAGAAGCACAGCCTGTTTTAAAGCCCATTGGTTTATGTATTTGCTTTAAATCTTCATGTCAGTATTTAGAAACTTAAAAAAGAAAACTAAAATTTAGTCCTTTAAATGGCACTAATAATGAACCGGGTGTAAATACATTCAAGGAGTAAAATCTGTGTCTTCCTGGTTTAGTTGAAATTGCAGTAACGAGTGTAATCAGCTCCTATCAGGACAGATGTTATCATCATCATGTGACGAAAATCATGTGACAAATCAGTCACATGGTGACTAACCGGTCTCCATGTGACACAGTCTCTTTACTAATCTATAAGCGATGACGCTTTCTGTCTTTTGTTGCGTTTTCCCCATCAAACCTGCACAGTGACACCTTAGATCTCATCTCTGTTGATTTTTATATTCGGACTGACGTTCGCTAGCAGAGATAACGAGGTTAAAATTAGTTTTAAAACTTGTGTCAGGGAAGGCAAAAGAAAAGTTTTCCCCCATATCCCCCAAAAATATTTCCTTTGCGTTCCCTTGCAATAAGCAGAAACATCCTGGTCTATTTTGTATGCAGTTGCAAATTAAAAACTACAAATTTCAAATATATGCACATTTAAAGAGCCTCAGTGAAAACATGTTCATATATTCTTAACTCGATTTCTTCACTGCGTGTTTATGTCTGTTTGTGAAAGGTTGAGATGGAGCTGCATGAAAATGACCTCCACTATTCAGACCAACACAAAAAAGAATCAAAACTGTCAGATGATTTTATTACCTCGTGAAAATAACTCAGAAATAGTTTGGATGTATTCTGCCTTTCTTTCCTTCTTATGTAAAGTTTCTGTTTATATATTAGAAGGGATGAAGGAGATGGAAATCCCATGTTTGACCTGTTTTACTTTTGCATTTTGCACATTGGTTTGTGGTGCATTTCTATCCTAAAGAAAAAGATATAAAACTTCAGGTATCTCACAAACCTTATGAAAACCATAGGTTAAAGCAGAAAGTACGATGGCCACCTTAAGAAAGACTTTCAGTATTAAATTATACAGCATGAACTGATCAGTACATTACTGCAAGAGAACGCCAAAGAAAGTTTTCTCCATGTCCTTTATGGGGTTCCGTAGGAAACACCTGATGTTGGTTGCTTTATGTGTTTTTGTGTTTTTTCTCTATAATATCCACTATATTCTGGAACAACATGGACCTGAAAATGTCTTTGCTTTTGCTCGTCAAGAGAAACGTTTTTTTAAAAATCGTCAATTAGAATGAAAAAGTTAACACAACTTACTGCTGTAAGTTTATCTTTCCCAAAATCAAACATTTAGGTTCAAAATCTAAAACTCAATAAATTTATTTGATTAAAAGAGAAGATTGTAGACACAACTAAATGCGGCTCTGATGTTTTACAGTGTATTTTTTTATTTATTGGTTTATGGGTTTTTTTGCCTTAGATTTCAAAATAAGACAATTCGTCTCTTCCTTTCCTGCCATTACTGAAGTGTTAACGTTACGTTTAACTCCATCAGATGGCGCTGTTCCCGGAGAATGCAGGATATCACAACGTCTTCCGGCCCGGTCAGTCTCTTCATTCCAGAAAGATCTACACCACGGCTGCAGCACCCGGCCCCGGCCCCGGACCCGTCGCCGGCCCCGGCCCCGGACCCAGCCCCGGTCCCGTCTGGGTTTACCTGCTGCTGCCATGCCTCTGCGCTCTCTCCTGTTAAGGTCCACTTGTGAAAAACCAGAGTTAAAAATGTGAATTAAAACAATTATTCCTTAAAGATTATCTGCTTGCAAATCCAAATGTAACATTTCATCAGTAGTAATGATGTTGCTGAAGCCTGAGAGGTGGAGCGGGATTTTAAATCTGTTTTGTTATGTCACATCTCTACAATTTATATTTATGATTTTGCTGTTTGCACAATAAATGAAAATAGAAGTTAATGTAAAGATTTTAAAGTAGCCATCGTTTAACGTTTCTTAAGTAATAATACAGATTCTGCCTTGTGTATCGTTGTTTCAAATGATATGATACAAATATTATTATTGATAAATATTATAAAATAAACAACATAGATTTTATAAAAATTCTTTTTTGTGATTTTTGATGTTTCTGTTAAAACCGGGGAGGAAAAATTGCTGATTTATCTGTTACTTTTTTAAATAGTATGATGTATTATAACAATTAATATAAATGTTTTTTCACTTTTTATTTCAGGCTGTAGAATCTATTACACTCTGGGATTCTTTTGCATGATTTATTGTCATAAAGGTACTTAGAAGTAGGTTTGATATGAGAACAGAATATTTAAGAACATAAAACCCACCAGAGCGAAATGTGCTGCGTACTTTCAACATCTTCATGACTTTGGATTTATTTTCATTACAAACCTGATGGTAATATTTTAAAATCTAAGACAAAAAAAACATAAACCAATAAATAAAAAAATACACTATAAAACATCAGCATATGTTGTTTTACACTGATGTGTAAAAGTAGACGCATTTAGTTGTGTCTACTATCTTCTTCTCTTTTAATCAAATTTATTGAGTTTTAGATTTTGAACCTAAATGTTTGAGTTTGGGAAAGATAAACTTACAGCAGTAAGTTGTGTTAACTTTTTATTAAGAGTTGAATAAACTAGAGTTTTTAGGTTAACACTAAAAAAACTGAAAGAAGAAAAAGAGTGGGAACTATTTCCCAGAATGCTTAGCGGCGTGTTTTTGTTTCCTGAGATGAAGCGTTACATTGATCTGACTCTTGTGTTATTAAGGCAAATGTTTATTTTAATGCAGCTGACAGTTTGCAAAGCTTGAGGATAATGTCCTGATCACACTAAATGTTTCTGAGCTGAATTCATTGAGATGTTTCATAAAATTTATCATCAGATCAGAAATTTGGTTCATGTGATTTGAAACTAGAATTTAAATTATTCTAAAATAAAATAAGTTGTTATTTTAACTTGATATTGTGAGTAAAATCATGGCAGATTTATTTTGCATATTGTGATTTAATTTGGTCTAAATTGCAGCATTAAGTTAAAACTCACAATTCAAGATTAATGAATTAAAAAAAATGTTTAGACAACTTGTCTCTTGTTGTTAAATCAACTTTATGAACTTTAATTTCTGAGTTAAAATCAAAACAATATTTTTGTTGACTTAAATTGCATTTTCAAGGCAGCAGGTGGTCTTTCATTTTCAAGTTAAACCAACTTCAAATGTTTTACAGTGTGCAAGAAGTTCATTTGGTGTTTGTTGGGTTTTATTATTTGCGGTAAAACCCAAATAATGTGTAAATGTCAGAAGGTCTCCAGTATTAAACTATTTTATTCTTAACTTTCTCAAAAGTCACTGAAAAGGACATACAGAACCATACTTTCTGCTTGCATGTTTTCCCAGGATACTCTAGTTCAGGCATGTCCAAAGTCCGGCCCGAGGGCCAATCACGGCCCGCGGTCAGATTTCATATGGCCCGCAGCTTCGGTCTTATAATGTATTATTTATAGCCCGCCTGCACTGTCAAACAGAATAAATAAATCATAAAACTTGAAACTGTAATTCCTCCTTTCACCAAATGGTGGCAGCACCACTTTAATACTATCAGTCTGCCTTCGTGCAGCGAACCCCTCTCCGCTCATTTCTGCCACTGCAAAGAAAACAAGTTGACAGTGAGAGCCGCCGCTTTCAAGAGAGCGGCGGCTCTCTTGATTTTCACTGATTGAAAATCAAGAGAGCCGCCGCTCTCTTGACAATTGATTTTCAATTGCCTTGATTTTCACTGAAAATCAAGGCTTGTCTAATTTGTAATGAGACAGTTGCCTTGTTTAAGGATTTCAACGTAAAGAGACACTACCTAACATGCTACGTACAACAAGCTAACAGGAAGTGACCGTGCTGAAAAACTGACGCAGCTCCAAGCTGCACTGGCATCACAACAGCAATTCTTCACGCGGGCCTGTGAGTCAAAAGAAAATACCACCAAAGCAAGCTACGAAGTGGCCATGTTAATAGCTAAACATGGCAAACCTTTTACTGAAGGTACATTTATCAAAGACTGTGTTATGAAAATGGTGGAGAACATTTGCCCTGAGAAGAAGCAAGAATTTGCGAATGTTTGCCTGGCACGCAACAGTGTGGCACTGAGAGTTGAGGACATGAAATTGAGTATTTTGAACGGTAACATCTGTCACTATCAACAGTGAAGAGCCAAAAGAACATTTATGCACTTGGATTTATGGCACTTATTTTTTATTAAACTCTTGAGTGAGATTTGGTTATTACTGTTGATGTTATGAACCTGTAGATGTGACACAAACTATTACTTTCTGAAAGATATTGTAAATGTCAAGAGCAAAATTCACTTGTTTTAAGATTGAATAATAACAGACAACTTTGCATTACTTATAACTCCTGTTTAAAATGTTCTTGAGGCAAAGATATTTTTAAACTCATGTAAATTGAAGGTATTTCATACAGTTTGTTCAATGTTATCTGACTCTCCAGATATGAATGAAAGGCAGAATTTGGGTTTTTAGAGTTGTTCTCATCTGCCTTATTATTATTATTTGGTTATTTTGTCATTTGAAAAATTGAGATAATTGTGACAATGAAAATTGTTTTATAACAGTGTGTATTTGCATGAAACCTTTGTAGTTAAAAAATGTCCGAACAAACTATTGGCCCCCGGGCATCTTCACTTTATCAAATCTGGCCCGCTTTGCAAAAAGTTTGGACACCCCTGCTCTAGTTTCTTCCCACATTCTAGAAACATAATTGTTGGATTATTTAGTTTCTCTAAACTTCCCTGATAAACAAGTTTAGAACATAAATGGGTGTGTTGTTGAATAGAGTAATACTTCCTGGAGCCGGTCAGGCAGCCTATAAATCAGTTTCTCCTTTACTAGTATTTCAAAATACTGTGTGAAATATCTTTTCACTAATGACTCATTTTGTGGGAACATTTCCTGTTCGGTTGGTTTGCTGTAATGAACAAATTATGCATCACAGAAAATAGGCCATAATATGTGAAAAAAGCCATATTTTTAAATCTATTATCTCTTCTGGGAAGTCTGTCCTCAAGATTCAGGAGTGTTTATAGGTTTATTGGGATTTTCTGCCATTCTTCTAGAAGCACATTTGTGAGGTCACCTACTGATGTTGGACGAGAAGGCCTGGCTCTCATGGTGCGTTCACACCAAACACGTTTTGAGCATCAGGGCCGTCCGGTTTACATTCAAAGTCTAGAGGTTCGTCGCGGCACTTTTTGCGCGTCAAGCTCTGCACGATTTGAAGCTTTTCAGGCGTTTTTATTTATTTGTTTATTTTTAACAGACAAAAGTAAAAGCAAGAAAGAATATAATACATATGCACCTCGTGCACCTCTGGATGTTTGTAACTCGGTGCAGATTGTGCTCGCCGCCATTCACACAAACTCAGTTCTGGAAGATGCTCTTCCAGGCGGCTCCAATGTGAACCTTAACTATAAACGCCATACAAATTCATGACCGTTGTTATGTCATATTTATGACAGTGACCTCTTCAAATAAAGTATTACCAACAAATCCCTTCTGGAGAAACATTTTATGCCAAGACAAAGATTAATCTACTTGACTAATACCAAGAAGTGTAATTGGAGGCTTCATGCTGACAGGTTTACACCTAGAAGTGAACATGCCAGTGTTAGCATCAGTCATACAAGTCCTGCCAGAAACTATTACTAATCAAAGTTACTTCCTTCACTTCACACCTGAACATGCAATGAATCATCACCCTTTAGCAGAAGTAGGCTCTGATGTTCAAGAACCATTCAAAGGTTTTTTGTTGTTTCCTTAGAAACATCTCTGTTATTTAGGTCTTGCTTTTGTTTTTACATCTGAGCGTCACAAGCTGTGGTTTAATCTCCGAGTCTGAGTGAAACAAAAGGTGGGTCCATTCCTGGAAGTTGTGTTTGACATCTAAACCGTAAAAAAGAAAAAAAGTCTCTAAATTACAGTAAAAAGACTGGCTGCCCGATTTTACCGTATTTAAGGTAAAATACAGTTCTTAGACTTAGACTTAGACTGACTTTATTGTCATTTTGCATGCACAGGGTGTATACAGAACGAAATTTCGTTGCATACGGCTCAGAACAATGTTTGAGGTTACTCCAGAATAAAATAAAATACTATATAAAATATAAATATAAATATAAATATAAAATATAAAGTGCAGGAATGACAGTAAAATAGAAGTTATTTAGCTATGTATATGTGCAAGGTATGAAGTGGAGACCAGTTTTTGAGTGCAGTCCAGTTAAGAGTTCAGCAGTCTGATGGCAAGTGGGAAAAAGCTGTTTCGGAACCAGGTGGACCTGCACCGGATGCTGTGGAACCTCTTTCCAGAGGGCAGCAGGGAGAACAGTCCATGGTGGGGGTGTGAGGGGTCACTGATGATGTTTCGGCCTCGGGACACGCAGCGCTGGGATGAAATGTCCTGAATGGAGGGAAGGGGGGCCCCGATGATCCTCTCTGCTGTCCTCACCACTTTCCTCACGTTCTTCCAGTCGGAGGCGCTGCAGCCTCCACACCACACAGAGAGGCAGCTGGTCAGAATGCTCTCTATGGTGCTTCTGTAGAACGTCTTGAGGATGGGCGGGGGCAGGTGTGCTCTTCTCATCCTCCGCAGGAAATACAAGCGTTTCTGTGCCCTCTTGACCAGAGAGTTCAGGGTTACCATATTTGTATTGTAAAATTGTATTATACTTATACGTAAAATTCTGTGGTTGCCAGAATTTTAAATAAAATCAAATCACATTTTATTTGTATAGCACATTTCAGCAGCAAGGCATTTCAAAGTGCTTTACATCATATAAAACACAGAAACACTTTTACTACATTTCACTATATTTGTTTGGTAAAATCCATATTTATACGGTAAAACTCTGTTGTTGTAAAGGTTTACAGTATAAATACCAGCTCAGGGTTCCCGTATTTATACGGTAAAATTATGTGGTTCCCAGAACTTTACCGTATTTACGGTAAAATACTGTAAAACTTTGCTGCACAAATACCAGCTCAGGGTTCCCGTATTTGTACGGTAAAATTATGTGGTCCTCGTTCACCAGTTCCTCGTTCATAGCAAACCACAACTGCTGGTATTTTACCATAAATTAGAGATGTTTTTTTTAGAGTGTACATCTGCGATAATACACACATATGAAAATACTTTTGTGCTTTTCTAATTTGCAGCCAGACACATGTGAATAGATCGACATGTTGCAATATATATTTATATCTATATCTATATCTATATATCTATCTGTATATATATATATATATATATATATATATATATATATATATATATATATATATATATATATATATATATATATATATATATATATATATATTTATTTATTTTATACATTTGGACCTTTAATGTGAGCCTCTTTCTTGATTCTGCTGAATTTCTATTCTGTGTGACAATAAAGTCCATTTCCAGTCTCCTATCTTAACAATCTAAAACAAGTAAAATCTCCAGCTAATCTTTCTTTTTTTTATTAGTTGGTTCATTTACAGATTACAAGCAACTAACGTGCTTATTCTGCAATTATGCATCAAATTAACAGTGAGCAAATGTTTAGAATAATTTACATTCTGTTTACGGTTAAACTTCGATTCTGCTGATAAAATAAATAAATGACCAAAGATATATTTCTGGATAATATACAGAAAACACTGCCTTTGTAACAAGAACCAAGCATTTCCCCTTTAAATAGTTTAGATTCCCTCAACTTACATTACCAATCTAAGGTATCTTAGGTATGTATGTGATTAATTTGTTCCTTTTATAAGTCATGCGATCAGGTATTGACGTCATTCAAAGATCCGCTGAATTCCTGCAGAAATGAGAAGCTATAAAATGTTAGGATGAGGCAGGACAGCAGACACCTGCGTGGAAACACCTGCAAAGGTAGGGGCAGCTGGACTGACTTTTAAACCTTTGTACTTTTCTTCACTTTCAAATCAGCAAATTTGAGTTTTAATTTTCCATTTATTTGCATTTAATTAATTGTTAAATCAAATAAAACATTTTTTCCAAGTTCTATTCGTATTTTTCATGTTTGTTTCTTCCTCAGATGAATTTTCTGACAATAATCGCTTTTGCTGTGTGCGTCCTTGCACCAGGTGCTTATTGTGAGTCATCCACCGTAGGTAAGAAATAATAATAATAATAATAATAATAATAATAATAATAATAATAATAATAATAATAATAATAAAATAATATGCACATATATTTTCACCACTATTTCTACAAAACGGAACCTACTAACCGGTTTCATTCTCTTCCAGAGTGGTGCTACCATGATCCAAGCTGCAGTAAGTATCAGTTTCCTCTGTTCGCTCCAGCGTCATTTCGTTGCAGCCGCTCAGCTCCGTGCCTCTGCCGCAGGTGACAGCACCTGGCCGACCCTCTCTGTGCTGCACTGCAACGGGACGCGTCAGTCGCCCATCAACATCGCGTCTGCCAACGCCACGGAGGACAAGAACCTGACGGAGTTCACCTTCGAGGGATATGACAACAAATCCGCCTTGGCCACAATTGAGAACACCGGAGACACTGGTATGTTGAGAGACTGCAAAGGCGCAGCATCCCGGACTGAGACTGAGATTATACGGCATCCGACGGACTCAGACTTTATTTTGTGGCCAGATAAGATGCATGAATTAAACACTGAATCACTACATTAGCTCTAAACTGGAAGATGTCATTGAAAAATATTAATAACATTTATTTAACAAGATAAAGAATCTTGAGATCTTCAATCACTTTTTTCCAGACGCGGTAAACTGGCATTTAGTTTGATATAAACAGATAAACAAACGCATAGCTTTCAAATGAAACACTAATTTTGCTTACTGTGATATGTGGAAAATGTTGAGTAGTTCAGATTTACATAAACTCATTAATTACAGAAATCTAAGAGTCTATTTCTTTAACCATTTTACACCAAATTAGTAACTGAATTAAGTACACAAGTTAATTTATCAAGTTTAGTAAGTTGTCAATTTGCCAATGCTGCAATAAATTAATTAGCTTGGTGTTGTAACCAATGAAGTGAGGTTTCTGACTAGTCAGATATCTACACATAATAGCAAACAGATCGTATGTCAACTTTGACCTAATAGAAACATTTAGTTGTTGGGATGATTAATCCTTTATATAATTAAAATTAGTTCCAACCGATTAACTAATAAATGACCCTTAGACTTTCATTTACTGTTGTAGTTTGACCGCCATCCAGCAGAGGGCGCCGCTGGTTGTCATTTAGCGGAGCCGTTGATGTTGAATTAAAGATGGCGGCCATGACAGAACGTGAAGGGAAAACAGAAGAAACAGAGTCCAGTGCGGGATGTAAAATGCATGTTTTGCGGTTCTGTTTTGAGATATGAACACTCGACAGGTTTAAGTTTCACCTTAATATCGGAGCATGACGGAGCAGCGTCAACTTCTCACTGTGTTGACAGAAAGACCGAGGGCGCAACAAAAACTGTAAAGCAGAGGTGTGACCAAGTCACTGTGTTGCAAGTCTCAAGTAAGTCTCAAGTCTCTGTCCTCAAGTCCGAGTCAAGTCTCAAGTAAAGACAGGCAAAGTCGAGTCAAGTCTCAAGTCAGGAACCTTTAATTTCAAGTCATTTCGAGTCGTTTTTTTTTTTTTTTTTAATAATTTGCAATTATACATAAAATTCAAATATTAGACCATTTGTTCTTTTTAAAATATGTATTTGAGGTTCATTTGTGATCCTCTTATTCATCTGGTATTCTTCAAATCTGTCAGAAGTAAACAGATGTCAGAAAATAAATTACAGCCTTTCATGAATTACATTTGACTTCAGTTTACTCCTTCTATTCATAAATAAACATCAACACTACAACAATCATAGTTTTCAAAAAATGAAATAAGTATAAATGAAGTTATCACAAGTAAACTCAGGAAGGTCTGGTGCATTTATTTTTCTGCTTTTATTTCTAAGTATGTTAGTTTCAGTCCTCCGTAAATATGGGACAGATATTCTAAACACAAAATTTATTTGGGACAGTCACTGTATTTGGTCTTTTTTTTTTTCCAGCAAAGCTATACTACTTGGAAATGGGTTCTGTGCGACATGTGACAGTCACGCCGGTCAGTGCATTAAGTCAAAAACAGTTGACTTAATGCACTGACTGCAGTAAACAATATATTGTCAATATAATTTCCCAACGTAGATGTCTTCAAATACACCAACCATCCTTAGATGATACTAGACCCGGCTCATCATCATGATGGGACAGAGAGACTCTGTTCCCTGTGTTCAGGTCCAGAATCTGCTTTCTGTTCCGGAGCCCCGCTCACTATCCACCGGCTTCCTGAGCTAACACGGTGCACATTATTTGTGGAGGCATTTGAAGGACCGGATTTATGGTAAATCATCACCAATTTAACCCGGAGTACACATGCTAACACGAAGTTAGCTATAGTCAACTATCTTACAGCAAAAGAAAAGTGCCACCTACCGATCTTTGTGAAGCTTCAAATACCGGACAAAGTTGGACGTCGTGGCATCTCCATCCGATATTCTCTTCTTGCATGTTTTACAAGTTGCAGTTCGTTTTTTAGTCGAAAGTTCATAACCTACGTAGCCAAAAGAAATTACTCGCGGAAGCATATTCGAGCGGTTATTTCGTATTTCGTTCCCTGAGCTCTGTAGCTTTGCCGCGTTTTTTTAAACGTCCAAATCCTGTTAATTTGATTGGTTGTGCTGCAGCTACGTACACATACATACATAAGGAGAGAGGAAAAACATAGTGACGGTCTGCGCATATTGATACGGAATGAGTGAAATTAATTAATGACGCCACTTTATAAATAATGTGTTTTAAATTTTAAGACTTTGAGTAAAAAAATATCAAGTCTTTTCAAGTAAACAGCTTCAAGTCGAGTCAAGTCCCAAGTCAATGGCATGAAAGTCAAAGTCAAGTCCGAGTCTTTGAGCATTTTTTCAAGTCAAGTCTCAAGTCGTGATTTTAACGACTCGAGTCTGACTCGAGTCCAAGTCATGTGACTCGAGTCCCCACCTCTGCTGTAAAGTGACGGTAAGCAAAGTCAGTTTTGAGGGCTGTTGTGAGTTAATGCACTTCATGGATCATAGTTTGTTGGGGTTTTTTCTCCGAACAGTTTTTGCTCGTATTTTTTGTGACAGAAGGCAGACAGGATAGAGGGCGGGGAGAGGGGGGGAAGACATGCGGCAAAGGTCGCCGGGAGTCGAACCCGCGACGTCCGCGTCGAGGACTAAGGCCTCCAGGACGAGCTAACCACCAGCACGCCCCCATGGATCATAGTTTTAACCAGGGGCGGAGCCAGAGGGGGACTAGGGGGACACTGGATATTGTTCTTATCTCATCTTCATTTCCTTTTATTCTTCCAGTCAAAGTGACCTTCAATGCTGGCATCAAGATCTCAGGAGGAGCCCTGTCTGAGAGCTACGACAGCCTGCAGGCCCACCTTCACTGGGGAAACGGCACGGCTGAACCCGGATCAGAGCACACTGTGGACGGCAAGCGCTTCTCCATGGAGGTATTTCTAATCTTCATGCTAACTTTGGAGTCTCGTGTGTGTTAACTTTCTTTAAAAACATATTTTGTTTTCATTCCTCCTTCAGCTTCACATTGTAAACATGAAGTCGACCTACAACCGGAACGCCACCCTTGCTGTGGAGGATTCTGAAGGACTCGCTGCTCTCGGTTTCTTCATTGAGGTGAGCAGAGATGACCTCATGTCTGAGAGCTTTTTTCATTTATTCTGCAGCTGCTTTATCAGCATCTCTCTTCACTTTTAAAGGAGCTGACAGGTGTAGATGATCAGCCAGCCAGCTGGAAGACTTTGACCTCCTACTTGTCAAATATCTCAAATGCTGGTAAGCTGTGGCAGTGTTTCACAAACTTCTTCAGGCTGAGCACAACTTAACCTATTTAACAAACCACCTAACTTGAAATTGCCCCACAATAACAGATCTTAATGTATACAAGCCTAAATGAAAATATGAGTCTCTGTTCTTTGTTCATTAATAAGAAGGGTGAGGCTGTTTTGTAAATGTGACACATAGACGTAAACTCATGGCGTTTTGAGTTATTTACAGATTCTGAAAGCGTTAATTATAAACTTCCTTAATAGAAATTAAAATAGAAGTTGTGTTGTGTCCATTAATAACATTTTAGGCCTATTTGTAATTTAGACGTATAATAGAAGAAAAATAAAATTGAGTTGCTTTGGCAGAAACAAAAATCTTCTGCACCATTAAATATAAAAATTAACCACTTAGTTCCGTCAGTTGTATGAAATAAAAATAACAGCTGTTGACGTGCGAGAAAAGCGTTAGAAAGCAAAGTTGTAACAGTTCTCACCAAGTGAGACTTGTTCTCCGGCGCAGAGCCGTTCAAAAGAATCGAGTCTCTCCTGAACGACACATTCAGCAGGTATGACTGTTTTTCTTTTGAGTGACCCAGTTTTAAGCCACTTATCCATCATTATTATTTTTAAACATAATCTTTTGATAAGCGAACTGCAGGCGTCTCGCTTTGACATTAAACGGTCGTTTACGTGCAGTACCTCACCGACCACTAGGGGGCCGTGTGGTAAAGCTCATTTGTTTTTCAGCGCCTCACTTTGATGCTCACTTCTCTCCTCAGGTGTGATTATCAAAATCCCAGATAATATTTCTCTAGACGATCTCCTTTCTGGCGTGAACCGAGCCAATTACTATCGCTACCTCGGTTCCCTGACCACTCCCACCTGTAACGAGGCCGTAGTTTGGACCGTGTTCAAAGAACCGATTAAAGTCAGCAAAAACTTGGTGAGTGTCTCCATAAGGGAGGTTCTGATTTGGATCCTACAGAGTGGTTTCTTCCCATGAGGCTAAGCGTTGTCCATCCTCCCTTCAGATCGACCTCTTCAGCACAAGCCTGCACATCAAAAACTCCACTTCTCTGATGGTTAATGTGTATCGAAGCACCCAGCCGTCACAGCCGGTCTCAACGCAGCCGAAGGCTAGCTCCTCCACCAAATCTGGCTACTCTCTGGCTCTGATGACCTTTGCCCTCATAATGGCGAGATATTAAAACAAAGGTTAAAGTGGAAGGTCAACTTTTGGATAAAACATGCATAAAATGCCAAACCTCACATGTTGCACGTTTTGTATGTGTGTAGAATGAAAAGACTCGCCTGTCTTGAACTGACCATGCAACACAAATGCATTTATTTTTTTACTCGTTTATTCTTGTGGTTCTTCTTGCACTTTGCAGAAACGTCTGCGTGTTTAAATTGCACTAAAATCGAGCCTGAAACCGGTTTTAGTTTGTGATGAAGGTTTAAAGTGTTACTCTGGTTTATGAAGAACTTGACTTTATCCTGTTTGTTCTCTGGCACATTGTGTACCATCATTGAAGATAAAAACCTTTTCAATAAAATATTTATCAATGACTTCTGAGTGTTTGGTTTTTAATCTTCAATATAGTTTTGAGTTAGTTTTTATTTCTACAGGAGATTCTGTGAATTAGTCTGTGATGGTTTCCTGCTTGTAAAACAAAACTTATTTAATATAAAATTATTTGTTTACAATTAAAGGTCAGACTTTTTCTCATAACTTTACATTTTGGTTTAAATATTAAATGATCGATGTTTTGATCAGATACTCGGTATTAGAGTAGTCTTTCTACCAAATGCGTTTTTACTCTTGAGTAATATCTTTTTTTGGTTACAGTAAATTCAGATTTGTTAACAGTTGAGCATCGAGTGTCTTTCAGGTAAATGGGTCACGCTCTGCTAGACTCTAGACTCTATTATAATGTCACTGAGGAATGATCAGAATTTACCTGAGTGACGTAACAGACACAATAACCTTCACCTCTCCAACCTGGTGCAGGTGCACAACACAAATTGACTAAAATATGTCCTTGAAGGCGATTAGACGAGGTTCTAATACAACTTATGTAAAGTGTTGTTCTGGTAATTGAGGTTCATTCCACCTGTATTTGTGTTTAAACAGATGAAAGAAAGTTGCAGCTCTTGTTCATGAGCCAAATAAATTTAGTGAGTTTTAGTGTGTGTGTTTGTGAAAGATAAACTTGCAATAGTACATCGACTGTGCGAGTTTTCAAAGCAGAACCTTTTCCAGGATTCAGGGAAGTTCTCTTTTACCCTCAGCAGCACCGCAGGGCAAAAATCAAGCTAACATGTTGGAAATTTACTGTGGCGGTGGGGCAGGTGTCAGCACTGTCTTCTCACGCTTGTGTCTGTGTGTGTATTGTTCGCCAGCCTCCCCGGGGTGTAACCCACCTTTACAAGCAGAAGTTGGTTGAATCAATGGAAATTTACCACATGATAGAGAAGCACTTTCAATGTTTCCACAGCAGTTATTTAGAGTTAAACATAGAAGCGATTTGTCTTTTTGTTTGCAAATACAACATCAACAGACCCAGCTCTTAGCTATACAGGAAGGAAACACACTGGAATACAATGTTTGTAGCACTTTGGATCTGCTTCATTTCAGACAGAAAAAAAATCAAAAACAATAAAAGGAAAATACAAAATTTTAACATTGAAAAAAAAAATCTGAAAAAATCTTTTGCATGAGTTTATTAATCCAAAAATACTTGTGAATTTTGATACCACCTGTTACAATGTGTGTGTTCACACACACTGCATATTGGTTAAAACATACACAGATTTTTTTATTGATGTGATAATTTATCCAAATGCTAAATAGGAAGCCTGCCTTCCTCTTTAGGAAGCTTATAGATCTTCTCCATACATAAAGGTGAAATCACTGAGACAGAAACTGTTTACTCTCATTTTCACCCAAACAGAAACTTACAGTTGGTGCAATTTAGTCAAAATACATTAGTTTACCCCTACTTTACTTAAGTCTTAAACCATAACTGCTATTTAAAAACATGATGGTTTTATGGTTTCACTATTTTATTTCGACTCTGTGGGAGTAAGAAAGTGTCCAGTGCTGCCAGTGGGCCATCCAGTGTCTCAGAGGTTGCTGTAATTGCCAAGTTTCCAAAGCAGCAACACAACAGCAACCATCATAATGCCAAAGCAATACAAAAGCTTCTGGGAAATTAAGTTCCTGGGGAAAGGGTTCAGGGTGGCCCAGTCAAATCACCGTTAGACCCGCCAAAAACAATACGCACAAGAGTTTATTGTCTGCTCTTTCTGTACAAAAAACCCCTAAAAAAATCAGACAAATAGTGAGAGGTTCTGATTACATTTTTGAATATTTGCAATTATATGTCTGATTGTTCATTTTACACTGAAAACTCCATTAAAACAAACATTTCCAGTTCATCTGCGTGAATTTTTGAGGATTTCATTTAGCTACATAACAGCCCTTTATCCAAATGTTATTAACACAAAAACAAGTAAATTCAGACGATTATTAAGCAGCAAACCTTAGACCACAAACAGAGATAATGTACAAGTTAAAATATAATCACACGTAGAAAATCTAACTACCATATTTCAAATTGTAATAATTTAAAAACAGGATAAACCAATTCATAATTGGTTGAATATATTTTAAAACACATCTACAATATATTGGAAGAACTTGATTTGGAAATCAGAAAAAGGCGCCTCGGTTTTAATCTTCTAAATTTCTGTCTGGATCAGATAATAAAATGTGAAAGAAGAGCTCCATTTGCTGAATAATGGTGTTAAATATCAAACTCCCAAAGAGGCTGATATTTTGGTCCATTTTTATTCTTCAAACACAAATATGTGAAACACAACCGGGATGGGAGAGTTCTGCTATTCTACGGTTGCCAAATCCTGCAAGTAAACCCTTTGAATCAAGAAATAAAGCTGTTTGATGGTAGAAAGGAGTCCCGTTTACGCTGCAGTGTAGAGAAAACAGCCCACATTAGTTAATTATTTACAGAAATCAACCCATTAATTATCAGCATAACGGCAACCAGCAGCAGACAGTCATTCCTCAGTGACAGAGACGATCTGTTGAAGGCACAGCTGCAATCCTTCCTAGGATTCTGCGGCGCAGCCGTCGGAGGAGGACCCGGACACTGCAGCCAGTCCATCCCTGTGGCCTTGGGAGAAACATACTCCTGGTTTATTCCCCCGTCCTTCAGCACGTCCTTCCAAAACTGCCCCCCGCTGAACAGGTACGTCTTCCCGTTGTGGGCCCAGACGAAGGCTGCGTCCACCCGATCTGGCGCGGCGCCGCTCCAGTCGGACAGGGGCCGAGGGTAACCACTCATCACCTTTGTGTCGCTGAAGACCCAGTACTGCGAGCCTGAACACATCAGAATGGTTCAAAACATTTGGTGGACATCTGCAAAAAATATTCATACCTCTATTTTTTGCATATTCTCTAACATAATCCAGAACTTTAATGCTTTTTAATGGCATACAGGAACTTGTTTAAAGTAAAAAAATAAAGTCCTTAATATTGACAAAAAAGTACTAATTCAACTGTCAGATTATTTTACTTACAATATGGGGAAAATATCGTATTAAGTGGAATTAGATGTTTCTTTTTATTTACTTAAAACAAACTCTTGTAAGGTAGTTTTGTCTTATTTCAAGTATACTAAGATATTTGCAACAGAAAGTAGACCAAAAATATTAAGATTTGGTTTTCTTTCAGTTTTAATATTTTATTAATATTAAAACTGTTTGAAACTAGACAAAAATACTTGGTTATATTTTGTGTTTTTGCAGTGTTGGTTTGGTTTCTCTTTGCTTCCTCAATAAATATTTGAGCAAACTGCTGCATGCTGTTTTAGAAAGGAGCAAACATGTCGGATGAATTAGCCAGGATCAAACTTTCTACTGTAAAACAGATTACGCTGTAGCTTTATTACCGATGAAGAAGATGATTTTGCTGTCGCTCTTTCTCTCATAAACGGCGTCGACTTTGTTTGTTCCTGTCGGAAGGCCCATCCAAAAGTTTGTGATCACAGCCGGCCTCAAGGACAACAAAGAGCCGTCTCGCTTAGTTCTCCAGAAATGTGCACCTATTAAACAAAGAACAGGGTTAAAACATGACAACAATATTTATTTGTAATTGTTAAACTTTTATGCATGAGTTTCTTCTTGCCTCTAAAAAAGAAAACCTCTCCTCTGATGTGTGCTACTGCATCAAAGCCTCCATGGCATCGCTCATCGAATGAAGGCTCAGGACTAAAACAGGGAGAGATTTTAAATGCAGTTACAGGAAAATACCACTAGAGGGCGGAACAAGACTAAATGTGACCACAGATGCTTACAGTTTATTACACTCATAATAATGTGCATAAATCAAGGAGGAATCGACACAAAGCTTTCAACAAACCAACCCTGTAGAAACTCTCCATCATAGTCATACTAGCATTATGCTAGCAGGTTTGAATCCTGGGCTCACTTGCAACTGTAATCCTTTACTTTACTTGTTACTTGAGAAAAGCAATCAGACTGTTAGGGATGCATCGATATGAAAATCTGGGTCAATAACGATAATATTATTTTTGCCATTTTGCTGATAACCGATATTTACAGATGTTATTGTATATATTACATGCAGCTCTGGAAAAAATTAAGAGACCCCTGCAAAATTGTCAGTTTCTCTGATTTTATTCTTTATAGGTTTATGTCTGAGTAAAATGAACATTGTTCTTTTATTCTACTGTCATGTCTCTGAAATTCAAAGCAAAAATTTAGTATTTACAATATTAGCAGAAAATGACAAATGGTCATAGTAATGAAAAAGATTTAATGCTTTCAGACCTGAAATTAATGCAAAGAAAACAAGTTCCTAATTATTTAGAAACAACAATACCAAAGTTTTAACTATTTGGTGGAATGACCATGAGGTTTTCAATGGGCTTCAGTGCAGTGGGCTGTTGTTTTTTTCCAGAGCTGTATATTTTACCATCTTTCAACGCCTTTTGATATTGTATATATTATACAAATTTTACTATCTTTTGACATCTTTAAGAAAAGCTTTTCTGCTTCAGTTGAATTCCCACGGTCCTGCACTGCATCACATTCTCCACCCAGAAACAAATGGCAAAAAGATGGAAATAAATATCAGGTTTTATTATTTTTTTTAATTAATAGGTTTGTGGTGCATTTCTATCCTAAAAAAAAAAGATATGAAACTTCAGGTATCTCACAAACCTTATGAAAACCATAGGTTAGGGCAGAAAGTACGTTGGCCACCTTAGGAAAGACTTTCAGTATTAAATTATACAGCATGAACTGATCAGTACATTATTGCAAGAGAACGCCAAAGAAAGTTTTCCCCATGTCCTTTACGGGGTTCCGTAGGAAACACCTGATGTTGGTTGCTTTATGATAAAAATGTGTTTTTTCCTCTATAATATCCACTATATTCTGGAACCACATGGACCTGAAAATGTCTTTGCTTTTGCTCGTCATGAGAAACGTTTTTTAAAAATCGTCAATTAGAATTAAATCTTTCTTTCCGTATTCGTCTCTTCCTTTCCCGTCATTATGTCAGGTTGTGTGAATTTCGTCTCTGACTGAACATCTTTGCTACTGAAGTGTTAACGTTACGTTTAACTCCATCAGATGGCGCTGTTCCCGGAGAATGCAGGATATCACAACGTCTTCCGGCCGGTCAGTCTCTTCATTCCAGAAAGATCTACACCACGGCTGCAGCACCCGGACCCGGAATTTGGTTCATGTGATTTGAAACAAAACAAATTGCATGAACAAATGCAAAACAAAAATGTTTAGACAACTCGTCTCTTGTTAAATCAACTTTATGAACTTCAATTTCTGAGTTAAAACCAAAACAATATTTTTGTTGACTTAAATTGCATTTTCAAGGCAGCAGGTGGACTTTCATTTTCAAGTTAAACCAACTTCAAATGTTTTACAGTGTGCATTTGGTGTTTGTTGGGTTTTACTATTTGCGGTAAAACCCAAATAGTATGTAAATGTCAGAAGGTCTCCAGTATTAAACTATTTTATGCTTAACTTTCTCAAATGTCACTGCAAAGGACATACAGAACCAAACTTTCTGCTTGCATGTTCTCCCAGGATACTCTAGTTTCTTCCCACATTCTAGAAACACAATTGTTGGGTTATTTGGTTTCTCTAAACATCCCTGATAAACAAGTTTAGAACATAAATGGGTGTGTTGTTGAATAGAGAAATACTTCTTGGGAGCCGGTCAGGCAGCCTATAAATCAGTTTCTCCTTTACTAGTATTTCAGAATACTGTGTGAAATATCTTTTCACTAATGACTCATTTTGTGGGAACATTTCCTGTTCGGTTGGTTTGCTGTAATGAAAAAATTATGCATCACAGAAAATAGGCCATAATATGTGAAAAAAGCCATATTTTTACATCTATTATCTCTTTTGGGAAGTCTGTCCTCAAGATTCAGGAGTGTTTATAAGTTTATTGGGATTTTCTGCCATTCTTCTAGAAGCACATTTGTGAGGTCACCTACTGATGTTGGACGAGAAGGCCTGGCTCTCATGGTGCGTTCACACCAAACACGTTTTGAGCATCAGGGCCGTCCGGTTTACATTCAAAGTCTAGAGGTTCGTCGCGGCACGTTTTGCGCGTCAAGCTCTGCAGCTTTTCAAGTGTTTTATTTATTTGTTTATTTTGAACAGACAAAAGTAAAAGCAAGAAAGAATAAGAAAGAAAAATTTAGTTTAAAACAAATTATCATGCCCCATTGACATGCAATTTTATATTATCTGTTTAAAAAGGAGCAGGTAGAAGATGCAAGATCTAATGAGTTCTTACCCCTTTCATACTCATCAAATTATAAACAATTAAATCTCCAAACACCAGATAAACTTAAATTATTTGCACCTTACATGACATAAATCTCACATTGTCATCTTTAAATATACAATCAAGGTTATGTAGCCATGACTAACTACATAACGACCTCGCTTGGAAGAGGATCGACGAGGAAGTTGGAATGACGGGTAACATAACTTTTACTATTTTAAAATATTTCCCCCTCAATTGAGCTATCCAAATCCATCCACCAAAAACATTGAGTGACGTTAACAAACGTTAAACACATTTATTTAAACGAAATACGCAGGAGACGGTGGAAGAGTTTGAAGGACACATTTGCTGAGGAGTCTCTTCTCACCGCCCGCCTAGAGCCATTTTGACGCATCTAGAGCAAAATGTCAGCGTCTGACTTCAACGTGCGCACGCGTGAAAAACGCGTTTTTGACATGTGAACCCAGCATCAGTCTCCACCCAAAGGTGTTCTGTCGGGTTGAGGTCAGGACCAGAGGTGGGACCAAGTCACTGTTTTGCAAGTCTCAAGTAAGTCTCAAGTCGTTGTCCTCAAGTCCGAGTCGAGTCTCAAGTCAAGACAGGCAAAAGTTGGGAGCTTGGAATTTCAAGTCCTTTCCAGTCGTTTTTTTTTTTAAAAAAAAAAAAAACAATGTTCCAATTATGCTAAATGTAAATAATAGACCATGTGTTATTTAAAAAATCAAACACACAGTGCACTCATTGCAAATAAAGCAGAGTGTTTTTGTGTAAGAAACCGTAGCTTCCCTTATGAACACACCATCCATCCTGTGATGAAACTGGACCCGTTTCATCATTATGATGGGACAGAGACAAACTCTCTTCCCTGAGTTCAGCTCCAGAACCTGCTTTCTGATCCGGACCCCGCTCACTATCCACTCGGTGCACATTGATGTGGATACGTTTTAATCACCGGATACATACAGCATGACCAGGGGCGCAGCTACATATTTTTGAGGTGGATCAACATTTTTCCTACACAATCCTAACAAACGTTGTAATGTTCTCTTCACAATACTTATTTACTATAAATCTATTTGTATGATTTGTTCTTTAAATTGCCATCTATATTATTTTTCGGTCTCAGGCAATGATTGAGGGATGAAGAGACTGATGTCTGGTTCTTTAGGTTCTAACGGGTCTGCGGTTCCTCTCCTGATCCATTCTGTCTGATATCAAACCCACTGAATGTCACGGACACATTTATTTTATTGCCCCTATTAAACTTCACTGTGATTGTTTAGCTTGTCTTCCCACTACCGTCTGTATTTTTGCCAGAGGTTTTACTTTAAGGACGGTGTTTTATCGGGTGGACATTTTAAAAAGACACTGGTTGATAGCAGCTCACTGCGGCTGCGTAGTGTCCGTCTCTAGGTAACCATGACAACAGCGTCAGTTCGTGGGGTCCTATTTAGCTCCCGCAACGACAATTTAGCTGACCCTAATATTTCCCGTGTTTTGTTTTGGTCATTATTATTACACTTATTGTTGAGATGTGTGTGATAGGTGTGTTTATCAGACATTTATAGCAATACGGAATAAATGGCGTCCCGTATTGGACAACAACAACCGCCTGTCATTGTAGCCTAGCTTAAGCTAATCTGAATATTTACAACTCTCTTGTTGATACACTGACATTACTCACCTTCTGTCTTTCAATCATTTTGAAAAGCTTTTCTTCGTCTCTCCAACATCTTTATCCTTCCCCCTCTTCTGTTTTCTGTTTTGTGCCCCGGAGTTTTTTCTGCGCCCATCTTTAGCTCCCTGTTGTCGAGGCTTTACTACAAATTAAAAAAAGAAAAAAACAAACTGGCCTCAGCGCGTTGTCGAAGGGCCGCTGGCCGAGCTGCCTGTATGGGAGGCGGGCGCCTAATCAGTGCTGTTCCTCTGTTATTGATCATTTCATACACAAACAGCTGTTAAGTACATAAAATGCTGACTAGAAAAGAAATTCCCCACATCGTTTTTTTGCGCCCCCTCTCGTGCAGCGCCTCTATGCGTTGCATACACTGCATAGCCACCTTTTGCGCGACTGAGCAAGACTAAACATAGCAGCATACAAGTGAAAGATAAGCACCATCACCAACGTAACCCAGAGTTGCTAACACGACGTTAGCTAGTCAGTAAAAGAAATGTACCGCTTACCTCTCTGTCCAACTTCAAATGTCGAACAGTTGGAAGTTGTTGCATCTCCATCTGAGATACAACAACTATCTCAGATGGAGATAATAATCAGACAAACTCTGATAAATAAATGACCAAAGAGATATTTCTGGATAATATACAGAAAACACTGCCTTTGTAACAAGAACCAAGCATTTCCCCTTTAAATTGTTTAGATTTCCTCAACTTACATTATCAATGTAAGGTATTTTAGTTCTGTACGTGATTGATTTGTTCCTTTTGTCATGAAGTGGTGGAGTTGGGTGGCGAGGCAGACGCGGCGGAACCAGGTTGCAGAAAAATGATGAGGTTTAATGATGACAAACAGTACAGATTATCCAAAAATAGTCCTAAAACCCAGGCAGCACTGCTGAGCGGAAACCAGGGCTCAACACAGGTAGCAACAGGGTGAACGAAAGGACATAGACGAGGACCCGACAAAGACGCAGAGACACAGGTGACACTAAATACACAATCAGGGAACGAGACACATCTGGGAACAATCAAAGGGAGGACAGGACGACACGCAGACTCAGACACAGAAAACTCGAAATAAATACACAGAAAAACACAGATCCTGATCTTTTATAAGTCATGCGATCAGGTATTGACGTCATTAAAGTATCAGCTGAATTTCTGCAGAAATGAGAAGCTATAAAACACAGGTGTCAAGCTCCAGTCCTCAAGGGCCGGTGTGGTGTCCTGCAACTTTTAGATGTGCCTCTGCTGCAGCACACCTGAATAGAATAATTAGGTCATTAAGGCTCTGGAGAACTGATCTACACAAGGAGGAGGTGATGAAGCCATTTCATTCCAGCGTTTTGTACCTGTGGCACATTTAAAGGACACCGGCCCTTGAGGGCTGGAGTTTGACACCCCTGCTATAAAATGTTAGGATGAGGCAGGACAGCAGACACCTGCGTGAAAACACCTGCAAAGGTAGGAGCAGCTGGACTGACTTTTAAAATCTTTGTACTTTTCCTCACTTTCTAATCAGCAAATTTGAGTTTTAATTTTCCATTTATTTGCATTTAATTAATTGTTAAATGCAAATAAAACATTTTTTCCAGGTTCTATTGGTATTTTTCATGTTTGTTTCTTCCTCAGATGAATGTTCTGACAATAATGGCTGTTGCTGTGTGCGTCCTTGCACCAGGTGCTTATTGTGTCTCATCCACGGTCGGTAAGGGAAAAAATAATAATAATAATATGCACATATATTTTCACCACTATTTCTACAAAAACGGAACCTACTAACCGGTCTAATTCTCTTCCAGCGTGGTGCTACCATAACTCAAGCTGCAGTAAGTTTCCTCTGTTCGCTCCAACATCATTTCGTTGCAGCCGCTCAGCTCCGTGCCTCTGCCGCAGGTGACAGCACCTGGCCGACCATCGCCCCGCTGTACTGCAACGGGACGCGGCAGTCGCCCATCAACATCGTGTCTGCCAACGCCACGGAGGACAAGAACCTGACGGAGTTCACCTTCGAGGGATATGACAACAAATCCGCCTTGGCCACAATTCAGAACACCGGGAAAACTGGTATGTTGAGAGACTGCAACGGCGCAGCATCTCTTTGCGCATCCGGACTGAGATTATACGGCATCCGACGGACTCAGACTTTATTTTGTGGACAGATAAGATGCGTGAATCAAACACTGAATCACTACATTAGCTCTAAACTGGAAGACGTCATGAAAAAATAATAACATTTATTTAACAAGATAAAAAATCTTGAGATAGGCTATTCAATCACTTTTTTCCAGACGCGGTAAACGGGCATTTAGTTTGATATAAATAGATAAACAAACGTATAATTTTCAAATGAAACACAAATTTTGCTTACTGTTATATGTAGAAAATGTTAAATAATTATGTTCAGATTTACATGAACTCATTAGTTACAGAAATCTAAGAGTCTATTTCTTTAACCATTTTACGCCTAAACCTCAACATCCGTGTTTTGTTTATGTTGGTTAAAAAGGGCAGAAAATGTTCTAGTTGGAAATGATTTAACTCATTTTTCCAGAAGACATGGAGGTTTCAGTGAGTGGAAGTTAATCCAATAATATTTTTAATTGAAGAAAATCACAAAAACTGAAATTTTCGTGCCTGACTTTTTCTTTTATCTGACTTAAATAAGTTGCTTCATTTAGTCACAAATTAGTAACTGAATTAAGTACCCAAGTTAATTTATTAAGTTGTTAATTTAAACAAATGCAAAGAAATTTAGTTTAATAAAGTTAATTTAACTACTCTTGTTTCAGTTTACCTGACTTCAACTTTGACGGTATGTCAACTTCATTTAGAATTGTAGCCAATGCTGCAATAAATTAATTAGCTTGGTGTTGTAACCAATGAAGTGAGGTTTCTGACTAGTGGGTCAGATATCTACACATAATAACAAACAGATCATATGTCATCTTTGACCTTAGTAGAAAAATTTAATTGTTATGATTAATCCTTTATATAATTAAAATTAATTCCAACCGATTAACTAATAAATGACCCTTAGACCTTCATTTACTGTTGTAGTTTGACCGCCATCCAGCAGAGGGCGCCGCTGGTTGTCCTTTAGCGGAGCCGTTGATGTTGGATTAAAGATGGCGGCCCTGACAGAACGTGAAGGGAAAACAGAAGAAATAGGGTCCAGTGCGGGATGTAAAATGCATTTTTTGCGGTTCTGTTTTGAGATATGAACACTCGACAGGTTTAAGTTTCACCTTAATATCGGAGCATGACGGAGCAGCGTCAACTTCTCACTGTGTTGACAGAAAGACCGAGGGCGCAACAAAAACTGTAAAGTGACGGTAAGCAAAGTCAGTTTTGAGGGCTGTTGTGAGTTAATGCACTTCATGGATCATAGTTTGTTGGGTTTTTTTCTCCGAAGAGATTTTGCTCGTATTTTTTGTGACGTTAGGCAGACAGGATAGAGGGCGGGGAGAGGGGAGAAGACATGCGGCAAAGGTCGCCGGGAGTCGAACCCGCGACGTCCGCGTCCTCCAGAGCGTGCTAACCACCTGCACGCCCCCTTGGAGCATAGTTTTAACCAGGGGCGGAGCCAGAGAGGGGGTCAGGAGGCACTGGATATTGTTCTTATCTCATCTTCATTTCCTTTTATTCTTCCAGTCAAAGTGATCTTCAATGCTGGCATCAAGATCTCAGGAGGAGCCCTGTCTGGGAGCTACGACAGCCTGCAGGCCCACCTTCACTGGGGAAACGGCACGGCTGAACCCGGATCAGAGCACACTGTGGACGGCAAGCGCTTCCCCATGGAGGTATTTCTAATCTTCATGCTAACTTTGGAGCCTCGTGTGTGTTAACTTTCTTTAAAAACATATTTTGTTTTCATTCCTCCTTCAGCTTCACATTGTAAACATGAAGTCGACCTACAACCGGAACGCCACCCTTGCTGTGAAGGATTCTGAAGGACTCGCTGCTCTCGGTTTCTTCATTGAGGTGAGCAGAGATGACCTCAAGCTTGAGAACTTTTTTCATTTATTCTGCAGCTGCTTTATCAGCATCTCTCTTCACTTTTAAAGGAGCTGACAGGTGTAGATGATCAGCCAGCCAGCTGGAAGACTTTGACCTCCTACTTGTCAAATATCTCAAATGCTGGTAAGCTGTGGCAGTGTTTCGCAAACTTCTTCAGGCTGAGCACAACTTAACCTATTTAACAAACCACCTAACTTGAAATTGCCCCACAATAACAGATCTTAATGTATACAAGCCTAAATGAAAATATGAGTCTCTGTTCTTTGTTCATTAATAAGAAGGGTGAGGCTGTTTTGTAAATGTGACACATAAACGTAAACTCATGGCGTTTTGAGTTATTTACAGATTCTGAAAGCGTTAATTATAAGCTTTCTACATGGAAGTTAAAAAAGAAGTTGTGTTATGTCCAGTAATAACATTTTAGGCCTATTTGTAATTTAGACGTATAATAGAAGAAAAATAAAATTGAGTTGCTTTGGCAGAAACAAAAATCTTCTGCACCATTAAATATAAAAATTAACCACTTAGTTCCGTCAGTTGTATTAAATAAAAATAACAGCTGTTGACTTGCGAGAAAAGCGTTAGAAAGCAAAGTTGTAACAGTTCTCACCAAGTGAGACTTGTTCTCCGGCACAGAGCCGTTCAAAAGAATCGAGTCGCTCCTGAACGACACATTCAGCAGGTATGACTGTTTTTCTTTTGAGTGACCCAGTTTTAAGCCACTTATCCATCATTATTATTTTTAATAATAGTACCTCACCGACCACTAGGGGGCCGTGTGGTAAAGCTCATTTGTTTTTGAGCGCCTCACTTTGATGCTTATTTCTCTCCTCAGGTGTGATTACCAAAATCCCAGATAATATTTCTCTAGACGATCTCCTTTCTGGCGTGAACCCAACCAATTACTATCGCTACCTCGGTTCCCTGACCACTCCCACCTGTAACGAGGCTGTAGTTTGGACCGTGTTCAAAGAACCGATTAAAGTCAGCAAAAACTTGGTGAGTGTCTCCATAAGGGAGGTTCTGATTTGGATCCTACAGAGTGGTTTCTTCCCATGAGGCTAAGCGTTGTCCATCCTCCCTTCAGATCGACCTCTTCAGCACAAGCCTGCACATCAAAAACTCCACTTCTCTGATGGTTAATGTGTATCGAAGCACCCAGCCGTCACAGCCGGTCTCAACGCAGCCGAAGGCTAGCTCCTCCACCAAATCTGGCTACTCTCTGGTTCTGATGACCTTTGCCCTCATAATGACGAGATATTAAAACAAAAGCTAAGTTGGAAGATCAACTTTTGGATAAAACATGCATATGAAAATGAAAAGACTCGCCTGTCTTGAACTGACCATGCAACACAAATGCATTAATTTTTTTACTCGTTTATTCTTGTGGTTCTTCTTGCACTTTGCAGAAACGTCTGCGTGTTTAAATTGCACTTAAATCGAGCCTGAAACCGGTTTTAGTTTGTGATGAAGGTTTAAAGTGTTACTCTGGTTTATGAAGAACTTGAATTTATCCTGTTTGTTCTCTGGCACATTGTGTACCATCATTGAAGATAAAAACCTTTTCAATAAAATATTTATCAATGACTTCTGAGTGTTTGGTTTTTAATCTTCAATATAGTTTTGAGTTAGTTTTTATTTTTACAGGAGATTCTGTGAATTAGTCTGTGATGGTTTCCTGCTTGTAAAACAAAACTTATTTAATATAAAATTATTTGTTTACAATTAAAGGTCAGACTTTTTCTCATAACTTTACATTTTGGTTTAAATATTAAATGATCGATGTTTTGATCAGATACTCGGTATTAGAGTAGTCTTTCTACCAAATGCGTTTTTACTCTTGAGTAATATCTTTTTTTGGTTACAGTAAATTCAGATTTGTTAACAGTTGAGCATCGAGTGTCTTTCAGGTAAATGGGTCACGCTCTGCTAGACTCTATTATAATGTCACTGAGGAATGATCAGAATTTACCTGAGTGACGTAACAGACACAATAACCTTCACCTCTCCAACCTGGTGCAGGTGCACAACACAAATTGACTAAAATATGTCCTTGAAGGCGATTAGACGAGGTTCTAATACAACTTATGTAAAGTGTTGTTCTGGTAATTGAGGTTCATTCCACCTGTATTTGTGTTTAAACAGATGAAAGAAGGTTGCAGCTCTTGTTCATGAGCCAAATAAATTTAGTGAGTTTTAGTGTGTGTGTTTATGAAAGATAAACTTGCTGTAGTACATCGACTGTGCGAGTTTTCAAAGCAGAACCTTTTCCAGGATTCAGGGAAGTTCTCTTTTACCTTCAGCAGCACCGCAGGGCAAAAATCGAGCTAACATGTTGGAAATTTACTGTGGCGGTGGGGCAGGTGTCAGCACTGTCTTCTCACGCTTGTGTCTGTGTGTGTATTGTTCGCCAGCCTCCCCGGGGTGTAACCCACCTTTACAAGTAGAAGTTGGTTGAATCAATGGAAATTTACCACATGATAGAGAAGCACTTTCAATGTTTCCACAGCAGTTATTTAAAGTTAAACATAGAAGCGATTTGTCTTTTTGTTTGCAAATACAACATCCACAGACCCAGCTCTTAGCTATACAGGAAGGAAACACACTGGAATACAATGTTTGTAGCATTTTGGATCTGCTTCATTTCAGACTGAAAAAAATCAAAAACAAAAGGAAAATACAAAATTTTAACATTGAAAAAAAAAATCTGAAAAAATCTTTTGCATGAGTTCATTAATCCAAAAATACTTGTGAATTTTGATACCACCTGTTACAATGTGTGTGTTCACACACACTGCATATTGGTTAAAACATACACAGATTTTTTTATTGATGTGATAATTTATCCAATTTATGTTGCTAAATAGGAAGCCTGCCTTCCTCTTTAGGAAGCTTATAGATCTTCTCCATACATAAAGGTGAAATCACTGAGACAGAAACTTTACTCTCATTTTCACCCAAACAGAAAGTTACAGTTGGTGCAATTTAGTCAAAATACATTCCTTTACCCCTACTTTACTTAAGTCTTAAACCATAACTGCTATTTAAAAACATGATGGTTTTATGGTTTCACTATTTTATTTCGACTCTGTGGGAGTAAGAAAGTGTCCAGTGCTGCCAGTGGGCCATCCAGTGTCTCAGAGGTTGCTGTAATTGCCAAGTTTCCAAAGCAGCAACACAACAGCAACCATCATAATGCCAAAGCAATATAAAAGCTTCTGGGAAATTAAGTTCCTGGGGAAAGGGTTCAGGGTGGCCCAGTCAAATCACCGTTAGACCCACCAAAAACAATACGCACAAGAGTTTATTGTCTGCTCTTTCTGTACAAAAAACCCCTAAAAAAATCAGACAAATAGTGAGAGGTTCTGATTACATTTTTGAATATTTGCAATTATATGTCTGATTGTTCATTTTACACTGAAAACTCCATTAAAACAAACATTTCCAGTTCATCTGTGTGAATTTCTGAGGATTTCATTTAGCTACATAACAGCCCTTTATCCAAATGTTATTAACACAAAAACAAGTAAATTCAGACGATTATTAAGCAGCAAACCTTAGACCACAAACAGAGATAATGTACAAGTTAAAATATAATCACACGTAGAAAATCTAACTACCATATTTCAAATTGTAATAATTTAAAAACAGGATAAACCAATTCATAGTTGGTTGAATATATTTTAAAACACATCTACAATATATTGGAAGAACTTGATTTGGAAATCAGAAGAAGGCGCCTCGGTTTTAATCTTCTAAATTTCTGTCTGGATCAGATAATAAAATGTGAAAGAAGAGCTCCATTTGCTGAATAATGGTGTTAAATATTGTGGAATAAAATAATTATTTACAGTGTGTTTACTTTTATTAGAAGTTTATTTAATATTAATCTTGCAATGTTTAATTAGTTTATTATGTCTCACTCAGTCTTACAGAGTCATTGTTTCTCTTTTTAGCCTTCACAGTTTGCCTCAGTGTGTCAGAAGCTTAGCAACAGGCGATAAGTAAATAGTTGTCATACCTTGCGGAGGGACAGACCAGACCGACGGCGGAGCGATTATTATTAGACACAGAATATTCTGTCTGAAACCCATTTTTAACTGAAAGTTGCATTTTTCTCTGTGTGTGTATTAATCTGATTAGCTCCTTGGGAATGTTGGTGGTGACACTCTGTCTGTGGGAGAAGGACAGTATACAGTATATGTAGAGAGGTGATTCCTTTGTCTAGTTAGATCTCTTCTGAGTTCTCCATCTGTGCAGATGTGAAATAAAGCTGTGTTTTGTTCTTTCTCTTTAACAAGGTTTGGACTTTGTTAATTTTTCTCGCTCCACAATATCAAACTCCCAAAAAGGCTGATATTTAAGCATTTTTGTCCATTTTTATTCTACAAACACAAATATGTGAAACACAACCGGGATGGGAGAGTTCTGCTATTCTACGGTTGCCAAATCCTGCAAGTAAACCCTTTGAATCAAGAAATAAAGCTGTTTGATGGTAGAAAGGAGTCCCGTTTACGCTGCAGTGTAGAGAAAACAGCCCACATTAGTTAGTTATTTACAGAAATCAACCCATTAATTATCAGCATAACGGCAACCAGCAGCAGACAGTCATTCCTCAATGACAGAGACGATCTGTTGAAGGCACAGCTGCAATCCTTCCTAGGATTCTGCGGCGCAGCCGTCGGAGGAGGACCCGGACACTGCAGCCAGTCCATCCCTGTGGCCTTGGGAGAAACATACTCCTGGTTTATTCCCCCGTCCTTCAGCACCCAGTAGAAATTGTCCTTAAAGAAGTAGGCGTTTCCTGAAGAATGACAACAGCAGCAACGTTCAGTGAGGACAACCAAAGAAGCTCGACGGCTGCATTTCACTGATCCGTCTCCATAGTTCTGTGCTTTCTGCAGCTGTTATGTTTCTCTATACCAGGAGCATTAAACTCATTTTCACTTTTAGGCCAAATCAGGACCATGGCTGCTCTTAAAGGGCCGGTTGTGCCAGAATGTATTGATAAAACTCGGGAACAAGCTTTTAAAACATTAATAAATTCTTAAAATTACATTATACTGACCGCCTTTTAACATCAATAAGACCCTCCAGGGTTTTGTGATTATTTGCAATAAAAATCAAATGTTTTTATTGCAACAATTTAGTTTCTACTAATTTAGAAACTCCTATTAGTTTATACATTTTGCTTTCTTTTGTTATTTTGTTTGTATTTCCTCTAATTCATTGCTTTGTTGCTGAAAATGTGCTGGATAAATAAAATTATCTTACCAAAAGTTTCGGAAACATTTTATTTGAAGGGTTGTGCATAAGACTGACATGACGCCGTCTTAACCATAAAACACCTGTTATGAACATGAAGGAGTCCTTATGAATGTTTACAACTGTGGTCATGAATTGTCATTTAGTAAATAATGACACTTTTAATGCAAAGTTGCACTAAAAGTTGCATTAAAAGTCCATTAAATGTGTAACCTTTGCATTATTTGGACAATAATGACCCTTTAACGCAAAGTTCTATTAAAATTGGGATTAAAAGTCCATTAAATGTGTCAACTTGCATGAAAAATGTGATTATTTACAGAATGATACTTCATGACAACAATCATAAACATGCATGAAGACTCCTTCATGTTTATTACAGTGTCATGTCAGTCTTATGCAAAAGTGTTACCAAAGCTTTTCACAGTAGTTCTGCATTTTCATAATTTAATCTGTGATTCCTCCCTTAGCTTGTAAATATCTTAACATTTGAATGTGTTTTTTTTAGTTGCTTATTTATTTTTTATAAAGAACTAGAGCTGTCTGCTATCCAGTGCTGACTACATTCTACATATGAATACATCTACTTTGGTTTATCTACCTTTAGCTTATGTTACTCATTCAACGACTGGGATCGTTGTTACCTTCACCCCAGGTGATGACATCATCCATGTGGGTTGGCATTCCCGTCCAGAGGTCATTGCCCCGTGGGTAGCCGGGATCTGGCTCCTGATAGCCTGTTTTTTGGCTTTCATCAAACCTCCAAAACTGCCCCCCGCTGAACAGGTACGTCTTCCCGTTGTGGGCCCAGACGAAGGCTGCATCCACCCGGTCTGGCGCGGCGCCGCTCGGCGTCGTCATTCTCCAGTCGGACAGGGGCCGAGGGTAACCGCTCATTACCTTCGTGTCGCTGAAGACCCAGTACTGCGAGCCTGAACACATCAGAATGGTTCAAAACATTTGGTGGACATCTGCTTTGATAATAATGCCTCGCAAAAAATATTCATACCTCTATTTTTTGCATATTCTCTAACATAATCCAGAACGTTAAACCAACCAAAATATTAAGATTTGGTTCTTTCAGTTTTAATATTTTATTAATATTAAAACAGTTTGAAACTAGACAAAAATACTTGGTTATATTTTGTGTTTTTGCAGTGTTGGTTTGGTTTCTCTTTGCTTCCTCAATAAATATTTGAGCAAACTGCTGCATGCTGTTTTAGAAAGGAGCAAACATGTCGGATGAATTAGCCAGGATCAAACTTTCTACTGTAAAACAGATTAAGCTGTAGCTTTATTACCGATGAAGAAGATGATTTTGCTGTCGCTCTTTCTCTCATAAACGGCGTCGACTTTGTTTGTTCCTGTCGGAAGGCCCATCCAAAAGTTTGTGATCACAGCCGGCCGTAAGGACAACAAAGAGCCGTCTCGCTTAGTTCTCCAGAAATGTGCACCTATTAAACAAAGAACAGGGTTAAAACATGACAACAATATTTATTTGTAATCGTTAAACTTTTATGCATGAGTTTCTTCTTGCCTCTAAAAAAGAAAACCTCTCCTCTGATGTTTGCTACTGCATCAAAGCCTCCCTGGCATCGCTCATCGAATGAAGGTTCAGGACTAAAACAGGGAGATTTTAAATGCAGTTACAGGAAAATACCACTAGAGGGCGGAACAAGACTAAATGTGACCAGAGAGGCTTACAGTTTATTACACTCATAATAATGTGCATAAATCAAGGAGGAATCGACACAAAGCTTTCAACAAACCAACCCTGTAGAAACTCTCCATCATAGTCATACTAGCATTATGCTAGCAGGTTTGAATCCTGGGCTCACTTGCAACTGTAATCCTTTACTTTACTTGTTACTTGAGAAAAGCAATCAGACTGTTAGGGATGCATCGATATGAAAATCTGGGTCAATAACGATAATATTATTTTTGCCATTTTGCTGATAACCAATATTTACAGATATTGTATATATTACATGCAGCTCTGGAAAAAATTAAGAGACCCCTGCAAAATGGTCAGTTTCTCTGATTTTATTCTTTATAGGTTTATGTCTGAGTAAAATGAACATTGTTCTTTTATTCTACTGACAACATGTCTCTGAAATTCAAAGCAAAAATTTTACAATATTAGCAGAAAATGACAAATGGTCATAGTAATGAAAAAGATTTAATGCTTTCAGACCTGAAATTAATGCAAAGAAAACAAGTTCCTAATTATTTAGAAACAACAATACCAAAGTTTTAACTATTTGGTGGAATGACCATGAGGTTTTCAATGGGCTTCAGTGCAGTGGGCTGTTGTTTTTTCCAGAGCTGTATATTTTACTATCTTTCAACGCCTTTTAATATTGTATATATTATACAAATTTTACTATCTTTTGACATCTTTAAGAAAAGCTTTTCTGCTTCAGTTGAATTCCCCACAGTCCTGCACTGCATCACATTCTCCACCCAGAAACAAATGGGAAAAAGATGGAAATAAATATCAGTTGTTTTTTTAAATTAATATTGGATATGTTCAAAAGTGACTAATACAGGGTGATGCATCGTACATCTCTAGTTAATACCCTTCACAGGTCCTGAACCAGGAAACCAACCAGTTTAAATCAGCTCTTCCAGTTCTCGTACAAAGAGAAGAGTTGCCAAATATCAGAATGATGGAGAAAAGAGGCAGAGCGTGGCCGAACGCTTGCACCAACACGGTGAACAGGCCCTGTCAGAATAATGTCAGGACCTTGTTTGGTTGTTTCCAAGAGCATGTGGTTCCTCAGAATGTTGCTGTCATTGAGTTTGTATTTTCGCTAAAATAGAACAGTTCCAATGAATCGTAAAAGCCCCCGCTTACGCATTTGAAACCTCCATGATGGCTGTACTTGAGCAGAACAGAATTAGAAGTTGTGGTATTTCACTTTTGTGAACTCACAGCGTTGTTGGCCTCGGGGGTAGAGGACTCGGAAAGAGCGGTGGGTCAGGATTGACTCCACCTGGTTGTGTGTCGTCTCTCGCGCCTGAAACAGAATCATGACTTTAAATAGGAACTGAAAGCTGATGACAGCCTGAGAAACGTGATTCTCAGGAAGCGTGGGTGTCTGTCAACAAGCATGCGACTGAACAGAAGTATTAGATCAAACTCTTATTCCTTGAGATCTCAAGATAAGTATTAAAAATAACAATTTTATGCCCAATCTAAAACGCTTGTTTTAAGAGAAAATAAAGTTATCATCAAACACAAACTTCATTTCCAATAACAGCAAGCTGAACTTTTTTATTTTGGTTTTTATGACAATCAGTAAAACATTTAAACTTTAACAAAACTTTATTATTTTGTGAAGAGGGGCTGAAGATGGAGATATTCCCCAGATTTTTACAAATTACCTACTGATCTAAAACAAATACCGCTTTACCTCAGAATGTAACATGATTTAACCTTTTAAACTTAAAAGTAACATTTAATTTAGATATGGGAGTTTGTTTTAAATAATTCTTTAATGTTATTTTTTAAACAGTACTAGTTCCAGTAGCAGATTATTTCATTTTAATAAATTAAATTAATATAAAACTGAAATAATCTGCCAATGCTAGTACATTTTCATCAATATTCATGAATTATTGACTTTAAAACAAGCTACTATGTCTTGCTGAAAAGTTACTTTTCAGCAAGACATAGTAGTAGACAAGTTAGTTTTGTCTTATTTCAAGTGTAATAAAATATTTGCACTAGAAACGAGGCAAAAATACTTGATAAGATTTTGTGTTTTGTTAATTTTTAAAACCTTTTTACCCCCAAAGGCCCAAAACTTATTATAATCAAGTGCTTATTACAATTACATACAAGAAGAGATGAAGGCACTTAATTTATTTTACTTACGTCAACATTGTAATTCACTATACATCCAAAAATTCACTGGACTTACTTTAATTGAGTGTTATAAACGTTGACCAGAGTCAAGTTATAGTCCCTCATCTTTTTTCAGTTACCGTGGGTGGAGCGCACCCACGACGTTTAAAATAAACAGTAACTGTACATATATGAGCCGCACTGGGCTGTAAGCCGCACCGGGCTATGAGCCGCACCGGCACCGGGCTGTAAGCCGCTGATATCTCGGCCTCTCTCGGTTTCCCGCAAGAAAGTAGCAGAGAGCTTTAATAAATCTGCGTCTCCAACACCGAACCGTGGATTCGTTCACACCGAACTTAATACGTGCAGCGGCTCTATTTCCCTCCAGTCCTGCCAGATCGAGAGCCTTCAACTTAAAAGCTACATCATATAAACTTCTTTGTGAGGTTTCCATGATGAGCGGGTCTGAGTTTGAAAACATTTCTCCATAGTGCCTGATGCTAGCATGTGCTTGTTCTAAATGAAAATTAGCGCTTTCTTCTTTGATTTCCAATTTTGACTTCCAATGATTCACTTCCTGCTATAGAGCCCCCTGGTGGTAGAAGAAAAATCCGCAGCAGCATGGGGGGAAAGTAGCGGCTTATAGTCCGAAAAATATGGTAAATGCAATGTTAGAGTTTACAGAGCAGAGACTCTGGGTGCCACTGACCGTACAGCTGCTGGATGGCCAGCTTGTCGTCCAGATCCAGCTTGTACTGGGACACGTCTCCCACCGGACCCTGGTAATACGGCCTCATGATGGACGGATCCGAGGAGGAATGAGAGAGGCCGAGAGCGTGGCCGAACTCGTGCACCGCCACGGTGAACAGGTCTGTGGTGCTGCCGCCACCTGTGGAAGTGGGAACATCAGCAAAAACACAAAATCTTACCAAGGATTTGGTCTATTTTGCAGTGCAATTATCTCAGTACAGTTGATATAAGACAAAACTAACTTACAAATAACTTTTTAGTCAGATATGAGAGCATGTTTCAAGTAAATAATCCCTTAATATCAATTAAAATATATACTAGTTTCATTAATCTTATAAGTGGCAGACTTTCACTTATAACAAGACATTTTACCCATATTATACCGTAAGTGAGATAATCTGCCAATGGAACTAGAACTGGGTTGCTAGGTAACGGGCTGGCCTTGGCTGGTGTTGCTAGGTAACGGCGTCAGTGGAACTATAACTTTTTCGTCAATATTAAGGAATTATTTACTTAAAACAAACTCCTATCTCTTGCTGGGAAGTCACTCATTAATTAGTTTTATCTTATTTAAATTGCACTAAGATATTTGCAGCAGAAACTAGACCAAACATACTTGATAAGATTTTGTGTTTTTGCAGTGCTGTTTCACATTTCTGTCACTGTTATTGTAAATTTGTACCTCCGTAGCTCCAGGTCTCATGGTCATCAAAGTGTGTGTCACCGGAGACTTCGTCAATGCCAGGAAAGAAGGCGTGGGCCAGGGTGCCGCCCGGCCCGTCGAACGGATACCCGTCGTTATGGAGCAGCGAGGCAAAAGAAACTCTGATGTCCCCTCCGGCTTCGCCGTCGCCCGGCAGCTGTCTGAAGTTCAGCGGAGCGGCGTCACTCCAGGCTTTCAAGGCGTGAGCCAGGAGATTTTTCACCTGATCAGGGCTAACAGAGGATCTTGACGGGTAGCTGTGGACGCTGGAAATAAGAAAAAAATACTTTATTAAAGCAAACATGCAAAAACAGAACATTTTACCAAGTATTTTTGGTCTAATTAGTAGTTCAAATATCTTAGTTCATTTGAACTAAGACAAAACTAACTTACAAGTAACTTTTCAGCACAGTTTTAAATCAATAATTCCTTTACATTAATGAAAAGGTTTGTTTCATTAGCAGATTACTTTTGATATGATTTTATTGATTAATTCTCGACATGTCACAACCGTTCATTTATGACAAGACATTTTCCAAAGTTAAAAGAGAAATATTCTGCCATTGGAAACAACAGTTTTTAGCAGTATTAAGGAATTATTGGCTTAAAATAAACTCATATGTCTTGTTGAAAAGTTGTTAGTTTTGTTTTAACACGCTTGAAATAAAACTAACTTACAAGTAACTTTTCAGTAACTTGTTTTGTTTTTGCTTGTTTTGGGGAAATAATTAATAAATATTAATAGAAAAAATACTAGTTATAAGTAATTTGCCAGTGAATCAAGACATTTTTACGAATATAATAACTTATAATAATTCCCATATTATTATAAAATACCATATGGGAAAATTTTATTGTTACACCACAATATATTACTATGTACAACAATGTTTTCAACAATATTAAGAAATTATTGACCTAAAAAAGTTCATATTTTTTTCACTTATAACATTGGAAAAATATCTTGTTATGAGTGAAATAGTCTCCTAATGGAACCGACACATTTTCATTTTCAATATTGTTTACTTAACACAAGCTTGTATATTTTGCTGAAAAGCTACTTATCAGTTAGTTTTGTCTCATTTCACGTTTGCTAAGGTATTTGCACTAGAGACTAGACTAAAAATACTTGGTAAGATTTTCTGTTTTTGCAGTGCGTTTCAAGTTGTTTCTTGATTCTATAAATCAGACAGTAATAAGTGAGAATGGAGAAATTTTTTCACCATTGGAAAATATTTGTTTTTAATCAAAACTACTTCATAATTTAACAAGAACACTTTCAGATAGAGTAGGGTTTTCAAATTTGCATTTACTTTTAATACTAAAATTAGTTTGATATGAAACATCAAAAGGTAAAGAGTTAAAAAATAAATATGTAATTCCCCCGATATTAAGCTGTGAAACTCTGCGGTTAAAGAAATGATCATGATTCATGCAGTTGCGTGTTAAACCTACAGTCCAGCATGACTGGAAACACACCTCCATGTGAGATCTGTCTTGTGCCATTTAAGGCCTGACAGAGCGTATCTCTTCCTCCTCCTCCTCCTCCTCATCTCCTCGCCTCCGATGATGTCCGGGAGCGAGCATCGCGGCGTGGACATGAGCTTCAGCGTTTCGCTGTCTGGAGCAACAGTTCAATATCATGTGTTAAAACTGACTGGACAAAAGGAGAACTTAGACAATGTTGGGCTTCCCACTATGATGTAAGAGCCACAAACCTCGAGGAGTTTTAATGGGATTTTGTGTTGTGTCATTTAAATTTAAAATGCTTATTTTAAAAATAAAAGTCTGAAAAATGTAGCTTGCACTCGCAGAAAATTACATCAATTCATCTTTACAGTTCGGACAGATTCTATTGTTGTCACAGATCTTCAATTGGATTCAGGTGTGGGCTTTGACTAGGTCATTCTAACATTTCAGCCATTCATTTGCTCTGTATTGAGCTCCATCCATCATCTTATTAACTCTGACCTTCTTCCTTGTTCCTTTTGAAACAAAAGCATTCCCACAGCACAATGCAGCCACCACTGTGCTACAAGGCGGAGATGATGTATTCAGGATTATGTGGAGTTTTAGTTTTTTCTTTTGTTTCATAAAAACAGCAGTTGAAAAGGTTCGGTCGGCTTTTTCAAACAGCCTTCCAAGGCAGTGCAAGTTAAGCAGCTGCTTAGAGCCCCCACACCAGCAGGGGGCCCCCAAGAGCACCAAGCTAGTAATCAAATATACATTTATATTTAAAATAAAATTGAATAATACAACCTAAACTGTACTACATCTGGAAAACAATTTCTATATTATTTTTTGTAGTTGTTATACAAATAATAGGTTAATATTTTCCTGTTGGGGAAAGATATCAAACTTGTTAACTTGTTTATTGTGAATTTAGTGTTTTTCAGCTGTTGTTACTTTCAAATCGTTAAAAATAGCAGGGCACACTTAAATACTACGCTGCATTTCAAAATCCAAATATTCTTGTTTTACTTTGCTACTCCTGTAAGGTTAAAATCAACAGCCACTAGGGTAGGGCTGGTACCAGTGTTATGTTTACATCATAACACTGGTATCATGTAAACTGATTATGAATGATGCTAATCATAGTAGGCATGCTACACATACTAACTAGTTTAGGAATGGTAAAGCATTTGGTGTTGACAGGTTGGGATGGGGGGGTTTAAATGAAAATCTGCTTGGGGCCCCAAAAGGGCTTTGACTGGCCCTGGAGGTTTGATTGTAACATGTCAAAACATAAAAAATGAATACTTTTGCAAGGCAATACATGAAAAACATCATTCACAAATCATGTTTTTGGCATGTGTGTGTATTCTACCAATTAACCCGGTTTCCTGGATCCCTCCAAATCTCTGCATGACACGGATTGCTTGCTCAATCCCTTCTTTGGTCTGCAGTTTGCTGGTGAGTGGATCTGGAGGAGGAAGGTAGCCATATCTACTCAGCCAGTCCTAAACAGGAAGAGAAATAAGGAAACTAAGAGAAATTGAGCAATTTGCTGGAAGAAGAACAAGAAAAAAAGCCAGCATTGTTTTTATTGCTTACGGTAAACTACTGGCTGTTGCAACAATGACACAGGGAAAGAAATCTGAATCATTTGATATTACAGCAGCTGCAACACCGATGACGTCTGGACCAGCAGCATGTCGGCCTTTATTGATGCGAAACCTCCATCCTCATTATGCAGGTTAGATATCAAATCAAATGTTCTACTTAAAATTACATAAAAAAGCCCAGATGTAACAGAAATGTCTTCGGAAATTAAGAAATGTGATTTTGAAACCATGTGAGGCTCCACCCTGACAGGAGCGTTTGATGCTGCAGCCAAAAGGAAAAGGTGTCGACAACGGTCGCTCTGTGGTTTTCTGGGTCTTTATGAGTGGCTGCTGGTTTGTACCTGACTAAAAGGAAACTTTTTGTGCTGCTACACTGCACTGCAAAACTGCTTTGATTTGATTGTGAAAATAATATTTAAATACACAACTGTGTCCCTGAGAGCCACATAAATCATATGGCGGGCCAGAATATTAATTGAACTCTTTACTGTAAAAAAAAAAAAAAAGACATTTTTTGTCAATCCTTCATAAAGTATGAGTTTTTGTTTTTATATGTGTTTTAAATAATTCTCATATGAAATTCTGGGACCTTGCAACATTTAAAATTGTACAATTCATATTTTATATACAATGTGACAGAAAGGGGGGTTATAATTTAAGAGGAGAAAGAAGTGTTCAAAAATAATGTCTTACAACAACCAAGATGAATTTTTTTATCTGTGTGTTGAGTAGATTTATGGAATAGATTGAAGGATGAGTTTGAAAAAAAGTACAAATATAAACCAGCTTAAAAAACTGTTTTAAAAAAAGGAGCTTATTGGGAAATAGACCAAAAATGCTATTATTCATGTTAAAAATGTGTAAATAATTGTACATTTAAGGATGAGCATGTGAGACTTCATGTGGAAATTATTTAAGTTTATCTGGTGTTTGGAGAGGGGCAGGAAATCACAAGATTTATCTTCAACCTGATCCTTTTCAAACAGACAATATAAAATTGCAGGTCAATTGAGCATAATAATTTGTTTTCATTTTCATTTTTTTCTTGTTTTTGCTTTTTGTCTGTTCAAAATAAATGAACAAATAAATAAATATCTTCGTCTTTCGTTTCATCGCACGTTTCCAGCTTTTTGGTGGGAGCCTCGTGTTATTAAAATATTGAAGGTTTTGCAATATAACGACACCTGCCAATAAGATGCGATTTCCCCCTAAAAACCTCACATGTGCTGCAAACATTAAATCCAGTACAAGCGCAATTCCTATTAAATTTTCTGCGTCAAATGAGAACATTTTTGCACCACTAAGCAGCTGGAGAAGCGGCTCACTCACCACCGCTCTGCTGTACTGGTTGGACTGCGCCGCTGCGCGTCCCACGAAGTTCAGCAGCAGCAGCATCATCATCATCATCCACAGCAGAAGCTCCAGCTCCATCCCTGCAAACAAAGCGCGGCGTCATTCACGGAAACTTTGGAAAGTCCGACATTTAGCCGCAGGAAAGCGAAGAAGAGCCTCGGCTCACCGCTGCGTCTGCTCCGGAGCATGGCTGTGTCTGGGGACTAGGCTGGGCTGATCGATGCTCTGAACCGAACTGTCTGCGCTCCTTGTGACTGCAGAGTAAAAAGGTTCTGCTTTTTATTTCCCACAAGCGGATGTAGAGCGCGTAAATCACCGAAGTAACAATTGCAGTCACCGGAATAAATAGTTTGCTCCTTATAAGGCTCATCCAAACTTAGATTCTACACGGATCTGTAAGGTGATGTTACGTCATAATAAAATATCTATTAAAATAAAACTCATTGTATTTTGTTTGGATTTATTTTTTCGTAGAAGTTCAACACAAAGCAGCACGAAATTGAGAAGTAAAAGTAATTATACATATTAAAATTTCTTATGGCTACTAAAATCTGAAAGGTGTGGCATCCTTTTTTTGTACTTTGCCGCGGTAAAGGTAAAGTATGTAACTTTTATTTAAATGTATATTTTTTTTTACATATTTGTTAATCCTGTCATCATGTCTTGACAGGATGTTATTAGACAGATAATGTGTGGATCTCCTCAACCTCCAGCTGCTACTAAAGAAATGCACCCAGAGCCAGGAGGAGGAGCTTAGCGCTGTCAATAAGTCTCATGTAAATCTGCTAATGGTGGAGAAACAACTTATTGTAACAGGGGGAAAAAAATGTCAGTTGCCGTCATCAGTGGCTATGCTAACTAGCCTGAGCATTCATGGCAGTGCTAGCTGCAGCGTAGCACAGAGCACATACGGAGGGGTGACTGACAGCGCTAAGACCCGCCTCCTGACGCTGATCGGTTGTTTCTAATTAATACGGGGAGAAGAAAGAGAAGTTTAATTTTTTTTCACAGATTATCTGTCTCACAACATAGTGACAGCTTCAACAAACATGTAAAAAAATATTCTTTAAATAAAAGTTATATACTTCAGCTTTAATTCTTATAATCCCTCCAGAAAATCCAGTTCAGTTGCTTCCAGAGATTCATAAAAAGTCTATCGAGTCCAGATACATTTAATTGCATCCATTCCTGAGCCAGCCCAAGGGATAAGAGAACTGAGCCACAACTGGAAATGCCAATAAATGCTTGTGTTTAAACACAACCCACAGATGTAATCTGCTTAGAAAGAACCAGAATATTAAGTTTGATTTAATAGTTTCACCATTAATAGTTTAAAACTTTAAAGTAATTATTAAGATTACGTTGCAAACGTATATTATAGTGTGATTGTTGTGTTGCTATGGTTACTATCTGATGCCAGGAATTAAACTTTGTCCTTGAGCTTCAGTTTGTCAGTAAATACATCCGAGCAAATAATTATATCTGATTACTTTAAGCTTCGCCCCCTTTCCCAGAATAAGTTTCCATTGTATTTTTGTAAATATTTGGAGTTTTTTATAAAATATTAGAAGTACAATTATCATATTTTAAATCGTTCAATCAAGCTTCAATCAATCAAGTTTATTTGTATATCACATTTCAGAAACAAGGTTCATAAAAACATCATACAGTCATATTTTGTCTCGTTTTATCATCAAAATAATCAATACACATCAATCAATATTTATCTTCAGTCACACATGATTGATTTTTTAATTTAAATTTATTTAGCTCAGAATAAAGAAATACAAATTAAACTGATTTATTTTCCAACAGGATCAGTTTTGATCTCAGTTAATACAACAGAAATTTTATGCAGTTTAGCCTCAAAATGCCGACTTGTTCTTTTTTCCTCCTGAGTCAAGCTGCTCTTCCAGTCTGGTTCTCCGCCCTTCTCCGTCCCGTACGCATGAGCGACTCTTCAGGAATGCTTAGAGGAAGTTCCAGTTCGGCACCGCCGTCCACACGGACTTCAACAAAGACACGATTACATGTTGAGGGTCAAAGGTGAAAAGCCTCAGCAGTTCCGACCTCAGATGAGAAATCAAAGGAATTCATTCTCTAATTCCGACAGTTTTCACACAAAAGTCTCTCAGACGAGGTGGTAATAATTTATTTCTGTAAGTTCAGAGGTCAGCTGCACTGTGACATCATTATGCTCTGCAGAAAATAGTCTGAACAAACGTCCTTTTCTGACAGTTTAACGTCTGAAAATGGGATGTTTCTGAACATAGAACATAAATCCTGTCAAAACTTCATCATAAACCTCAGTATTATGCTTTCTTTAACAGGTTCAAATAGGTCTGTAGGCTTTACAAAACATGTTCCATGTTTTTCAAACAAAATCATTTTAATATAATGAGATTTCAGTCTGCTCAGTTCTGCCTGTTTTGTTTTAGAGTGCCTTGTCACTTTAAATCCAAATAAGCTGCTCCTGGCCACGTTTCCCAACTCAACATTTACACTCGTATGTGAAAATGGCTGCAAACTGATGTGCAATTATACAACCGTACATCTTTGAAAAGCAGAAGTGGAGCCTCCTTCACAACCACCAAGAATCCAGAAAGTGATTTCTGGATGGTAAGTGAACAACAAAACACTTTGTATTTTCCAGCAGCCATTGCACAGCAAACACAGTGGTAAAACCAGCTGACCAAACATGCTGGAGCTCCGCTGGGGTTGCTATGTAACGGCGCAGTGACAGTTGATCGAGACTCAACAAATGTGAGGTTTTTGAAACGGCTCATTTTCCAGACACCACAAAACATTAACTTATTACTAAAGAAATAAATGGTTGGGTGTTTTGCAGAAGCAGTAAAAACTCAAAGAGACATATAAAAATGTGAATTTTACATAAAATGTCCCTTTTAAAAATGTAAGCATAATTTTGAAAAAATGTGCCAGATAGATGCATTTTAAAAGAATTGTAGGCGGAAACTAATAGTTTCACCATCCACCAATCATTCCCACACATATACTCATATTCGTTTTTACATTTGAGAAATACTGTATTATCAGTTATAACAAGTTAAACTGAATCTTGGATCAAATCTGATCATAAAATCTCAACTTTAACTCAGTGAAAAGAATATAATTAACATTAAAAATGTCTTCTTTTTTGTGATTCTCCCTATTTAACAGGAAATAATTCTCCCTTCATCATGTAAAGATGATGCTGCATTGAGCCGAAGTGCTCTGGCATTTCCTGTCTCCTCTTAGAGTCCCATTATGTTTGCAGGTCAACATCTTTATTCTCACAGCAAACCATCCATAGTATTATCTTTCCATCTTCCTCCCCCCTTCCACTTCCTCCTCTTCTCTTCTCTTTAATTTCTGTTCGTCCCCCAGGACTAAAGTGAGTCATGCCATTAGCACATAGTGCAGAGCTGCTAAAGGCTGTCCAGTTTCCGTCATGTCTAGTTCTTCTTTCTGCCCCGTGGAAAAATAAAAGCGTTTTTCTGGCTGCTCAGTGTGTCCCAGTGTAACATTGATGTTAATAAATCGGGCAACAAAGCAACAGGCCTATGAGCCCAGCTTGTTCTCCATCTTTGTTCTTCTTCTAGGTGTATATTCAATCCACCTTATTGATTTCTTCAAAGCTCAGGCAGCAGACAGCAGCTGCAACATGACACCAGTACTTAATGTCACACTCATTGAAACTGTTTTTAAGCACTTAGCGATTTACAAATTCAGCAAATACAGCCATAATTTATTAGGGGCTTTTGTTTCCATCATCCAAAATCTAATATTTATGAGTTTTTTTAAGTGTTCTGCTCTTAAGATCTGACTGAAAATATTGCACTTTAAATGTTTCCAAGTTGTATTTGTCATTTGGTTGCCAGATTGAACACACGGGATTTTGGAGAGTTGAGCTCAAATGATTTTTGTTGAAAAAAATCTTTCTTAAAGACACAAAATGATCAATCTCAACCTTAAATTGGTCAAAGGCATGTAAACTCAATAATTTTGTTTTACTATTTTTGAAATTGCTATTTGTTTCTATCAGAATAGACTGTAATAACACAAAACTTCACGTTTGGCCTAGTTTCACGTGCAAATATCTTATTACACTTGAAATAAAACAAAACTAACAAGTAACTTTTCAGTAGAAGTTTCTTTTACATTAATAGTTCTTGAATTTTGATAAAACATACTAGTTCCTCTGGAAGATTATTTCACTTTTAACAAAACACTTTTACCATATTATAAATAAAATAATCTGCCACTGCAACCAGTACTTTTTAAAATTAATATTCATGAATAATAAACTTAGAACGAGCGGCTATATCATGCTGAAAAGTAACTTTTAAGTTAGGGTTTTCATATTTCAAGTGTGGTAAGATGTTTGAACTAGAAACGAGACAGGCCTTGTACATATTTATTTAGGAGAAGGTTTTTTATTTCAGTGCATTATTACACTTACTCTATAAATAGCACAGCTTTTAGTTTATGATAAGCATGGGCATTTACCAAATTATTTCCCAGTTTCAAATCTACAATGCAAATCATGTCTGCATGTAAACATGACCAGAGCTCTACACACACAGGTTACGTTCACACTGCAGCCGGAAGTGACCCAATCCTATTTTATTTCTTTTGCCTTGATGCGACTTGTATCTGATCGTTACAATCGTCGGATTTTTTTTTTTTTAATGCGACTCAGGCCACTTGGACATCCGATCCGATCTTTGCAAACTGGGTTTCAGATGCTACATCATCTGAAACCCTTCCTGCCCTCCATCTGAGTCACCCAATGCAGATGGAGGGCAGGAAGTAAATGCAGCCCATTTATTTCTGTTGATCCAGCATCAAAATGCCTAAAGTCTGAGTCTTGTTCCAATCGTTCTAATAAAGAGAAAGATAAACGTTATTTTCGTGTTTTGAAGATAGTTAGTCACAAGGGAGTTAATTATTTTTTTTAATTGCAGAAAAAAGAGGAGAAAAGTGGATCAACAGTCTACGACTAAAAACAGGAGGTGAGGAAACTAACAAAGCCAGAGTTTGCAGCGCCACTTTCTAACAGGTAACGATCGCATCGTTTAAATTGTATTTTCAGATATTTTATTAGACAGGTACTTAGAAGGACAAGCATTCAGATGTAAAATAAGATCTATTACTTTTACTCCCTAGCTTGGTTGTCCTCACAGTGCTAATGTTGTTAGCAGCTAGCTCCGGGCCGAGTCCTGGACAGAAAATATAATGTTTATTCAGTGGGACTTCATGCTAAAAAAAAAAAGAAAAAAAATCAGAATAAATTAAATATAACCTACCCACAGTGAGCTGTTACTATTCCCCCACATCTGCCCACGAACTTTATTTATAGTTCACTAATATATTCGTGGCCAGACACGAACACCGGGGTTTCTGTAGATCTGTAGATGTAGCTGAGAATAGTTGAGCTACATTGGACCTGAATCCTGAGTCCTACAACGACTCAACATTAACTTACAACTCCAGCATGAATTTGGGTTTACAGAAGCTGAATAAATAATTTTGCAGGAGATCCAAGCTCATTCACATAACATGGGTTAGTTTGCTGTTAGCGATAGCATCGTTAGACTAAATACTTAAAATAGCACAACTCACTATTCACCCGGCAGAAACAAGTCGACAGCCATTTAGTGCTTCTTTTGATCCTACATGCTTGACCCGACCTAAAACAAAATAATTGTTATGCTCCAGGTTTTTGAAAACTTTCATTGGCTCGTCCTATAATATGAGGTCTGCAGCTCCAGATGGTTCGTTATGTCGATCGCCTCGATGCCGGGTAAATCCTCAAGATTATAAGAGAAGTCTTTTGGATCAGATCCTAAATATACGCATTTTTTTGAGATACCTTGTCAGGTCCAGCCTACTCAGGGCATTAGAGTACTCCTGATCCATTTTGCTTTGTTTTGAACCGGAGAAATCCTCCATCTGAATTTGAAAGAACATCTGAAATTAAAACAACAACCATGGCGGACGATGACGAGGTTTAAGTTCTTAATGTGTTAGCTCCGGTTGGATGACAACTTAAAAAATCGTAAGATATGCTACACCACTAACATCCATGTTTACTTCCGCAAACACTGAGTTCTTCTTCTTCTTCTTTTTTGTGACGGTTGGCAAAACACTGAGCACGCTCTCTATTTGTGACGTTATTGCCGCCTCTACTGCGCATGCGGGACACTTTCAGGTCGTTTGCAGTTCACACTGGAGATCACCTACAGGTCGCTTGGTCACATATTTGGAAAAATGAACGACCATGGCACAAAAATTCGATTTGACAAAAAGTCGGAATCGGGTCACTTCAGGCTGCAGTGTGAACGCAAACCTAAGTTTTACTTTGAAATGGGTTTTTTTTGTTTTTGTAATGATTTGTCTTTGCAGAGAGAGCACACTGGTTTTGATTGCAGCAAAAGCAATGGATGAACATTAAACAAAACACATATTCAGGTAAGATCAAATTTTTTTATTCTATCTTAGAAACAATTTTAATATTTACTCATCTGTTACGACTTGTGCTGAGTAAAATATACCACAAATGCACATAAGTGTATGACACACCATTTTATTTTCATTAAAGGGATTCAAGGCCTTCACAAAAAGGGGTTGACTCTTGGTAGCTATAGAGTACTAACACAACACATGACAACAATGAAACCTCAACACAAATAACCCGTGAGAACAAGTGAAGACACAAATAAATAGGAGATTTTAAGGACATTTCATATGAGTTGCATCAACAGAACCAGAGGAAAAAAGTGAGCAGAGCCTACATCTCTGTAAAAGTACAATAAAGGCTTCTGTACAATATTTGATTTGTTTCTGAGTAGCTGATTGTCTCTATAGCGCCATCTTTTGGTCATGCACAGCAGGTTCAAGTCTGTAGTAGTTCTACATTTTCTCCCCCACCTCCGATTGTCTCTTTGAAGTGCTAGCATTTTAGTACGAGGTGCAGGAATTTCTGATTGTCCCTCGCTGAAAAAAAGTGTCATTAGTGATGTATAAAACAGTTTAAAAGACTTTGTGAATCAGTTTTTAATCGCTTTACAAGCTGCTACTGTTTTATTAACTGACTGGATAAACATATTCCCCAAATTAATATCAAATATAGAAGAAATTTGCTGCAGATTTTATGTTTCAGGGCTAAACCTACAACAGAATGGCAAAATTGTTATTTTTGATCAATTGTCTTGTGCTTTAAGGATGATTGGAGCCCAGATCATGCTACATTCTTTCCTCTAATAACGCTTTGCAGTCTTCCACAGTTACGTTCTTCCCCCACAGATGTCTGTACAAAAATATGCAGCCTCAATGCAGTCAGGATAGGCAGGATTTACACTTTTTATGGTAGATTTTTAAAGTTTTAAGTACAAGTGATTGTCTAAAATCTTCACAGTAGTCTCACAGCTTAGGGAACAAGCTAGTTTATCACAATATGGTTAAGCTGCTCAAGTAACAAGAGACAGTGGTTGCATTTCACAATACACCTGAAATATGCTGGTATTTACCTGGGATGAATGATCTGTGTGTGCGGCACAGCTTTGCACTTTTCTCAGATTCAAATGTAGCAAAATTATTAGCAGTTTTTCTAAAAATAAAAATCAAAACCTTGAGTTTTGAATGAATTCCTGAACATTTTAATTCTCCAGTTCCTTACGGTTACAGACAATAGATGGATGGATTATCTGGGAGACCAACACAAGGTATTGCATAATTGTGAATTGGAACAAAAATCACTGCAAAAACACAAAATCTTACCCAGTAATTTTTGTCTAGTTGAAATAAGACAAAGCTAACTTGCAAGTAATTTTTCAACAAGACATACCAACTTGATTGGTTCCTTAATATTGATGAAAAAATAATAGTTCAATTGTCAGATTATTTAACTTATGACATTTTTCTCCGTTTATATCAAAGAATTATTGGCTTAAAACAAGTCTTTATATTTTGCTGAAAAGTTACTTATGAGTTAATCTTGTCTTATTTCAAATATATTAAGATATTTGTACTAGAAACTGGATCAAAAATACTTAGATGAAATTTTGTGTTTTTGCAGTGATGGTGTAGAAAACGTTTTAGAAACAAAATCCTGAACCATCAACCATCAACAACTATCCTTGAGAAATGTGATTTAATTTAAAAATATTTAAAACGAAAGCACAATGTTCACAATCTGCAACACAATTGTCTGTAGTGCAATTTGGTTCATGTATCCAGTGCAAAAAATAAAACAAAATTTGTAAATAATGGAGGAGATGAAGCTGCTTTATGAATTTCCTCATATGCATGGAGAAGAATTAACCCTGCAAAACATGGTGTTGGCAGCATGATGCTGTGGGGGATGGATGTTGGAGAATTCTGGAAAAAAACAAACTGAAAAAGACTGGAAACTTAAAACAGCCATAAACATCATGTGTGAGAATGGCCTACTCAAAGGCCAGATGCAAAAAAATTGAGAATTTCAAACAAGACTACTAAATTAAAGTTAGTAAATGCTTGCTTGAGTTATTTCTCTAGAAACTTGAAAAAGACGCACCACAAAACCTGACTGCAACACAAGTAGGTTCTACAAAGTCGACTCAGAGAGACTAAATACAAATGCCCGCCACACTTTACAGATTTTGAAATGTAAAACATTTGAATTTTAAATCTTCTCTTCACACTACTTTGATGAAGGCAATTGTGCTTTCTGGTTTTTATTGAGTGGTATCAGAGTAAAGGGGGACTGAATACAGGTGCAGACCAAAAATGGAGGATTTTCTTCCACTTCACAATCATGCAATAGTTGTTTTGGTTTATCACATAAAATCCCAGTAAAACATAAAAAACTTTATGGCTAAATGTACGACAAAGAATAAATAAATAAAATTATGAAAACAATAATAAAATTATGAGAATTAAATCATGTGAGAATAAAGTTATAATATTACAACTATTCTCAAAATATAACTTTATTCTTGCATTATTTCAACTCTATTTTTTAATTCTTGTACGTGTTTACTACTGTAATATTATAACTGTAATGTTATTTTATTTTCTTAGCTTGGCCTTGTTACTCCATCGTAGTATTGAGACAAAATCTGAAAAATTCAAAGCGTGTGATTACTTCTTTGGTCCTGTTTTTTCGGCTCTCCTGTAAATTGGTGAAGCCGTGCCTCCTGACCGTTCAGAAACTAACGGAACCCAACGGAACCGGAACCAGCAGAGTACTGTGAAGTGCAACCAAAGCTACTTTTGGTTGATTCTGTAAACATTTAATGCATTTCGGGGTCTTCAACCCTCCAAGGCTCCTCTACAGCTCCGACCTGCGCTGCCTTAAAACATGGATGCTAATCTTGTTTCGTTGACAAGACCTTTACATGCCATTCCTCCTCTTCCTCCTCTTTTCTTCTTCTGTCCATCAGCATTCGCCTGGAGCTCACTGTAATCTGGCCCAGTACTGCCCCAGGTTCTGACTCATGCTTTGCGGCTCAGTTCCTGGGACCTGGACTGGCACCGAAACCCCGGGTGATATGAGCCCTGAGCGGGAGAGGAAACACCACGGTTCTGATCTTAGCGAACACAGAGGCAGCTGGAAGATAAAAATGAGACGTTTCCACCAAACACCCACCTGTGTTGGAGCTGGCTGAGGACGGAGTCTGCAGGTGAGGGGAGGAGTACGCCGACGAGTCGAAGCTGCGCGGCGCAGAGGGCGACGGAGGCAACATGCAGGAGTATGAGGAGGCCGACTGGGGAGGAATGGACTGAGAGGGAGGCAAGAGAGGAAAACAATCAGCTTTAGAGAACGTAGCATCAAGACCAGGGGGGTTCAAAGTGGGGTTCGGGAGCCATTTGTAGCCCTTGAAATGATCTTGTTTGCACCGGACCTCAAGTCAATAAGAGTAAAAAACAATTGATGACCCAAACAATTTGGAAATGATCAGTTTTTCTTTCAATAAGTCCAAAGCCCCTTTTCATATTTTGGATCTTTAAAGCTGCAGTATTTAACTTTTATAATAAAAATATGTTTTGTTGAAACTGTCATTATGTTGTGACAGTTTATATAATCTGTGAAACGATCCACATCCTCCACCTCCTCCCTGAGCTGTTATTGCCAGTTGAAGAAATGTGGCACTACTAACCAAAAATAACCAATCAGAGCCAGGAGGCGGGGCTTAGTGCTATCAATCAATCTTCTGTTCTCCCTGCGTAATGTGCTAATGGTGGAGAAACAACTTACCTTTACAGGAAAACCATTTATCCTCTGTCATTGGTAGCCATGCTAACTAGACTTAGTATTCACAACATGCTATGCTAGCTGCAGCGTAGCCACACGGAGGGTGATTGACAGCACTTAAACCCTCCTCCTGGCTCTGATTGGTTATTTCTAAATAACATGAGCACAAAGCAGATCTTTTCATAGATTATCTATCTCATAACAAACAGTCACAGTATGGTGACAGTTTAAATAAATATGTAAAATAAAATATTGTTTTATCAAATTTACATACTGCAGTTTTAATTACACACAGATTTCATTAAAAGTTTTGTTTATTTTTGAGCAGGTAAAACCGAAAGAAAAATAATAATAAATCAAATCACAGTAAACTAATTTTGCATTTTTAATTCAATAAATTTTGTGACACACCAATAGTTTAGATTTGTCAGTTTTGGCCGCCAAGGCAAAAAGTTGAACAACATTGATCAAGACAGTTGCAAACAGATGAAGCTATGCTGGAGTTTCACCACTAGGAGGAGCTAAAGGTGTGTAAAACAGAGTGTAGATCAGCTGGAGTCTGAATCATCCCTAACATTATATCAGGTGTGTTATACTTAAATAATTGCATGGAAATGATTATTTATGTCTAATCTACATGTATGTACTGTATTACACTGAAAAGTAGGATTTCCACCTTTCTTTTTTCATATTTAAGCAGAACCAAACATTATTTTTATATTATTGTGCAGACATTTTTTTTCACGAACATTTGGAACAACGTGCCACTCACTGTAAGAGAATGTTCAACGTTCTACACACTTAATATCCAAATAAAGAACTGGCTTAAAATAAGTCAACAATGTCTTGCATTAGAACCCAAAGGATCAAAAATGGCTCAGCTGGAGCAAATCAGGAGAGACAGAAACTTTAAATTACAGATAAGGGTTTCCCCGCAACGAGAGTACGGAAGAGGATTAGGGTCACCAAAAGTAAAAAAATATATAATTCTGACTTCTTTCTCTGAATTCTAACTTTAATTTGTCACGTTAATTTCAAAATTCTGTTAATCTCAGAATTCTGACTTTAATCTCAGAATATTAAAGTCAGAATTCTGAGAAAAAAAAATCTGAGTTCTGAGAAGAAGGTCAGAATTCTGACTTGACTCTCATCATTCTTTTCTTTTTCTTTTTTTGGCCCCAATCCTCTTCCGTAGACAGAGACGCGGCTCGGACTGTGATGTAGTCTGGAAGGTGTTGATGAACGACGAGTGTTGAATGTCTAACCTGGACTCCAGATGAGAAGACAGACAGCGAGCTGTAGCTGGGCAGCGACGGCTCCGTTTGACTCAACATGGACCCTGCAGAGACAGAGATGGTGGTGAGCGCACACACACACACACACGCACACACCCGCACACGCACACCCCCCCACACACCCACACCCACCCCCACCCACACACACACTTAGATTCACTGAAACCATCTCGATGTGGGAATATTTAATACGTTTGCACTTAAATGGAGAAACCCTGATGCTTTGCAGGAGACGCTGTGAGGATTGTAATTATAAACTACTGAAATATTCCAGATGTTTAAATCATGTGCAGCAGACGCAGCCTGCTGCTCCGATGCGACGGTCTGGCCTTTACCTGAGCTGCTGCCGTGCTGCTGATGGTAGACGGACGTGTTGAAGGAGGTGCTGAGCGGCGCCTGGCTCTGTGAGCAGGAGGTGACGCTGCCCGACCTCCTCTGGTTGCGCAGCTTCTCCTCCCTCCTCCACTTGGCTCTCCGGTTGGAGAACCACACCTGCCAGTCAGACTCCAGTCAGACTCCAGACCAAAACAAATTCACTTTTTCCTCAGAATTCTGACTTTAACCTTCTGAGACTAAAGTCAGAATACTGAGAAAAAATAAATAAATCAAAAATTATGAGAAAACAGTTGGAATTCTGACTTTAACCTCAAAATTCTGACTTCTGATCTCAGAATTATGATTTTTTTTTCTCAGAATTTTATTTTAATGTCAGAATTAATTTTTTTCTCAGAATTTTATTTTAATGTCAGAATTATTTTTTTTCTCAGAATTCTGACTTTGATCTCAGAATTCTGACTTTGATCTCAGAATTATGATTTTTTTTTCTCAGAATTTTATTTTAATGTCAGAATTATTTTTTTTCTCAGAATTCTGACTTTGATGTCAGAATTCTGACTTTGATCTCAGAATTATGATTTTTTTTTCTCAGAATTTTATTTTAATGTCAGAATTATTTTTTTTCTCAGAATTCTGACTTTAACCTCAGAATTCTGACTTTAACCTCAGAATTCTGACTTTGATCTCAGAATTCTGACTTTAACCTCAGACTGCAGTCTGCTCTTCAGGTCATCTGCTGGAATCCGTCCTGATTTGCTCACCTGTATCCGGGCCTCAGGTAAATCGATCTTGTTCGCCAGCCTCTCCCTTGCGAAAACATCTGGGTAATGTGTCCTTTCAAACTCTGTGGAGGATATTACATAACGTCAAACACGCATCACAATAGGGAAAACACAGGACTATTAGAGAGCAGTTTGCCCTGAAGCTTCAGAAAAAGTTAATCAGAACTAAAATTTTACATAAAAAAGAGGCTAATTTTAACAGACTGTGCTCTATGTCGAGTATTAGCATTACTAATTATGTTTTAGAGGAACCTTAAATCCAGGAAGTTAAGCTCCTATGCTTACAACCCGTTTTGAAATATTTATCTGTTGCACTTTGTGTAAATTATTCATCCATGTGGAACACGCACAAAGTTCAACTGAAAGGATGCGAGTTGAGAAGCTGCCTTAGCATTTTATTTCAAAGCAGAGCTGCTTCAAACTAAACAGCAGAGAAGTCCACTTTGATTTTAATCTCATCAAAACTGGTTTCAGGTTGAATCTGATGAGATAAACCAGAGTTACACTGCAAAAAACACAAAACATTACCAAGCAATTTTGGTCCAGTTTCTGGTGCAAATATATTAGTTCATTTGAAATGAGACAAAAATAAATTACAAATCAATAATTCCTTATTATTGATGAAAACGTACTAGTTACACTGAAAGATTATTTCACAAAATATCTTGTTAAAAGTGAAATAATCTGCCAATGAACAAATACTAATTAATCAATATTAAGGAGATATTCACATAAAATAAATAGTTTTTTCTTAAAAGTTACTTTTAAGTTAGTACACTTGAAAAAAAGACAAAGCTAAGATATTTATACTAGAAACTAGACTAAAAATGCCTATTAAGATTTTGTGTTTTTGCAGTGTACTAAATTAGAAACTAAATCTGGGTATGAGTGAACTCTGTCCTTCGACGCTGCAGTTAGACTTTAGGTTTCAGATCATTATTGCTCAGCAGACGGTTAATTTAAAGCGGACAAACTGCTGACATTTCTGTTGTTGACAAGTCAAAACGTGAACAAGCCGCACCCTGCCGGCAGCAGGTTGAGTCAACGTCCCGATCGCCACGTTTCCAGGTCTAGTTCCACAGAAACCTCCGAACTTCACACTTCAAAACTGATCACTTAAAACCTAAACTGCTGTAAACACTTAGAGAATAAGTAGACATGTTCCAACACTGCAAAAAGAAAATCTTAACAAATAACTTTTCAGCGAGACAAACAAGCTTGTTGTACGTAAATAATTCCTTAATGATGATGAAAAAGTACTGCTTGTGAAATAAGAAAAATGTCTTATGATAAGTAAAATATTCTGCCAGTGGATCCAGTACATTTTTTAAATCAATATTCCCAAATTATTGACTCAAAACAAGCTACCATATCCTGTTAAAAAGTTACTTATAAGATAGTTTTGTCTTAATTAAAGTGTCCTAAGATATTTGCACTATAAACTATACTTGGTAATATTTTGTTTTTTGCTGTGAAGTTTCAAAACCAGTAACAGTCTAAAGTTTTCTTAATGAGTTTCTCAGGCTACATCAACGCCCTGTGCCCCTTCCCCACCTGTTGCTGTGCACTGGGGGTCACAGTGCAGAATAGTCAAGATGGTCAACCTATCGTTTGACTATCTTGGTCAAACATGTAAAAAACGATTTGGGTGTTTCTGTCGCCAAAAACACAAACAGTCCTGGTTTGGAGAGTAAAAATTATGCATTTTTCTGTAACAGCTGCCATCTGTTCTGAACAAAATAACAAACACATTTTTTTGTTTTCTTTCTATAAAATGGACTAATAACTAGAGTTTGTAGTCAACCTATTATTTTTGTCAGTTTCTTTATTGTTGTACTTGTGCGGATTTATCAAATAGATTTGTAATTCAGTACATTTATGTCTCTGTTTTAAAAAAAGAGAAGCATTTTAAGTCTTTTCAAATCTGTTTTTCTGTATCAGATCCATATTGGCCAATACGAAACCTCAGATATCTGTATCGGACGTGAATACAGTGAATACATCCTTGTATTCACTTCCGAAATTAAAAAAAAACATAAATTATTCACAATCTCTTGCAGGATGGGGCAGAAAGTGATTTTGCTTTTTTTGTTTTGTTTAACGCAGACAAATAATGCATTCAGTTACAATGAAGCTGTTTTAAAATTACTATAAAACTAGAGCAAGGCTGTGATACCTGTTACTGAGCACTGCTCGTCAGCTGGCTGAACAAAAGGACATTTTCTTCCCTTACAAGGAGGATAAGTTTGGAAATATTTCAGGTTACATTTTTTGTGTAGAAAAAGTGAAATTCCAAAAGTAAGGTATAGCATTAGGTAAAACCAATATATGCAACGATTCACTTTTTTCACTTCCGATACTGATATCGATATCTGAGGTCTAGTATCGGCTGATGTTGATACAATACAAACAGCTGAATTTACTTAGAGCATTTTTGTTTTAAACACAGACATAAACCTACTGAATTACAAGTTTATTTGACAACTCTGCACCAGTACAGCGCACTTTCATATTGCAAGCTCTGTCAAACGTAAAAACAACTTTATTTTGTACAGTCAGTTCAATTAGGAGTAAAACAGCCAATGTAAAATAAACACCAATAAATAAAATGAATCTGACAAAAACAATAGGTTGACTATCTTGATCAAACATGTAAAAATAAACTGCAACAAACCATTCCAATTGTTCAGAAAGTTAGAAATTATAAATATAATGTCAAATAAAAAGTAGATTTAGACTGAATAGCTATGCAATTATGGATCGGCTACATTCTCTGAATTCCTTTCAATATCAGTACCGATACATATCTTAATATCGGATCGGTGTATTTCTAATAAACATATCACCACCAGAGTTTAAATTAAACCTGTGTGAGAAATTGCTGTAATTGGCTTCGTTTTAACTGGGATCTGTGTTAACGCGTCATGTTTACTGCGCTTCGGCTGCGCACTGAGGTCAGTGTACCTCATTACTGTCATCTGCACAGACTGACCGCAGTGATCGGTTTCTGCTCGGGCGCACAGTGGACACTGCCTCCTCATTTGGCCCCGGGGCCCTGCACAGCCACATCCAGTCAGCGGTGGCTCCCTGATCCGGGGGCCGCATCCCGCTGCAGCAACGACGCATTTGCTGCTGCTTTTCGCCGCTACGGGCCTTTTTGGAACGGAGCGGGAATATTTGCGGAGATAAGATAATGGATGATTTGCACCCGGAAGTGGAGTTGTTTGGCCGCCGGAGGCGCCAATAAAGATCACGACCTGTCAAAATATGCAAACTGATTTTGTTTGTGGTGCTGCGCTTAATCAGGAAGCTGTAAACCAGTTTGTTGTTGCTGCTGCTGCTGCGTCATGGCGCTGGTTTGAGCTTTGCGTGCGTTGACGCTCTGACCTTTCTCCAGAGCCTCGATCTGCTCCTGCGTGAAGCTGGTCCGGTTCCTCTGCAGCTTCCTCTTGAGTTGCAGCCTCAGCTGAGACTCCTCGCCTTCGTCCCGCTCCACGGGGACTCCTCCTCCTCCTCCTCCTCCTCCTCCTCTGCCAGCGCCTCCTCCCGCCGCCTCTCCCCCCATGCTGCCCTCTGTGTCCAGCATGCAGCCCTCGGACACTTCCAGCAAGCAGAGGAAAAACACACACGAAGAAGTTTATTTAAAAGAAATGTTGATTTTTAGGACTGCAGCATGTTAGCAGCAGGGGCGGTTGCTAAAGAAATGAAGCCCCGGGCGAGCCCCGCTTTCTGGCCCCCCTGTCACACATACTGAGCCAATTTGACCAAAAAAAGAAGGTTTTACAGTGTATCTTATCTGAGTCAACCATCCACTTTAACAGCTAAAATAACTCTGATATTTTTTAATGTAATATCTTGTGCTTAGCTAAAAGAATTTTCCATATATTTACATGAACAGAGGCACCGATTATTAGAGCCACACTAGAAAATAAAAAATACATACATACAAATACAAGAATAAAGTCGGAAAATTATGAGATTAAAATCATAATCTGGCTTTATTTACATAATACTATAACTTTACTGTCTTATTATTTCAACATTATTCCTAAACTTTATTCTCATATTATTTCTGCCTTATTCTTGTCATATTCTAACTTTATTTTTGTAAGTTTATGACATTATTGTCATCATTTTAATTGTATTTATTTTTTCTTAATATGGTCCTAAAACTGTGTCGCAGATCAATGTGTAAGCAGCATAAAATAATTTGGTCCAAGTCTGTATTTTCCAATCTTCAGGCTGGCCCTTAAGATAGCAATAAATGCCCCCAAAAATATTGAAAACGTTACATTTTAATGTTTTTACTAACAGAATAAAAATGTAAACAATCTAAACCTTTTGCTTTTAAGCATGTCTGATTTCTGTGGAACAGTCCCCTTCAGGTTTGACCAGTTTAAATATTTTATATTTAATATTTTAGATTTAAATGTTGCACAAACTGCATGAAAATAACCTTTCCCCAGCAATGAAACTGTATATAACATAATAGGCGCCCAATCATTGACTAATCATGCAAATAAGCAGCAAAAAACTTATTCTGGATGTAAATGAGAGGCAACTTCTTTCACTCCTAGATGCACGCTGTAGCCCCCCAGGCCTTGGCGCCCTGGGTGGTGAGCCACATCTCCCATGTCACAAACTACAGGCTAAGATTTGCTGGCTGCAAAAGTTAATCTGCTTTAAAATTCAACAGAGCTGACCTCAACCAGCTGACATGCATCCGTGCTCGGCGTCTCCTCACCTGCGCTGTGCTGCGTCTGAACGCCGGTGGGGTCATGGTACCAGTTGTTGGGCCCGCTCCAGTTGGAGCCGCTCTGCAGGTTCAGCATGGTTAACTTCTCATACATACTACGGACGTCCAGACCAGCATGGAGAGAAATAAAGGAACCCCCGTCCTCTGCGTGTGATCGCCCCCGTTTACTCCTCTCCGCCTCCTTGGATCCGTTTTGAAACGGCAGAAAAACGAAGCAGAAGAAGAAGAAGGAGGAAGGAGGGGTTCGTATCGCATGAGTTCACACATGGTTGGCATTGTGACGAATTAGCCTCATGATGACAGACATAAATGGAGTTAGTTACATGCTCGCTGTCGTAACGTGTGTGTGTTATACATTGCAATGCTAGTATACCACGGGGAGAGGAGGTACATTAGAACCCACTCAGAGAGACGTGACATTTGACTTGCTTTTAGCTCCGTTTTTTGCAGAACTCAAGCTTGAATGCACTCAAAAATGAGCAAAAAAAACCCCCCATAAAAGTAGGAATTTATATGAGACAAATAAACTTTCCCTGCAGATGTGCAGAAATGGAGCCACTGCATGAGTTGGAAAGCTTTAAAATCAATGTTGTACAAGCAAGAAAAGGCTGCAAGTTAGGATGCATAATTCACAATCACATAGTTGTTGCAAAATAAATTGTTTTTTTACGTTATATAAGAGTGCGACTGAAGCGAAAAAGTGTCAAAGGTCAATTTGGATTCATTTAAATTCAACAATTTCACAAATTTCAGAACTGGGTTAAGAAAATTATACAGCATGAAGCATTTAAAAGCTTAAAAGATTAATTGTCACCAACTCACCAAGTTGACCAGAGAGACGGACGCAGTCGTCCTGAGAGTTCCTCTCCTCCTCGGCGGACCTTTATTCCCCCAACGTCCGGCTTTGTTGACAACGCTGTGTGTGTGTGTGTGAGTGTGTGTTGCAAAGGAGAGTGCAGGGAGAAAGATGAAGAGAGTTGGACAGGGTGAGATAGAGTGAAAGAGGGAGGAGAGGGACGGAGGGATGGAGGAAGGAGGGGGGGCTCTGGAGAGAAATGCGTCTGCGGGCGCTCGTGTCCTCCGAGCGATGGGGAGAGAGAGGAAGAGGAAGAGAGGAAGGGAGAGGGAGCCACCGAGGGGTGACAAAGTGAGTCAACATCAGTGTCAAGTTTGAACTTAATGCCAGCGAGAGGAGGAGGGGGAAGGCTGGGAGAGAGGAGCATAAAGCACAGATAATGGAAAGATAGGGGATGATAAATAGATGATGGGGTTCAATTTTAGCCATAAATTACACATAGATACCGAGTAAAATCAGCAGGGAGGTATTTCCAGACCAGACTGTGTTGAACCGGGTCACATCTTTAATTATTGGTTCATTTATGGGAATTTTTCTCATTTTTTTTGGCCTGTTTTAAATTATGAACATGTTGTGTTTTCTTTATTATCTTAATATATTTTATATCAATATATTTCAATATTTCTGTGAATAATTCAATGTGGTGAGAATCAGTATGTACTTTAAATATTTTCAGAAATAAATTAAATGTGCCTTTATCTCACCCATAACCTGAAATCTTACAATAAAGCAATAATTTTTTTTAAAAAGCAACAAATAAAAGAAGAATCATTTAAAAATATTTCTGATCAATTAATTAAAACATGTAACATTTTCTTGCAGAATATAAATTACTTTATATTTGTTTCACAATCAGAATACAATAAATAATTTCACATGATTTGAGATTACCAAACCAAAAAACTTCTTTTATTTTACACAGTGGCAACAAATCATTAGTGTTAGATAATTAAAACATATTTAAGCTCTGAAGCTTTGAGGAAACATCAAAAATATCAACAAAGCATCTAAGAAATAAGACAGAAGCAATCTAAGGTGTTTTATTACAACACTGTAGTTTGGATTAAGGCTTTATGAGGACACAGTTTAATAAAAATCTATTACTGCTGATAGAAATAGAAGATTTTTCTGCTTTGTGCTCATACAATGAAAAATCTTCAAAACCAAGGACAAGAAGTCTGGAAATCTGCACCAGCAGGTGATTATTAAGAGCTTTTAGAGAAAAATCTGTCGATTAGTTTTGGGAAACTTGCTTGAAGGTAGAAATCATTTGTCTTCCAGCCTGACCAGAACCTGAAGCCCGTGTCTGACGTTAGGGGAGGAAAACACGGCCAGTTTTAACAGTAATGACCTACATCCACTGAGAGCGAACAGAGAGCTGGACTCTGAGTCCAAACACGTTCAGCAGCAGCGAAACAGAAACAACAACACCTGATTTTATTCGCTTACATTGGAAATTTTAAAGAATATCTTCAAATATGTGTTTGATTTGCTCTTATCTTTGAAAATCCTGCAGGCTTAAATAGTTTTATTATTTCTGTTAGACATGTTTTCATTTGATCACCAAAATCTGATTAAAAACATAAATATCATAATGAGACATGTCTGATGAAGAGAAGGATTTTCGTTCGAATTTGTTGTAAATTAAAAATCTGAGTTGAACTGTGTTGAATTGGAGCGTTATTAAAATTTAATACAGGTTTGGTGGTGCATTTTCATGAGATCCAGACTGTGACGAAGAATGTAAACGGTTCGTTGGAGGGTTTTAAAAAGAGATTATCTAGAAAGCAGACATTTAAGTTAGTAGAAAATAATCTGGTGTTTTATTCCAGTGGTGAGAAGTTTTCACTGAAAATAAGTTCTGACTGATTACGATTCATTTTATTTAGTGGTATCAGAGTAAAGGAAGCTGAATTTAAATGCATACCACCAAATAATTATGTGGCTGTAATGTGAGAAAAAATAAAAGGTAAATTAAATGTGTTACATTTAATTGTCTTATATCTACGGGTTGAAGGTAACAAGCCTGTTCATCGCCATTACAGGCCTTCAGCCTGTTAATATATAGAAATTAAATTTAACACAGAAAGGTATAAATGTTCATTTATCCCCATTAAATAAATGAACATGAAGATTGTTATTATCTCATTAATAATTTGAGATAACCCTAAACAAACTGTGGTGGTATTCAGCATTGAGAACCTCCTGGTTATTTCACTACATATTTGTTTCTGAACTCTTCCTGAGTAAAAACATTAGTTTTGTTGTTTCTAAATGAATATCAACTTGTTTTCTTTGCATTATTTAAGGTCTGAAAGCGCTGCATCTTTTTCCTTATTTTGACCATTTTCTGCAAATAAATACAACATTTTTGCTTTCGGAGACGTTGTCAGTAGTTTATAGAATATAAGAACAATGTTCGTTTTACTCAGATATAAACCTGTAAACAGTAAAATCAGAGAAACTGGTCATTTGAAGTGGTCTCTTAATTTTTCCAGAGCTGTTCTGTGTGCAATTTCATTATTACTGTTTATTTCTTTATGCCATGCAAATTATCACCTGGAGGGACAATAAACCATTTATCCGATCACATATGTTTGTTTTGAAACATTAGAGAAAGGAAACGTGATGCGTTGTTGGATTTGTAAACCTGTTCTGCTCTTTTTTTTAGAGTCTTTTGTCCAACTGGACTCAGATATTCAGCAGCTTGTGAAGACGCAGTAACAGACACAGCAAACAAAAGGCGCCATCAGGGCCTAAAGGATCCCCATCCAGGAACTCCAGCCTGCCGACGGACGCACACGGCCCGACGCGAGGTGCATGCGGTGACGCAGGTATGACGGTATGCACAGCGCCGAGCCGAGCAGAAGCCGGGTTTAAATATATCTCCATGCAGAGGAAGGGAGAGATGGAGGCGGGAGAGGCTGAGGGGAGGAAAACAGAGAGTGAGGAGGAAGTATATGACTTTGGGGTGGGAGTAGGGGCTTGGGGATGGGGAGGGTGCCAGCTTGTTTTATTTCCGGTTGACAAGACTTTGCGCTCCCTTTCTCTCTGTCGCTCCCTCTCTCTTTCATACTCTGCTATTCTTTCTCTGCTGCCCCCTCTGCTCCCCCCTTCTCTGTTACTTTCCTGCGAGATGCGCCTTGGAGAAAAGAAAGGACTTGACAAGTTCAAAGGTAAAAAGAACAGTGGTGGTAGATGCGTGCAGACACGCCACTTAAGCAAAGGAATTACAATACTTGATTAAAAGTTTCTTGCTTGGCTACAAGTAAACATTGTGCGATACTTTCATCGGTTCATTTGGGATGCTTTTCCACGTAATGTTTTTGTTTTTTGCGTAACTGATTGAAAGGAAACTTTCCCTGCTGTTGGAGGCTAAAGGCTTTTTAAAAATGTATTTATAAAGTACTTTAAAGCAGCTGTTTTAAGCTACAAACATATATAACACAAAAAGACCAAGCGTTAAACATAAAATCTACAAACAAACTAGGTCAAATCTTGACCAGAGGGGCCAAAAAAGGCAAGTAAGGTTGAAGAAGCTCAGAGGGATTTTCTGGAGAAAGATCGTTCAAACATTTAAAAGTGAAAATAAAATAAACTCTAAAATGCACAGGAGGCAGTGGAGTGAGGTTCAGTTCTGCTTATAAAACACCAAAATACAGCAAATTTCACCTGAACTTGGTCTATTCATGTCTAAGTTCACTTCATATAAATTCAATTTCTCCTCAAATTAGCTTCATACAGTCAAATGTGATATTTTTTTGAAAATGTGTATTTTCCTTTAATTAAAGGAAAATACAATCAAAGTCAGTTGATCATTTAATCCCAAAATATAAAATCATGTTTTGTTTCCTGAGTTGAACCAACTCCTAATTTTATTTTAGTTGTAATTATCTCAGTTATGCTTTGCTGTCTGGCAGGTTGCTTTCAAACCAGAAATAAATGAATAAAAATGAGAAGCAGCAACAAAATGTGAGCCAGAAGTTCAAGGAGTCAAACTCCAGTCCTGCATCCAGTGGTGGGTGGTAACTAGTTACATTTACCTGAATAACTCATGAAAAAATGTATTTTAGGACTATTTTTACTACGCTGTTCTTTGAGTAATGTTATTATGAAGTATCTCTTCTCTTACTTGTATAAAATTTCTGGATTTTCTACCCACTGAATGAAAAACAAACAAGTTTTTACCAAAAATTCACCAGACACAGACACACACCCGCAGTTTTTGTTAAAGTTTCATAAGTTTTTTTATTGAAAGAAACTAATTTGGAAACATTTATTTTGCCTGATTTTGTTATTTTTTCTTACTTATATAAATTATTGTCATTTTTGTCCTTAAAATATAAAAAATTCCACTTAACTTTACATTTTGGACCATTGGTATGATTTAATTTTTAAATATTAAATGGTTGTTGCTGCAGAGGCCTGATAAGGATTTATCATTTCATTCAGGTGTGCAGAACCAAGAAAATATCTAAAATATGTAAATACCAGCATTTGAAAACGTTCAACACTTACTGTATGTCACAGTCATAAAAAATTCATTGTAAATTATTTCTCTTTTACCTGGAGAACAATAAATATAACGTAATATTTTACGTTTGGCTTAATGTTTACAGTCATTTAACTGTTTGGGCTTATTACTTTACATTTTTAAAGTCTATAAAATGTTTTAAGTTTATTCCCAGCAATGAAAATAAGATTTTTCTTCTACAAACTTTGCTTTAGTTAGCAAAATAAAATGGATGGACGGGTGTGACAGGGTGTGTTTTTGCATAATTTCCACAAAAGTATCAGTAATGTACTCAAATGTACATTGATTTGTTTGTTTTGTTTGCATAATTTCCCACAAAATATGATCAAATAAGTCCATCCTCTTTTTGCAAAAGCTTTATGTTTTTCTTTATTTGAAAACCTAAAAATAGAAATAAAATAATTTTCCTCTAAAAATGACAGTCGACATTTGAAACAACTTTTATTTAATTGGATTCAATGCAAAACGGCTCGTTGAGTTGTAAGGATGTAAAAGATTCCTGCTCTATAAAACTATGTGAACTCCAGTGCGTAACGGGGGTGTACTTTTTTATTTTTTAACCCTTAACATGAGCAAGAAATAAAACTGTGAGTTGGATCGATGTTTGTCTTTTGGAAATATCCTCTGAGGTGATTTTATCAAATTTTATCCACTCAGACAAAAAGCTTTAATTTGGTATTTAACAAGTAAATTATAAGACATTAAATTACATTTTGAAAAAATAAAATAAAATCA